>NC_089240.1:35176305-35486520 GCF_963924675.1 Phocoena phocoena | reverse complement strand
CATGCAAAGAGTAGGCTGAGAGCTGGGGCTTCTCAGGCCTAGAGAATAGGTTGCAGGGACTTTTTTGTGCCCGGTTGCTAATGAATGCCTGTTTAATTAACGTTTCCGTGAATTTCCCTGGTGGCACAGTGGTTAAGAATCTGCCTGCCAAAGCAGGGGACAGGAGTTCGATCCCTGGTCCGGGAAGATCCCACATGCCGTGGAGCAACTAAGCCCCTGTGCCACAACTACTGAGCCTGTGCTCTAGAGCCCATGAGCCACAACTACTGAGCCCGCGAGCCACAGCTACTAAAGCCCGCACACCTAGAGCCCATGCTCTGCAAGAAGAGAAGCCACGGCAATGAGAAGCCCGCGCACTGCAACAGAGTAGCCCCCGCTCGCCGCAACTAGAGAAAGCCTGCGCGCAGCAACGAAGACCCAATGCAGCCAAGAATAAATAAACAAATTTTAAAAATAAAAAATAAACGTCTCCATGTGTGATGTTTGGTCAGAGACTTGCTTTTGTGTGAACTGGTAGTGAGGTTATGGGGAGGCGCTTAGCTCACCCTCACTCAAGCTCAAACTTTTTGGAGATGTGTCAGTTATTAAGATATTGTGTCTCAGCTCCAAACCCACCCTTCTTTATGATGCTGGGGCTCTGCAGACCACGTTTCTGCATTGCCAGCTGCTTCTTGTTAGGCTCTGCCCGTAGGAGGTGCTAGAGGAAGACTCACAGCTAGAGGACGAGGAAGGGAATTGTTTCTTTCTTCCTTTGGGCATCTGCTGGCTTCCTGTTCGCTTCCTGACCCTTTGAGCTGCATCGTCCATGTTTCTTCACTCCGGTAGCAGCAGTTTCTTCCTGTAGCAGCAGCTGAATCCAGTTTGCAGTTTGCCTGACAACCACAGAACCAGCCAGCATCCCCTCCTCAGAGGTCTGGGTCCAAGCTCCATCAGATTGCCTTTCTGAGCTCAGAGACATCAAAATCAGCTGGCTAGCATGCCCCCCTCAGGGATCTGGGTCCCACCTCTATGGGCCGCCTCCTCTGAGCTCAGACACCAGCACCAGCCAGCAGGTGCCCTTTCCTCAAGCATCTGAATTTTAGCCCCATGTGATCCCCACACTCCAAGCTTCTAGGTTTTAATCGTTCCAGCTTTCTCCTTGTTCCCCCCAGGAGTGGTAGTTACTGCCTGAAATTACAACCTCCGTGATGGCTTAGAGCTCCCTTTTTGCTTCTTTGGTGACTAGTTAATAATTCCTTCTACAGGCACACCTTGGAGATATTATTGCAGGTTCGGTTCCAGACCATTGCAATAAAGTGAATATTGCAATAAAATGAGTCACATGAAGTTTTTCTGTTTCCCAGTGCATATAAAAGTTATATTACACTATACTGTAGTCTATTAAACGTGCAAAAGCATTATGTCTAAAAAAAATAATGTACATACTTTAATTAAAAATAACTTTATGGGGCTTCCCTGGTGGCGCCGTGGTTGAGAGTCCGCCTGCCGATGCAGGGGACGCGGGTTCGTGCCCCGGTCCGGGAAGATCCCACATGCCGCGGAGCGGCTGGGCCCGTGAGCCATGGCCGCTGAGCCTGCGTGTCCGGAGCCTGTGCTCCGCAACGGGAGAGGCCACAACAGTGAGAGGCCCCCATACCGCAAAATAAATAAATAACTTTATGGCTCAAAAATGCTAACCGTCATCTGAGCCTTCAACGGGTGGTAGCAGGAACATCAAAGATCACTGATCACAGATCACCATAACAACTACAATAATAGTGAAAAATTTTGAAATACTGCAAGAATTACCAAAATGTGACACAGAGACACGAAGTGGGCAAATGCTGTTGGAAAAACGGAGCCGATAGACTTGCTAGACACAGGGTTGCCACAAACCTTCAATTTGTTAGAAACGCAATAAAGCGAAGCTCAATCAAATGAGGTATGCCTGTATCTAGCTAACAATTCTCTATATTAAATCTCTCTCCGTTAAAATAACCAGTGTGATTTTTTTGTCTCTGGCCTGAAGGCTATGTAACCTTCCAGAAAGAACTTTCGGGTTATGCATGGCCAAACTGCCTTAGGTCAGCACTCAGATACAGGGAATAAATAAATGAGTAAATGACTGGATTTCTCACTGTAAATGGATAATAACTTTCCAGGTTTTTTATACCAATCTCCAGTGATTTTAATTACCATGAGTCAGTCCCCTGAGCCCTCCTGCTTGTGAAGGAGAGTAACAATCAGACCCAAAAAGAATAAAATACCAAAAGTTTAAAGGAATAAGAAGTGCAGGGAGCAAGGGCCACACAGCAGAGGTAAGTGGACCCACGACCACCGTCCTCTTCCGGCTATTTTCAGTTGATTCAACTGATTCAGCTCTGCCCTGGAAACTTCTCACCTAACCTAAAAGTCCGCTTCCCTCTGGCCCAGACGTCCTGCTTTTCTTTGATCTCACTCTTCTCTAAGCTCAGAACCATCTGGGCTCTTTTGGGGGAAGCGGAGAAGCACCTTTATTCCCCAACCCTCCACCCCATCCACACACACAATAGTTGACATCCTCTGAAGGTATCACTCATTCAGGGGAACAAGTTGGTGGCTGAGAGGCTGCCCAATTGGCCTCAGGATCAAAACGATCATTCCAGAGCCAGCGAAGACCCTAGTGCATGGCTTGACTTCTGCCTTGTTGCCAGACAGCCATGGTTCAGTCTCGATCCGCTGCATTAGTGGACATTCTATCTTCCATCCCTTCGGCAACGGTGATTTATGTGGGTTATATACTGGGCCTGGAGCTGATGTCTGGAGATACGAAGTTGCTTCACGGGCAAGAGCAAAGATGATTGTAACAATGGCCAGAGGCACAGAGGAAGAGCAGCCATCCCGCTCTGGAAGGGGAGAGGAACTCATAAAAACTGCTTATTCTTTACTAAGAATCATTGTTACCAATGTCAATGTTGCCCCCGGCTTCCTCTGGATACTTCTGTACTGTTTGGGGGCACCCACTGGCTTCAGTGAGCTTCTGTTACCAATAAGGAACACTTGTCAGTTCTTTAGAGTTCCTGCCCTGGGCTCCTGGAGCAGCTTTATTCAGGAGAGCTGGAAATGGCTGGAAATGTATCTCTCGCAAGGGCAGGGCAGCCTCTGCCCCAGGACTGATGGATGGGGGGGGGGAGTATGATAGCCCAGCTCCCTCACCATGGGTGGGATCACCCTGAGGTGTAACATACTCCAGAGCCCCAGCCCCAGGGTCAGGCTGAATGAAGCCGCAGGACTTTATCTGAAATGGACCCCTGGCTTCTTCCCCCAACCTAAGCTGCCCATTCATCCGTGTCTGTCCCTGGGGGCTGGGGGCCTCCTTTGTTTCCCTCCCTAGGTGTCCATCGAGTGCCTGCCTGCGGGGGGGAACGTGAAGAGCCTTTGTTCTCAACTCATGTATTCAGCGGCAGCTCTTCTGAAGCCACTGTGTTGCCAGCCTACTTGTGTCAACTGAGGGAGGAGCTCTCAAATTCCACACGGATCCCGCCCCGACACCCCCCTTCCCCTGTCCACCGGCCCCTTTCACCAGGCAGCTCTCAGCAGAAGGGGCGCCCCCGACAGACTCCGCCCTCCCCGTGCAGCGCCTACCCTCATCCGACATCTGCAAGTGAAACCGTGCAACTCAGATTGGGACTTGAACCCACGCACTGGGACTCGAACCCAGCCAGAACCCAGATTGGGACTTGAACTCACGGTTTTGTTTGTTTTTTGTGTGTTTTTTTGCGGTACGCGGGCCTCTCACTGTTGTGGCCTCTCCCGTTGCGGAGCACAGGCTCCAGACGCGGGCTCAGCGGCCATGGCTCACGGGCCCAGCCGCTCTGCGGCATGTGGGATCTTCCCGGACCGGGGCACGAACCCGCGTCCCCTGCATTGGCAGGCAGACTCTCAACCACTGCGCCACCAGGGAAGCCCTATTTTTCTAAACTTTAGAGTCCTCATCTGAAAAATGGGAATAAAAACACCTACCCTACCTCCCCACCAGGCTACCGTGAGGACTGAATCTGCTATCATCTGGGGAGATACTCTGTAGACTGCAAAGCATCATCCAGGTATTATTACTGGGCAGAGGGAGTGGACAGTAGTGTGAGTAGTAGGGTGAGGTCAGAAAAGCACATCTGTGGAGGCGACAGCAAGGGAATCAGGGTGACTAAGGCACGGCATGGATGGGAGAGAAGCATTGCACGTTAGGCTCTCTGGAAGCAGACGGTGAGATGGCTTTTGAAGGACATGATGTTTATTAGGGATGAAGGCTTGTGAAAAGAAGTGAGGGGAGGCAGGATAGGGCAGAGGGGGAAGCTGAGCTGTGGCAGGAGCCCCACAGAGCGAGGATCCCCTACTGGAGTTTTCCTGCCATAGGCAAAAATGGCCGCATCCTCACACCCTTGTTATACTTTCTACTAAAGCATACCTTCGTACTCAGTCACCTGGTGTGGGCTGCCTGGGCAGGGCATGACCTGCAGCAAGGTGGCTCTCTGTACTGAGACAGCTAGGGGCTGTCTGCTTATCATATACCCACATACCTAGGGACCGGCAACAAGAACTTCCTCGAAGGTGGATCTGGGCACGCATCTCTGTGTCTACCGCAAGAGGGATAGGGGATAATACCGGAAGAGTGGTCCTCCTGAAACTGAGCAGGACCCTGTGGGTCTCCTGGACATGGAAGCCGTTCCGTATCCCCCGTTCCTTGTTTGTAGGGAGCAGACTCCAGCCTCCATGACCTTTCCTGAGTCCCAAAGGGCAGATTCAAACAGTTGCTAATCAGGGAAGGAAGGGGGTGCAGAGAAAAGGGAGGAGTAGTCAAGAAACAATAGTGCAGCAATTAAAGCAGGGCCCTGGTTCTGCCTCAAAGGATACACATAACAATTTCTTTGAGCTCTTTCCAGAACTAAAACCCCCAACAAGTGGAAGATGTCAGCATTGTTCATTCCACAAAAGACCATCTGAGACCAGATTAAAGGAACCAGAGAAACTCATCAAGAGACTACCTGAGGGGCTTCCCTGGTGGCGCAGTGGTTGAGAGTCCACCTGCCGATGCAGGTTCGTGCCCCGGTCCGGGAAGATCCCACGTGCCGCGGAGCGGCTGGGCCCGTGAGCCATGGCCGCTGAGCCTGCGCGTCCGGAGCCTGTGCTCCGCAACGGGAGAGGCCACAGCAGTGAGAGGCCTGCGTAAAGCAAAGCAAAAAAAAAAAAAAAAAAAAGACGACCTGAGGCCAGATGAAAGGAGTGCAGGCCCTGAACACACACCCTAATCTTATCAGCAACCCTGCCCTTGAACCGTTGCCATAAAACTCCTCACCAAATCCTCCTGGGTTCGGACACACAGTTTTTCAGGGCCCGCACACGAGCCCACTGTGTCCCCCTTTGCCTGGCAAAGCAATAAAGCTATTCTTTTCTACTTCACTCAAAACTCTGTCTCCGAGATTTGATTCAGCACCGGTGCACAGAGGCCAAGTTTTCGGCATCACTCCCAGCCATTACTTAATTCTGTTATTCATTTAGACAGAGTGGGCCAGTCGAAGTTTTTATCAAGGGCCTTCTCTATGCAAGGGATTAAACTAGATGCTGTGGAAAGCCAACTCAAACAAGACAAGGTACCACCATGGTTTGTATTCCCTCAGAAGCATATCCTGAGATAAGAGGTGGGTGCTAGCTAAACAGTGTACTTGGGAGGTTCAAGGAACAGCCCAAGTGAGAGGGAAGGGAATGCAGTCAGTGAAGGGTGGGCTTTACTGGCGACCACAGGGAAAACTCAGGATGACGGTGTAGAGCATACGCTTCAGCGTTATCCCACCCAAGGCGCAAGGGAATTGGGGTATTTATACACCAGCTCCCATCTTTCATTGGTTGAGAGCTCTGCTCGGGAGCCATTGTCAGTCTCTGGCATTTTCAGCCTGCCCTGTGCTGCTGGGCACAGAAATTGCTGACAGGATATGGGGCGGGGCAGGGCAGGGAACACCGGCTGTGGGTGCTACCCTCACATCAAGCCCTTTACAGTACTGAGAGGAAAAGTGACCATCAGAAAACAGCCTGACAAGTGCAATGATAGAGGCATGCTTGGAACACAAAAAAGAAGTCCCTAATCTCAGAGGCCTCCTCAAGGAAGTAGCCTAACACACGAACTGAGTCTCAAAAGGCAGTAAAGGGTTGGTCTAGAAGAAGGGGCTGGGAAAGAGCCCGAGGCTTTGACAGATGGGCTGCTTCAGGAGTTTTCAAGCCATCCAGTGTAGCTGGAGCATAGCCAGCATGTGAAAGAAGAAGCATAGAGGGATGAGGCAGGGAGAGAAACTGGTGCTGGATCATTCAGAGCCTGAAAGTGGCGTTCTACTTCCTATGGAAGGATTGGGGAGACTTGCTAGGATTTTAAGCACAGGTATGTCATGAATCTTTCTAGAGAAGTCACTGTGGCTGCAGAGCAGAGAACAGATTTGAGGGGACAGGACTGCGGGCAGCGGGCAGGGAGCCCAGGAGAGAAATTACAAAGGTTGAAAACAGAGAAGTGGCAACGGAGAAAGACAAGGCAATAGAATCAAGAGAGATGAAGAATGCACAAGGCTTAATGGCAAACAGGATGAGGAGCCCTCGAGAGGCATCTATACCAGGCATAGGTTCCCACCCAGAGTTGTTTGTTCTTTTTTGTTTTTTTTTTTGCGGTACGCGGGCCTCTCACTGCTGTGGCCTCTCCCGTTGCGGAGCACAGGCTCCGGACGCGCAGGCTCAGCGGCCATGGCTCACGGGCCCAGCCGCTCCGCGGCATGTGGGATCTTCACGGACCGGGGCACGAACCCGTGTCCCCCGCATCGGCAGGCGGACTCTCAACCACTGCGCCACCAGGGAAGCCCCCACCCAGAGTTTTAATCCATTCAATACCTCTGAACTTTCTACCACACCTGGAAGGACTTTTTACTTGGAACCAGGATACAACAAGGAAATGTTTGTAAGTTTTACCACAGCGAGATCACAAGCATAAACTGTGAGCGGGTGATTGAGATGCAAGTACCAGGTCTGTGTTATTACTCTGAGAACATTCCGGGACCAAAGTCAGACAGAGGGCCCTAAAGTCTTGATTTAAATCCATTTTCAATGAGAAGATTCACCACCACGTATTTTTCAAGGCACACAAAATGTTAGCGGATTGCTAGCAGGTTAAAGGTAGTCTTTCCAATTGGATTTCCCTGTGTCATATTAAACAAAATTTTTAAATTGAAGTATAATTAACATATAACATTATATTAGTTTCATGTGTACAACACGATTCAAAATTCGTACATATTGCAAACTGATCACTACAATAAGTCTAGTTACCATCCATCATCAAACACAATTACAAAAAAACTTTTTCTTGTGAGGAGGACTTTTAAGATTTACCCTATTGGCAACTTTTAAGTATACAGTACAGTATTATTAACTACAGCCACCATACTGTACATTACATCCCCATGATGTAATGATCTATTTATTTTATAACTGGAAGTTCGTACCTTTTGACCCCCTTCACCCATTTCGCCCTCCCCCACCCCCCCATCTGTGCCAACCACCAATCTGTTCTTTGTATCTATGAGCTTGGGTTTGATTTTGGTTTTGATCCCACATATAAGTGATATCATACAGTATTTGTCCTTCTCTGACTTATTTCACTTAGCATAATGCCCTCAAGGTCCATCCATGTTGCTGCAAATGGCAAGATTTCCTTCTTTTAATGGCTGGGCGATATTCCATTGTGTGTGTGTATGTGTGTGTGTGTGTGTGCGCGCGTGTGTATAAAACAGTGTATCCATTTAACAATTTCTTTATCCATTCATTCATCAACGGACACTGAAGCTGTTTCCATGTGTTGGCTACCGTAAATAACGCTGCAGTGAACATGGGGTTGCATATAACTTTTCAAATTAGCGTTTCATTTTTCTCAGATAAATATCCAGTAGTGGGATTGCTTTTTTTAGTTTTTTGAGGAACCTCCATGCTGTTCTCCATAGTGGCTGCACTAATTTACATTCCCACCAACAGTGCACAAGGGTTCCGTTTTGTCCACATCCTCACACTGTATCATTTTCAGCTCCTTTTTCCTCCATTGACTTTTTGATCCTCATACCTTGCCTAAAGTACGCTGTTTTGGTTGTTGTAGCTCTTGTTTTTTCCTAACAGGCACCAAAGCAACCCATGTCTCATTCAGATAAGGTAGGAAGCAAAGATGGTCATGGTGCAAAGTGTTCCTGTCTCTCCAATTGCAGTGGTGTCTCCAGTAGACTCTGATGTATTGTTAAGATCAAGGCCTCAAAGACAGACAATACCTGGACGTTGTATACGCCCTTTCTATGTATAGCCCATTGGCCAGAACTTAATTATATGGCTGTATCTAGCTGCAAGGAAAGTTGAGAAATGTAATTTTCATTTCCAATGGTCATATATCTAGCTGAAAAATGAGGCTTTTTTTTTAACGAGGACAAAAGAAGGGACATTGTGGGGCACCTGGAGGTCTCTGCTGTGTTAGCTAGCTACTGCTACCTAAAAAACCACCCCAAAACTTAGTAGTCTAAAACAACTACCATTTTTTTTCTCACAATTCTGTGGATCAGGAATTTGGGGCGGGGGGTGGGGTGGGGTGGGAGTATGACTCATCTCTGCCCTGCATGATGTTGGCTGGGGCTGGGGAACCCACGTGGCTCAGCTGGGGTGGATCAAATGCCTGAGGGCCCACTAGGATGTCTGGGCCTCTGTCTTCTCATGGTATTGGCAATAGTCACTAATACGTCTGGGGGCTTTGTTCTCCTCCAAGTGGTTTCTCTCTCCAGCAGGATAGCCTGGGCTTTACATGGTAGCTGGAAATCCCTCCCCAAGCCAAATGGAAGCTGCAAGTCCCCTTGAGGCCTGGTAATTCCACCTTTTGATGGAAGCAGCTAAAGATACTTTGCAAAGAGAAGTGAACCCTGGGAGACGTGATTCTTTGGGAGCCGTGTTTTAGAATCTACCACCATATGATCCTGCAATCCCACTCCTGGGCATCTATCCAAAGAAAACCATAATTCAAAAAGACACACGCGGGCTTCCCTGGTGGCGCAGTGGTGAAGAATCCGCCTGCCAATGCATGGGACACAGGTTCGAGCCCTGGTCCTGGAAGACCCCACGTGCCGTGGAGCAACTAAGCCCGCGAGCCACAACTACTGAGCCTGCCCTCTAGAGCCCGCGAGCCACAACTACTGAAGCCTGCGAGCCACAGCTACTGAAGCCCATGCGCCTAGAGCCCGCGCTCCGCAACAAGAGAAGCCGCTGCTGTGAGAAGCCTGCTCGCCACAGCTAGAGAAAGCCCATGCACGGCAATGAAGACCTAACGCAGCCAAAAAAATAATAAATAAATAAATTTAAAAAAACAAAAAGACACACACACCACAATGCTCGTCACAGCACTATTCACAACAGCCAGGACACGGAAACAACCTAAATGTCCGTCGACAGACGAACGGATGAAGAAGATGTGGTCCACAGATATAATGGAATACTACTCAGCCATGAAAAAGAATGAAATCATGCCATTTGCGGCAACATGGATGGACCTCGAGATTATCATACTAAGTGAAGTAAGTCAGACGGAGAAAGACAAATATCATATGATATATTTATATGTGGAATCTAAAAAAAGACAATGATACAAATGAACTTACATACAAAACAGAAATAGACCCCCAGACACAGAAAACAAACTTATGGTTATCAAAGGGGAAGGGCAGGTAGGGATAAATTAGGAGTTTTGGATTATCAGATACACACTACTATATACAAAATAGATAACCAACACGGACCTACTGCATAGCACAGAGAACTATGCTCAATATTTTGTAATAAGCTATAAGGGAAAAGAATCTGAAGAAGAATATATCAATATAGATACACACAGATACATATAACTGAATCACTTTGCTGTACACCTGAACTAACACAACATTGTAAGTCAACTATACTTCAATTTTTAAAATTTAAAAATAAAAACTAAATTTAAAAAAACCAATCTACCACACCTGCAATTGGGGGTGTACTAGTCTACTTGAGTTGCCTTAACATAATACCACTGACTGGGTGGCCTAAACGACAGAAACTTATTTTCTCACAGTTCTGGAGTCTGCAAGTCCAAGATCGAGAAGCCGGCAGGGTTGGTTTTTCTCGAGACCTCTCTCCTTGGCTTACAGATGGCCACCTTCTCATCATGTCCACACCTGGTCTTTCCTCTTGTGATACTGTGATTTAAAATAAATATCTATTTGGTCTTCATCCCTGTTTCTGGCACAGAGCTCCTAAAACTATTGGAGTTTCCTAAGTGTTGAGAGCAATAAAGGAATCTTTTGTTATGTTAATGAGGTGACTTTTGGAAAGCACACAGGTAACCTGAGGATGAGGGCCGGTTGCCAGGGGACCCAACCATATGATCTGAGGGTTGGAACTTTCAGTCCCTCCCCTTATCCCAACTTCCAGGAAGGGGAGAGAGGCTGGAGGGTTAATCGACTGCCAATGGCCAATGATTTAATCAATAGTGCGTACGTAATGAAGCCTCCATAAAAACCCAGAAGGATGGGATTTGGAGGACTTTCAGGATGGTGAACCAGAATGTTTCCACCTGCCCGCCGTGCTGGGCCCCAAACTCCAAGAGGACAGAAGCTCCTTTGTTCAGGACCTCGCCCTGTGTATCTCTTCATCTGGCTGTTGATTTGTATCCTTTAATATCCTTTGTAATAAACCAGTAACCCGAGCTCTGTGAGCCACTCTAGCAAATTAATTGAACCCAAGGAGGGGGTCGCTGGAACCCCCAATCTGTAGCCTGTCAGTCAGAAGCACAGGTGATAACCTGGGCTTGTGAATGCAGTCTAAAACTGAGGGGGTAGGGCAGGAAGTCTTGTAGGACTGAGCCCTTAACCTGTGGGATCTGATGCTATCTCTGGGTAGATAGTGTCAGAATTGAGTTGAATGGTAGGACACCCAGCTGGTGTCCCAGAATTAATTGGTGGTGTGGGGAAGAAAACCCATACATTGTAACTGGTGACCAAAATCCTTACCTCCGTGCTCACACATCCCTGGTGTCTCTTCCTCTTCTAAGGACACCAGTCAGATTGGATTAGGGCTCCATCCTTACACCTCATTTAAACTTAATCGCCTCTTTAAGGGCCCTATCTCCAAACACAGTCACATTGGGGGGTTTCAACATGTGAGTTCTGGGAGGACATAATTCAGTCGATAACAGGGGGTAATATATTAAGTTTGATCAGTCATTTACACCGTTTACCACTGCTTATAAGCTAGTCTTACAGAGACTGAGAATTTCCTTTGGAATTCCACCACGTAAATACTGGTGCCTTGGTTTGGTTCTATATGCATATATCAGGGATCGGCAAGAAACCAGGAATTTAACAAAACATTAATTCTTGCACTTTTCCTATAGAAGCATCTTTCTTCTACAAAAAAAAAAAGCAGGGGCTTCCCTGGTGGCGCAGTGGTTGAGAGTCCGCCTGCCGATACAGGGGACACGGGTTCGTGCCCCGGTCCGGGAAGATCCCACATGCCGCGGAGCGGCTGGGCCCGTGAGCCATGGCCGCTGAGCCTGCGCGTCCGGAGCCTGTGCTCCGCAACGGGAGAGGCCACAACGGCGAGAGGCCCGCGTACCGCAAAAAAAAAAAAAAAAATCAGATCAACACATTGTACACCTTAAACTTGCACGATGCTGTATGTCAACTGTATCTAAATAAAACTGGAAAAAACTTTAAAAAAAAAAAAAAAGCAGTCTGCTTAGGATACAGAATGTTGGAAATAGCACACTAGTAACGACAACAAAAATCTGGACAATCTGAAAATCACAACTTTTCTTAAACTCATCAGAGAGCTGAGGTCACAGAGCAACCAAGTGACCTGAATGCTAAGAAAACACGGGTGCCTCCAAGGTGAGACAAGAGGTGAGCACCTGTTTGCCTGAGGTGGAAGCCACTGGACACTGGCCTTAGTGAAAAAAAGTACAACAACATGCAAGATCCGATGGGCAATTTCATCAGAGAGAATAAAACTATAAGAAAGAATCAAATGGCGGGACTTCCCTGGCGGTCCAGTGGTTAAGACTCTGCACTTCCACTGCAGGGGACACAGGTTAGATCCCTGGTTGGGGAACTAAGATCCCACGTGCTGCACAGCACCGCCCGGCCAAAAAAAAAAAAAAAATTTCCTTAAATGCATACTTGTGTTGGGTTAACAATGTCTGAGTAAATTAAGTCTTAAAAAAAAAAAGAATCAATGGAAGTACTGGAAATGAAAAACATTACTGTGCCTTTAATGGCTCAGCAGGAGACTTGACACAGCTAAGGAAAGAATCAGCAAATTCGAAGATAGGTCAATGGAAGTTACCCAAACTGAAACACTGAGAAAAAAACTGTAGGAGAAAAAAACAGAACAGAGCGTCACAATGCTGTGGGAGAATATCAGTCTAACACATATGTAATAGGAATCCTAGGAGAAGAGAGAGAACGGCGCAGGAGACGTATTTGAAAAAATTATGGCCAAGAATTTCCCAGAATGAGTGTAGCTTATCTACCACACAAATTTCTCATCTCAGCCTCTTCAGCACTACACGTGGGGGTTACCTTAAACAGCAGAGTCACCAACAAAAAGCTCAAAAATGTGAAAAACGTGGCACTAAACAGACCACGAAAAAGACACTTATTTATAGTAGGAGAGCCCAAACAAAAAAGCAGAGCGGCACCACGTTCAACCTCAGCTGGGAACGGGCACGTTGGATGACTCAAGTTTTTCACCCCTCTGCACAAGCCCATGAATGACCGTGAATGTGCCTTGAGTATTTATTCTGAGGTTACAAATAAATTTTAGTGAGAAGGCAAATTTGCAAATAAGGAATCCACAGATACAGGTATTCCTTGGTTTTCTAAAGTTCGCTTTATGCCACTTCACTTTTACTAAAGGCCTGTATTAGTCCCTGTTCTCACTAACCCTGAGAAATTCGAAGAGGATTTTCGCTTTTTCAAATAAGGGTGAAAAGCGAAAACAGCGTTCAGTGTTTGTTTTGCAGCAAGCTGTTATAGAGGCAGCGCGCACCCCAAGCAGCAAGAGTGGTCCCGCCAAGCTCCTTCCCTGGGAACTACCCTCAGCATCAAGCCACCATGGCTTGCTTGCACCTGTGTGTGTGAGCATCTGCGTTTTATTTATCTCCATTTATTTTGTGCACCTGTTAGCAAGATGTGTCCTAAGTTAATTGCTTCTTTGCTTTACGCCATTTTGGCTTACAAAAGCTTTCGCAGGAACATTCTACTTTCACATAGCAGGGGAAATCTGCAGTGAGGGGCTATTGTATTGGCACACGACTTGGAAGGCTAAAGAGAGGCAAGAAGCCATAATTCTTGTTCCTCCAGCAGCAGCAGGCAGACACAAAGCGTACAGCAAGTGGAAATTTTCATGGCCCCCTCCAGGCACGTCTCTGAGAATCACCTACCTTGGTCCTGCACCAGCATGCAATCCACTGTACTGTGACGCTCTGGAAGTTTGAAGGAACCTGAGAGCTGGTATCAGCTTTCCTGGACCTTGGCTCTTCCAACTCTTCCAATTGTTTTGTAAGCACCTGATCTCCAGTATTAAATCCCTTCCTATTTGAAGCACCAGGTGCCGTTTTCCCAACCAAACCCTGACTAATACACATCCCCTAAAAAAAACATACAGCTTGGAGGAAGATTGGAATAAATATTAAAAGTCCAACTTAAAAAAAAAAAAAAAAAAAAAGTCCAACTTTGTATAAGTTGTCACAGCTCAGGATTTGCCGGTAAGGCTGGGGTGTGACCTAATTCAACCTCAAGGGCTTTGCGAGTCACTTTGGCCTCTTCATCACAGAGGGGCACATGACAACAGAACTGCTTTGTCTTCAAAAGTGCTGTCCCATTTCCTATTTATATTTTCCAGGGTAAACCCTTATCTTAGGCCACGAAGACACTGCGACAGGATTTGTGTGCAAGTGATTTATGAAGGCAGTGCTTCCAGGAGAGACCAGTTAAGGGAGTGAGGAAAGCAGGACAAGGGAAGGAAAGCAGTCGAGCAAGGGCGCACACTTGGCCTGACCCTGCCAGGGCTCTTGAGTGTAAATTACACTTTAGTCTTTCTCCCAACTCCAGCCAAGGGAGCTGGGCTTGCAGACTCCCGCACAATGAGTCATTGGCGAAGTGCCATCCCAATTCCCAGGCGCGGACCAAGTGGCTCCGGTAACCGGAAGGCAGACCTCTGAAGAGTGTTGCACGTGCCGTCTGTTAGCAGCAAAAGTACAGAGAAGTCAGGGAAGAGGCACCCAGAAATCAACGAAAGGATTTGAGGAGGGCTGCGTGAAACACACACCCTTTCTTTCGTGAAATGGAGAAGCAGCGGGACATCGGGGTGACTAAGCCCCAAGACTTGAAAGCCATTCCGGTTGCGTTGAAATCCCAGCTGTGGCAGACACTGAGTTGACCCCTGCTATCCATTTTTCTCGATACAGAAGCTCTGATTGCCAGCTGGGCCCATGGCTGCCCAGAATAAAAGCCATATTTCCCAGCCTCGCTAAAAGCCATGTGTGGCCTATGTGAGGTGAGCAGTAGTTTGGGGACTGAATTCCATGAAGTGTCTTTAAAGGGAGCGAGACCCTTCTTTAACCCTCCTCCCTCCTGCTGCCTGAAGCGTGGTCCCAAAGGCTGGAGCACACACAGCCATCTTGAACCAAGAGGTGCAGATAGGGTTGCCAGATTGAGCAAATAAAAATATTTTATTCTTACTTAATTTTTATTCAATTGAAAACTTTCAATACTTTAATTGTAGTATTTAATTATTTAATGCGGCACAGGACACACTTATACTAAAAAATTGTTAATCTGGAATTCCAGTTTAATTGGTGTCCTGTATTTTATCCAGCAACCCAAGGCAGAGACCATATGTTGTTTTTCTAAGAAAGAATATCTTTCTTGTTTAAGCCACTCTTTTCTTCCCCCCACTGTCTCTGGCAGCCGAACCCAATCTAGTAACACTGGATTAAGTACAAACTTGTTGGGTGACCTTGGAAAAGTCACCTAACCTCAAGATTGCTGTCGTTTAAATGGGGGTGATGATCTTAATCTAAGTGACCAGATATAGCAGGCGGGGTTCAATAAGTGTTAGCCATTATTGAAGCAGTGGGGTCCTCCTCTCACTTATAAATGATCTCCAACACCTTTCCCCTCTCCAGACAACATCACTGCCCAGCATCCAGGTTCGCATCTTCCCCCTTGAAGACCGTAATTCTATCTCCTCTGAAGGTCTAACGCCTCCCGATTTACAGAACCACTATTCGGCATCCAGCACTGCACCCTTAGGAGGTAGCTCCTGAATCTATTTCTCTCAGTCAGTTTTGTAGGGATTAAAAAAAAAAATACAAAGAAACTGGGACTGACCATGCGACGCGAAGTCTCCCACAGATAAGTCTTTCTATCTTCGCTCAGAATTAGACACAAGAGGAAAACCGCTGGTGCATTCTCACCTTCCGTCTAAATTTAGAAATCTGAAAACACTGTTCGTTTTGCCAGACATTTGGTGCCTTCCTTGTGGGCCTGAAGGTGGAGAATTAAATCTCAACACTTTCTTGCTTGAGAAGAGTGTATGGGACATTAGACAGTGATCCCCAAAGGCAGGTCCCCACAGAGCGATCCCCTGTGCGCTCACAGGACAAGATTTTTCCTGCAAAGAGAACCAGCCGAACCAGTGTAGGCTTGCAGGCCTTGCAGCCACTGCTCAGCCCCTCCGGCTGCCTGCAGGTGTCTGTTTTCCAATACCTGAACCCGTTCCATGCAGAGGTCCATTTGAAATCAAGAGAATTCTGTCCCCACGGCAAGGGGAGAGCCCACCCAGATCTGACAACTTGTAGATTTCCTCCTGTCAGCATATTCTAATGGCCTGATTAGCAATTCTATTGTATTTAATTTGTACCCAGGGTAATTCGCTGTCAGCCAGAAGAGCCATCAGCATGAAAAATGGCACCAAAATTAAAAACCAATAGTCAAATTTCAGTTGGAATGAGCTCTCCTGGCACAATGATGAAGCGGGATGAACTGGAGTCAGTGGGTCCAGCCCACGAGGTGCAAGCACGTTAGTTACTAACATGCTGCCTGGAGTTTGAGCCAGGCCTTTCTGCATCATGGGAAACAAGCAGCCGAATTAGAAAATCGAGAAGGAAAAATGTGTTGGTCCAAACTGTCAAGCCAAGTGGCTGTCTGCCATCTCCTAGTCCACTGTGGTGGTTTTAAAACATGTCCCCAAATTCTTTGACAGTCCTCTCATCAAAGGGTGGAGGAGGCTAATCCCTTCCCTGGAATATGGACTGGCTTTTCAGACTCGCATGGGATGAATAGAATATGGCAGAAGTGACGCTGAGTGATTTCCAACACTAGGTCATAAAAGGCGATACAGCTTCTGTCTGGTTCTCTTTCTTGGAAGCCCTGGGCTGATGTGTAAGAAATCCCACTGCCCTGGGACTTCCCTGGTGGTCCGGTGGTAAAGAATCCGCCTTCCAATGCAGGGCATGCGGGTTCGATCCCTGGTCAGAGAACTAAGATCCCACATGCCGCGGGGCAACTGAGCCCGCGCACTACAGTTGCTGAGCTCGCGCGCCTCAACGAGAGAGCCCGTGTGCCGCAACCTACAGAGCCCACGCGCTCTGGAACTCATGTACCACAACTAGAGAGAGAAAATCCCCACGCCACAGCAGAGAGAAGCCCGCGCGCCACAACGAAGAACCCGCACCGCAGCGAAAGATCCCACATGCCGCAACTAAGACCCGACGCAGCCAAAAAAATAAAGACAAAACAACAACAACAAATCACATATTAAAAACAAAGAAAGAGGGCTTCCCTGGTGGCGCAGTGGTTGGGAGTCCGCCTGCCGATGCAGGGGACACGGGTTCATGCCCCGGTCCGGGAGGATCCCACATGCCGCGGAGCGGCTGGGCCCGCGAGCCATGGCCGCTGAGCCTGCGCGTCCGGAGCCTGTGTTCCGCAGCGGGAGAGGCCACAGCGGTGAGAGGCCCGCGTACCGCAAAAAAAAAAAAAAAAAAAAAGAGAGAGAGAGAAAAGGAAATCCCACTGTCCCAGAGAGCCCCAACTGAATCTCAAAGGAATGTCGTAAAGAGGCAGGGACAAGGACACCGTGGTGGCAACCTCAAAGGTCTAGCAGTGACAGTGCCTTACAGAGGCTGGTGGAGGTAGGGGTGGGCGCTAGCAAGTCACACACACACATTCCCCGCACCCACCAGAGTATTCTTGGCCACAAGTCCTATTCCCTTCTGTCAAGCAGGTCGACCACCTCACACCTTGCAGAAATCCCTTTACTACCGAAGTTGGGTAGCATTAGTTTCACTTGCTTGAAACCGAGAAGCCTGACTGAAAACACCCTCATGCTAGCTGAGCCCAGTACACAAGTCTAAAATTAGCAAGAGGGACTGAAGTGCTGCCGGTCTCACGAGGGAGGCCACAGAAGCTGCGAGAATCCAAGACCACAGTGAGCTGTGTTACGCGTCCATTCACCCCACTGGCTTCGGCATGGAAACTAACCAGAGGTCACCTTTGCAAACTATTTATCACAGGGTCATATAATATTACACGGATAATCCAATATAAAAATATATATTGTAACTAAACCTTCCTATGAACACACATGCCACATCCACACACAATTTCCTTTAGGGTAGAGGTTAAAGGCCATATAGTAGCTTAGTGCCTAGGCGGGTACCTAAGATAGCCTATTATTCACCTCACAGGCCTATGCAGGAGATGTCACCATCACTGTTGCTGCCCACAAGTCCCCTCACTCTTACCGCTTTTTGTAACCAGGCCCAACTTTCAAATGGCAATCCCTGAGTTTCTTCACGCAGGGGCTTCTACCGATCACCAATGCTGCTCTGTCTGTCCCCGGGCGGACTGGGGATGTGGGAATCAGTGGCGCCCCCCAGGAAACAGCCCCCAGTGAATGACTGATGCAAGTTGGTGGATGAATCCCCCAGCTTCCTCACTGCCCCCTCCCCCACCGTGTCTTCACACGATTGTCTGTGTCTGTCCTACGGATGCCAGGCAGATTGGGTCAGGCCTCAACCTTAATGACCTCATGTTACTTTAACCACCTTGTTAAAAGATCCTATCTCCAAATACAGTCACATTCGGAGGTCCTGGGGGTTAGGATGTCAACATATGAATCTGTGCAGGGCACAATTCAGCCTACAACGGTTGCCCACAGAGGTACCTGGCTCGCTTGCGCGTCCTTTATTAACTGTCTTCCCGCATACCTGCACGCCCCTGCTTCTGCTTCCTGCCCTCGAATCTTTGTCTCAGGCTTGCTTCTGAGAGAACCCAAACAGCACTACGGTACGGTGCGGCCACTCCCTTCCTCTCCCCCTCGGCAACTTAGGCTGTCACTGTGGATGGGATCCAGCACCGGATCCTTGTCAGAGCAAATTCCGAGTCCCCCACGGCCTCTCCCCTGGGGTGGGAGTGAGAGCCATCCAGCTGGGGAAGCTCGGACACTTACACTCTGCGGTGGAGAATTCCCTTCGTGTGATTCGTTCCCCCGGCAGCTCTGCTGTTCATACCTTGGCTGTGATTGGCTGCATGTAAATTAGCTAAGCCTAATCCATTGATCCTAGCTGTGATTACTGCACACACTGCACTACCCACCCGCCGGGCTGCTGGGCTGGCTGTGGGCTTGGTATGGATATGCAAATTAGGCAGCCCTAATTTGTTGATGCTGATAAGATGAGGGATGCACGAAGTCCTCCTGTGTGGCATTGATAAGGTGCTGAGGCTGGAACCGGGATTCGGAGTCACAATTCATAGGCTCACACACTCCATAGAGACCATCCCTGCACACCCAGGAGCCAGGACACACTGATTGTGAAACGGAGATGGAGTCAAGACATCTAGGGGCCTGGTGGCCTTTCCTGCCTTTATAGCCGTTGTTCGGGTGTCACGTCACCCCAGCCTACCAGTGTTTACCCTGCTGATATGAGCACGAGATTCTGTTCCACACCATCACCACCTCACAACTGTGCCAAGTGACACAGCTTACAAAATGTCATTTCTTACATCAGCTCCTTCGTGACAAGCCTGCAAAGTAGAGGGAACAGGAGTTGTCATCATCCCCCTCGATCTACTTCTGTTTTCCTCCTGAGGTCTCAGAAACTTTGCCTACGGCCCCACTGCTCAGGGACTACGTGGCTGGAGCTAGGGCCCCGGCCTCTGGCCTCTGGGTCCGGTCCTCTCCCAGGTATCACTGCACCCTGCTTTGACAAACCCAGCTGGCAATGCTGGGGCAGCCCGGGCCTCGGGTCCCTCTGCCACATTCCCGGGGAGCGGGGGAAGCAGCCTGGGTGAGGCAGGTGGAGAGGGGCTACATTCTCACAGGTTCTGGAGCCTCACTCACACACCAGCCTGATTCCATCTCTCCCCAACTCCAGTGTGGTTTTCAGCTGTGGCTTTTTCTCCAATCCTGACCTTGGCTCCTAGAGGCCCAGCTGTTTTCAATTGCCGGCACTGGGGGTGGGTTGGGCAGGAAAAGTCCTATTCACACCAAATCTCAAGTGTAGCAATGGAATGGCGGGCCCTAGCAGAGCGGAGCCGAGCGCACTTTGGTGCCTCAGATGGATTTATTCAAAGTTCATAATTACCCTGAAATCTCTTAAAATGAAAACATGATTGAAGAATTAAACCTGGTAAACAAATTAGTCAGAAAGAAAACCTCCGCATAGCAAATGACAAAATCCCAAGATCCAACGCAGCAAATGAACAGGCCTGCGCTATAATTGGCAGCCAGGGCTGCAGACAGACCCGGGGCCCTGGCAAAGGCACGGCTGGAGAAGCAGCCAGCCCCTCGGGCTAGGGTAGGCTGGGCCCCCGGGGCCGTGCGGTCAGGGCCTGGGGAGGGCTGTGGTCGGGGCCCTGCTGCAGCCGCAGCTGTGTGGGCAATTGTAAGTGCCGCCGGGCTCCACCGTAGCCCGCCTTCGGGAGCCTTGCTCTGGCGGAGGCTGGGGGGACGGCAGCTGCGGGGAGGCCTGGCTGCAGCCTCAGGCCCTACAGCTCTGTCTGCGAGCGGGCTTTGGGGAGGGGCGGTTTCTTGTGCTGAAAGGAGCTGTTTCTATTTTCTGTGCTCCCCCCCCCCCATCTCTCGTCACAGAACCGCTGGGAATTGGGGCAGGGGTGCTGGTTCACACAGGATCCATTCCCTTTGTCTCTCCTCTGAATCAGACCTATTTCTCAGGAACTGCTAACCTCCGATTCGGGGCTTTCTCTAGACAAGGAGGGGGTGTCCTGATTACTATTGCTGTGTGAAAAACCACCCCCAAACTTAGTGGCATAAAATAGCCATTTTATTGTCTTCAAATTCTGTGGGTTGGGAATTCACACAGGGACGGCAGGGACAGCTTTTCTTTGCTCCGTGATTTCTGGGGCTTCAGCAGGGAAGACTCCATGGCTGGAGGTGACTGGAGAGCTGGGGGCTGGAATCATCTGGAGGCACGGGGTGCTGGCCGTCAGCTGTCTCAGCTAGAGCTGTTGGTCAGGACACCTACGTGGGACCTCTCCATGTGGCCTGGGCTTCCCCCCAGCATGGCGGTCTCAGGGCTCCAAAAGCAAATGTTTCCACAAAAAAGGCAGACACTACACTGCCTTTTTGGATGCACCATTGGAAGTCACGCCACATTCTTCTGGTGACAAGTGAGTCACAAGCCCATTCAGGTTCAAGGTGAGGGGCAGTGACACAGCCTTTCCATGGGAGGAGTGTCAAAGACCTTATGGCCACGCTGTAAAACCAGGACAAGGGGGTTCCTACTGGTCCAGCTCTTCTTGGCAAGATTGTATCACATTCCAGGGACAGTAGATCCCTTTTCTTAGGTTCAGGGCCCTGGTCCCCCTCCTCCCATGTGTAGTGGGTTGAATGCTGGCCTCCAAAAAGCTATGTCCACGTGTTAACCCCTGGAACCTGGGAATGTGAGCTTATTTGGAAAAAGGGTGTTTGCAGACATATTTAAAGTAAGGATCTTGAGACGGGATCTTGGATTATCCAAGTGGACCCTGGATCCAGTGACAAGTGTCCTGATAAGAACACACAGAGAAGATACATGAAGAGGAAAAAAGGCCACGTGAAAACAGAGGCAGAGATTGGAGTGATGTGGCCACAAGCCAAGGGATGCCTGGGGCCACCAGAAGCAGGAAGAGGCAAGGAGAGATCTTCCCCTAGAGCCTTTGGATGGAGCGGAGCCTAGCCAACACCTTGATTTCAAACTGCTGGCCTGTAGGACTGTAAGCGACTCTATTTCTATTGTCGTAAGCCCCTCGGTCTGTGGTAATTTGTTATAGCAGCCCTAGGAAACTAATACACCATCCATGGGACCTTGGCCAAGTGGCCTTACTTCATTGAGTCTCAGTGAGATGGGGATAAAAATAGTATCTGCCTCCTAGGGTTGTTGGGCAGATTCGTGAGAGGACCTGTGTAAAGTGCTCAGGCCAGCATCTGGCACTATTCTTGCACTGTTATTTATTAATAGAGTCATATAGAAGCAGGTAGAGGCCTATTTCAAAAAAAAAAAAAAAGGGCTTCCCTGGTGGCGCAGTGGTTGAGAGTCTGCCTACCAATGCAGGGGACACGGGTTCGAGCCCTGGTCTGGGAAGATCCCACATGCCGCGGAGCAACTAAGCCCGTGCACCACCACAGCAACTGAGCCTGCGCGTCTGGAGCCTGTGCTCCGCAACCAGAGAGGGACGCGACAGTGAGAGGCCCGCGCACCGCGACGAGGAGTGGCCCCCGCTCCCCGCAACTGGGGAAGACCCAACGCAGCCAAAACTAAATAAATAAATAAATATTTTTAAAAAAGAAAAGATTAGAAAGACAATGGAGTGTAACACAAAGGCAAGTGATGTCTACTTTATCCAAGTGCTGCCTACCACGGTCCCTTCACACATCACCTGCCTCCTGCCCAGACTTGGGACCCTTTAGGCGAGTTTGCCCACGACCTAGGACGCACCCTTTAAGACGTGGCCTGCCCTGCCGGCTCTGGCCGGCTCTCTTCGTCCCTGCCTTTCTCCAAGGCTGCTTCTCTGCACCCCTGGCCCCATACTCGCTGACCTGGGGACTGCTGCCTGGAGTTCTCTTGGCCAAGAGATGTCTGCACCCTCTGAAGTCCCCACCCACACTGGGAGGGTCTCCAGGGCGGGAGCTGCACTTTTCCCTGTAAACGACCATTCCCATAGAGATCAAGCAAGATTGGCCACGAGCTGACAATTACCTGATCTGGGCCATGAGATCATGGAAGATCATTATATTATTCTTGCTATTTTTGTGTGTGTTTGAAATTGTCCCCAGCAAAGCTGTGAGATGTGTGTGTGTGCGTGCGCCGGCTGTGGCAGTTTGGCTTTCCTAGGAAGTGGACTCTCAGGTGGACTTTAAGATGCAGGATGCTTATTAGGGAGAGCCCGTGGCACCAACCCTTGTGGAAGGGTGGGAGGAGAGCCGGATTGGGCAGAGGGAGACCTGGCAGCAGCCTCCGGGCCCTCACCCCCAGGGAGCGCCGGAGCTGGACCCACCTTCAGAGTTGTACTAGTTTCCTACTGCTGCTGGGGCAAATTCCCCCAAACTTGCTGCCTCCCACCACCGCACATTTATTCTCTTATAGTTTAAGAGATCAGAAATCCAAAATCCAGGTGTTGACCGAACTGCGTTCCTTCTGGAGGCTTCAGGGGTGAATCCGTTTCTTTGCTTTTTCTAGCTTCCAGAGGCCACCTGCATCCCTTGGCCCCGGGCGCTACCTTCAACCTCAGAGGCGGCAGGCACATCACTGACCTCTGCTTCTGTCGCATCTCCTTCTGTGACTCTGATCCTCTTGGCCCCCTCTTATAAGGCCCCTTGTCATTACATTGGGTCCACCTGGCTCTCCATCTCCAGATCCCTAATTTAATCACATCTGCACAGTCCCTTTTGCCATGTGAGGTGACACACGTGTTCACAGGTTCCCAGAACTAAGACGTGGACATCTGGGGAGGCTGCGGGGCATTACTCAGCCTTCCACAGAGTAGTCGAGAGGTGGGCCTAGGTGCCTAGGACTCTATAGCCCTATATTAAAAGGTCACTGGAAGGGCATGACTTTGACCGAGGCACTCTCTGTAGCTGAGGCACCCCTGAAGGTGCTAATAGCCAGAGGGGGCCCCTGAAAGCACTCCACAAACCAGGACAGCAAGTGGTTTCTTTTTTTTTTTTTTTTAAGATTTATCTATTATTTATTTATTTTTGGCTGCCTCGGGTCTTAGCTGTGGCACACGGGATCTTCGTTGAGGTGCGCGGGCTCTTCATCGTAGTGCGCGGACGTCTCTCTAATTGTGGCGCGTGACGCGCGGTCTCCAGGGCACGTGGGCTCTGTAGCTTGCGGCACACAGGCTCTCTCGGTGAGGCGCGCAAGCTCAGTAGTTGTGGCACAAGCGCTTAGTTGCACGGCGGCATGTGAGATCTTAGTTCCCTGATCAGGGATCGAACCCACCTCCCCTGCATTGGAAGGCGGATTCTTCACCACTGGACCACCAGGGAAGTCCCAGAAAGTGCTTTCTTAAAGGGGAACCTGGGCAGTATATTATGGCGTCCGCTACCACACTCCGTCCCCAAATCTTAGCACAGAAGTGGGCAGCAAGTAGGCTCGTAACCTTGACTGTAGGTGCGTAAGTTGCCACCTAGACACTCACCCACAGAGGAATTCCCAGAAGCGGATCATAATGACAACGGCACCCAGTGAGCAGGTACCATCCATCTGCCAGGCCCTTCACTAAGCACGAGACTCACATGACCTCACTGCGTGCCCACCACTGCCCTATTACTCTTCCCATTTGTTTAAACAGAAAAGGAAACTGAGGCTCAGGAAAAGTCCTTGGTCTGAGGTCACACAGCCCCAGGAAAGGCAGGACTCAAACCCGTGTCCTTCTAGCTGACCAGCACCATGACACAGTCCAACTGAAGTGGTGCAGCCATAGTAGAATGAACTGGACACTCAGAGACCAAAAGGGTCCCCTCTACTGTCACCAAGCCTCGCCATGTAAGTCTGGGTGTGTCCTCCCTGGATCCTGCCATAATCCCTCCATGTGGGGGTGGTCCTCATCCCATCCCCACCTCACCAGCTGGTGTGAAGAGCAGGACCCAAGTGTCTTTAAAAGAGATTCTCGTGTATTGCTGGAGGGAATGTAAAATGGTGCGGCCTCTGTGGAAGACAGGATGGTGGTTTCTCAACAAGTTCCACATAGAATTACCCTGTGACCCAGCAATTCCACTTCTAGGTATAGACCCCAAGGGACTGCAAGCAGAGATTCGAACAGATAAATACCCATGTTTGAACACACCCATGTTCAAAGCAGCATTATTCACAATAACCAAAAAGTGGAGGCAACCCAAATGTCCATAAGCAAAGTATGATTTATCCATGCAATGGACTATCGTTCAGCCTTAAAAAGGAATGAAGTTCTGACACAGGCTACAACGTGGATGAACCATGAAGACATTATGCTAAGCGAAAGAAGCCAGACACAAAAAGACAAATACTGTCCCTTTACCCCTGAGCCGGTGTCACGTGGACCACAGCAAGATGGAGCCCAGAACACCCAAGTGTGAGCCTGGGTCTGATCTGCCTTTGACTCCATCCACATTGGCATCCTCCTTGGGCACAGGCGGGCTCAAGGCCTCTCCAGCACAGTGGTATAGAAATAATAGGTGGTTGAAGAAATGTACACAATTGTAACAGACGCTATGGGTACCTCTGCATATGCCTTTGGTATGCACCTTTCACATCTCCAGCTCTTTTCCCTAGCTACAGGGCAGGCTGTGAGGGCCAAGGAGTTATTACCCTCAGGAAGCAGCCCTCAACTAATGACTGATGGGACTGGTAGATAAATACCCCAGCTCCCTCACTCCTTGGGTACATTCTATACTCATTCCCAGAGGACCTGACAGGATTCAGTCTATTTCCCATATGCTTATTCACTCACCCTCTACTATTTTTTTCCCGTTCCCTGTCTCATTCCCTCCTTACTGATGTCTCTGGAGATCACCTCCCAAATAAAATCCTGGCACTCAGCGTCTGCTTCTGTGTGTGTGTCCTGGTTGCATGTTTTTTTGCTGGTGAATGAGGTCAGGTTTATGCAAGTTGTGATAAATAAAAACATAAAAGTGAAAAAAAAATTCAACTCAAAATAGGACAAAACATAGCACAGAGAACACATCAGACTTGGTCGGGTGAAATCTTGGAAACCAGATACTTTTGTTGTTGACATGTGAAACCTGGGCAGAGAACACATCTTCAACTGCCACGGAAAAAGAGGTAGGCATTTCTTTTCCTTCACTCTATCTGTCTCTCCCCTTTCTCTCTTCAACTTCATCTCTGCCCACTCCCTCTGGCACATACCACAGTAAAACATGCACACATTCCCTGAGTTACTTATAGTTGTCTGCTCTTTCAAGCCTCCGTTCCACTCCATGGGTTATTTCCTTTGCTGGAATGACCTTTCCCTCTTTGTCCAACCTGGAAAACTCTTATTCAGCCTTCAGAACCCAGTTCCATCATCCTTTGAGAAGGCCTTTCTTGACTCCTCCCATCACCTCTGTACTTCTTCCCTTGGTGTTATAATTGAATTTGTTTCATATCTCTAACAGGACACCCACCCACCCCCCCACACCCCCCCACACACAGTGAGTTCCTTAACTGAAGAGCCTTCTAGATTCCTAGCAACTGGGACCTACAATGCTTAGCACATATTAGAAACTCAATACTGACATTTAGTATGGCTTATTCCCTTTTTGTCTTGCATGAGCATTTTGGAAAGTGTGTATTATAAAGGTGATCCTTTTAAAACCTAAGTCGAGAATAAAATATGTAGGATTAAACCTACCCAAGGAGGCAAAAGACCTGTACTCTGAAAAATATAAGACACTGATGAAAGAAATCTAAGATGACACAAACAGATGGAAAGATATGCCATGTTCTTGGATTGGAAGAATCAATATTGTCAAAATGACTATACCACCCAAGGCAATCTGCAGATTCAATGCAACCCCTATCAAATTACCAATGGCATTTTTCATAGAACAAGAACAAAAAATTTTAAAGTTTGTATGGAAACACAAAAGACCCTGAATAGCCAAAGCAATCCTGAAGAAAAATGGAGCTGGAGGAATCAGGCTCCCTGACTTCAGACTATACTACAAAGCTACAGTCCTCAAAAGAGTATAATACAGTCACAAAACCAGAAATATAGATCAATGGAACAGGATTGAAAGCCCAGAAATAAATCCATGCGCCTGTGGTCAATTAATCTATGACAAAGGAGGCAAGACTATACAGTGGAAAAAAGACAGTCTCTTCAATAAGTGGTGCTGGGAAAACTGGACAGCTACATGTAAAAGAATGAAATTAGAACATTCTCTAACACATACACAAAAATAAACTCAAAATGGATTAAAGACCTAAATGTAAGGCCGGATACTATAAAGCTCTTAGAGGAAAACATAGGCAAAACAGTCTGTGACATAAATCGCAGCAATGTCTTTTTGGATCCACCTCCTAGAGTAATAAAAATAAAAAAATAAATAAACAAATGGGACCTAATTAAACTTAAAAGCTTTTGCACAGCAAAGGAAACCATAATCAGAATTAAAATACAACCCATGGAATGAGAGAAAATATTTGCAAACAAAGCAACCAACAAGGGATTAATCTCTAAAATATACAAACAGCTCATGTAGCTCTATATTAAAAAAAAAAACAATCAAAAAATGGGCAGAAGGACTTCCCTGGTGGTACAGTGGTTAGGAATCTGCCTGCCAATGCAGGGGGCATGGGTTCGACCCCTGGTCTGGGAAGATCCCACATGCCGCGGAGCAGCTAAGCCCGTGCGCCACAACTACTGACCCTGCGCTCTAGAGCCTAAGAGCCACAACTACTGAGCCCACGTGCCACAACTGCTGAAGCCCATGCGTCTAGAGCCCGTGCTCTGCAACAAGGGAAGCCACCACAATGAGAAGCCCATGCACCACAACGAAGAGTAGCCCCCGCTCGCCGCACCTAGAGAAAGCCCGCACATAGCAACGAAAATCCAACGCAGCCAAAAATAACTAAGTTAATTAATTTAAAAAAGGGCAGAAGATCTAAATAAACATTTCTCCAAAGAAGACAGAGATGCCCACAAAACACATGAAAAGATGCTCAACATCACTAATTATTAGAGAAATGCAAATCAAAACTACAATGAGGTATCACCTCACCGTGGTCAGAATGGCCATCATCAAAAAGTCTGCAAACAATAAATGCTGGAGAGGGTGTGGAGAAAAGGGAACCCTCCTACACCATTGGTGGTAACGTAAATTGGTATAACCACTATGGAGAACAATATGGAGGTTCCTTAAAAAACTAAAAATAGAACTACCCTATGATCCAGCAATCCCACTCCTGGGCATATATCCAGAGAAAACCATGATTCGAAAAGATATATGCACCCCAATGTTCACTGCAGCACTATTTACAATAGCCAAGACATGGAAACAACCTAAATGTCCATCGACAGACGAACGGATAAAGAAGATGTGGTACATGTATACAGTGGAATATTACTCAGCCATAAAAAAGAATGAAATAATGCCATTTGCAGCAACATGGATGGACTTAGAGATTGTCATACTGAGTGAAGTAAGTCAGATAGAGAAAGACAAATATCATACAATATCACTTATATGTGGAGTCTAAAAAAATTATACAAATGAACTTATTTACAAAACATAAATAGACTCACAGACTTTGAGAACAAACTTAACAGTTACCAAAGGGGAAAGGTTGGGGGGAGGGATAAATTAGGAGTTTGGCGTTAACATATACACACTATTATATATAAAATAGATAATCAACAGGGACTTACTATATAGCACAGGGAACTCTACTCAGTATTATGTAATAAGCTATAAGGGAAAAGAATCTGAAAAAGAATGGATATATGTATAACTGAATCGCTTTGCTGTACACCTGAAACTAACACAACACTGTAAATAAACTATACTCCAATAAAAAAAATTAAATTAAAAAATAATGAAATAAAACCTAAGTCGGATCATATCACTCCTTTACTCAAAGCCTTGCAGTGACTCCCTATTTTACTCAAAGGAAAAGCCAAGGTTCCGACACTGGTCTCCAAGACCACTGGATACCAGAAGGTGCAAGAATCTGCCCTACCTCTCACATCTCTGCTCGTATCTCCTATTCTCCCCCTCCCTCTACCCCAGCCACCCTAGCCTCCTTGGTGCTCCTGTAACGTCCCAGGCAATTCTGCCTCAGGACCTTTGCACTGGATGTTCCCTCTGGCTAGAACACTCTTTATCCAGATAATTGCCCGGCCTACTTCTTCACCTCCTTTGAGCCTTTGTTCCAATGTCACCTTCTTGATGAGACCTCCCTGACCACCCTATTCAATTCAGCCACCATCCCCATCTCATACTCCCAACCCCGCTTTTCTCCTCTCCTTTTACATTTTCCATAGAACTTCTCTCTTTTTTTAAGAGATGCGATAATTTACTCATGTGTTATGTTCATTGTTTGTCTTGCCCCATTCCTAGAATGTAAACTCCATGAGAGGTGGATTTGCGGGGGGGGGGGGGGGCGGGGCACGCCTCACAGCATGTGGGATCTTAAGTTCCCCGACCAGGGATCAAACCCGGTCCCCCTGCAGTGGAAGCACAGAGTCTTAACCATTGGACCGCCAGGGAAGTCCTGAGAGGTGGAATCTTTTGTCCATTTTGTTCACCAATACGTCCCCAGCACCTAGGCCAGCTCCTAGCACATGGCAGCCACTCTCGAAGTATTTGTTGAATAAACGAACCTAGGTTATCAATCCCTCTTGGATTAGAAAAAGTAGGCCAGCCCTCCTGGAGGTAAAAGCAGCCAGCGCCCCCAACTTGCCTGCCTCCCAGGGAAGTTCAGGGCAGGGGTCTCCCTCTTTCCTGGAGATTCTCCCAGAAATGCTCCTCCACGTCTCCTACGACAGCTTTCATTTGATGAGGAAGTTCTTCCCTTACAGGCACCCAGTTGCCCTGCACATTCTCAACTCTCTGAGCAGGGCTGAGACTCAGGGACAGGATGAGAGCCCAGGAGCAGGCCAGCGGAGGCCCCCATGGCCTGTGTCGGTGGCAGGGAAAGCTGGCCACCGTGGCCTGTCCTGAAACGTGCCCCCCAAAGTCTCGGAGAGGCCTCGTCACCTCAGCACGCACCTCCCTTCGAGTTTTGGGGCCTAGAGGCCTAAACATCCCGAGAAGGAGCCCAGGGGTGACAGAGGGTCCATTCTGAGCCGTTACAACACAATCCCTCAAAGCCATCTCTCAAGTCTTAAGGAAAATTCCACAGGTTCTCCACAGTGAGCACTTACAGGAATGTCTCCCCTGTTCAAAGGAAAAAGACAGGACACTCATAATGATTCCTTCCTTCATTGGGCCAAGTTCTGGGAGACCAGGCAGGCCCTGCATGTAATTAGATAGCCCAAGAGGCAGGCGTGATTCACCCGTCCACCACTTACAAGCATATCAAAATTTCAGGTTTTGCAACTGAGGCTCAAAATGAAACCCGATTGGGTTTGGCAGACCTGCTACAGTGCGCTGGCTTCAGCCTCAAACTGGTGGTTTAGTAAACAACTGTGTGGTGGTCGTGGGGGGACCCCAGCTCCCCACCAACAGGCAAGACTCACCAGCCGGGCACAGAGGGCCGCGGCAGCATTTTGATAAGAACAGGAACGAAAGCAGGGAGAGGTTTCTGACTTAAGGACTCCAGGAGTGGCGGGGATGCCGGCGGCAGCAGGTCAAAGGGCCCCCTCAGGCCGAACCTGTGGAAAGTGCTTTGATCTCCTAATCACATCTATTTATCCTGGGTCCAGCCTGAGACAGAAGACCTGCCCAGAAGGACCAACCTTTGAGGGCAAGCCGGGCTCATGAGGACCTCTCTGAGCTCTTGCTTCTCTGGAGGTACTTGGGGTTCTGTGGGTACTTCTTGGGCAACCAAGAAGGCAGTCCTGGGATCCCTGAGCCCAAGATGGACCTGGTTTACTAGGGCCCAGAGAGCTGCCAAGGGGGAGAAGGGGGTAGAAGCTACTGGGCCATGACCTCTGTGGCAGCCGGATACAGAGGCGAGAGCAGCAACGTCCATGGGATTTACTTGTCCTCAAAGACCTCCAAGTGTGCGACGTGGGGAGGAGGGCCGGAGGGTGGGAGAAGCTAAGTTCGAAGTGGCCTTTCATTGGACTCCCCGACATCTAATAACGACAGTGATCATAGCACTTACTTCGCGCCCGGCACTTTTCTTCAAACTTGCCCTTTACTAACCCATGGCCACGCTACTGTAATTCCTATTTTACAGATGAGGAAACTGAGGTACAGAGATGTTAAGTAACTCACAAAAGGTAACCCGATTTGCAAATGGTGCGACAGGATACTTCGACCCAGGCCATCTGGCTCCACCATCCACATGCCTCACTACTGAGCCCACCGTCTCCTCACCCTGTTTTTTCCCCTCCTGCCTCCTGACCCTGACACGGTAGCACACGGGCAGAATCAGGACCTCAGGGGCCCTGATCCGACTCTAACATCCAGGCTCATCATTTTCAACCTCTCTGGGTCCTGTTCCTTACCCATTTTGTCAAATGAAACTTGGGAGATGCCAGGAACGTGAACACTTTAAAAAAAAACAAAACACCACCAAACACCACCACCAAATGTCTATTGTCCTTTTCTTTCCTCTTCTCAACTCCTCTAGGCTTCCTGCGAGATCAAAGTTATGAGAGGTGTGTGGTGAAAAGAGTTTGCGGGGCAGAGCTACCTGGCGAGAGGGGGTTGGGGTCTTTTCCTGACTGGAAAGGGCTTTGAGTCTAGTCTCCTTTTAGGGCCTACCAGCAGAGCCGTTTGGCTTTAACTCCGGGAGGTGCCATTCACATAGGATACACACTGATGGTGACCCTTGGAGTCATTCAACATGCCTACCAGGCTGAGTGGGAGAAGCTTCTCGAAGAAAGGGCACATTTGTCTGAGGAACAGCCCAGCCCTGACCACAACAACCCCTGGGCGTGCGGAGCAGGGACTTAAAGGCCTGAGGCCTTGGGGGCCGGGGCTTAGATGAAGGGCAGAGGCCAAGAGAGGGGTTTGGGAAGGCCAGGTAGGCAAAGCGGGCCTGGGACGGGGGGCGGGGAGCAGCCATGAGGGAAAAGCTCAGGGACGCCCGCACCCACACCCCCGCTGGGCTGTGGGAGGGAGACCCTGACCACATCAGGGGTGTGTGGCGAGGAAATGAGGCCTCCTCAGGAACGAGCTGCAAATGAGAACCGTATGGAGTTTCGGGATCCCCGCAGGAACACGGGGAAAGGATACAGTTGCATCCATGGGAAAGTTATTATCAGCTCCGCTGAAGTTAAACATTCAGGAGGCTCTGTTTTCCATCTCCTCCGCCTGGGAGCCTGTGAAGGGGGAGGCGGATGGGAGGGCTGTGCGGGGGGGGGCTTGTCGGGAGGGCCTGGTGGGTCACGTTTTCCGAGGGGAGTCAGGGGCAGGGAGGCACTGTTAGAGGCGTCCTGCGTCTGCTCGCTCTTCCTCCAGTGCTCGGGAAGCCGGTCTGCCAAGGGCAGGCTCTCTCTGGGAGCTGTCAGAGGCTGCTTCACCTCTGCAAGTCCCCGGGCAGATGGAGGGGAGAAGGAGGGAGAGGCCTTGGGCCCTGAAGAGACAAACAGGTCATGTAGAACTCGGGCCGAGCTGCAGGAAGGCGAGGGCTTCAGGCTTCTGGACAGTTTTCCATCCCTTCAAAATGTACTAGGAATGGAAGTGCCGGGCAGAGAGGTCCAAGAAGGGATGTGAATCAGCCTCCAGGTGCTGGGCCTCCACCAGCATCCACTAATGACCTTTGGGACAATAAAGCTGCCTCAGAGAATGGTCCCTCTGCCCCGGCTGCCCTTAGAGGGCACGGAGAAGCTGGGCTTTCAGGCTTCAAGGGAACGAGTGTGCGGAACACGGGGTGCAGTGACCTCCAAGCCTGAGGAGCCCGAACACGCATCTCAGAGGTGCCTCCCTCCCTACCCTACTGTCCCTCTGCCCAGGGATGTTCCTTCACTGAGCATGGAAGGCAGAAGGCTGCCTGCTACCTGCCTCACAGCTCCCCCCTACCCTCTATCCCATAGCCCTGTTGAGATTTTCTGGGCTTTTCTCTCAAGGATAATAACAGGGAAAGACAGGAGATTTTTAAACGGTTCCTTACACTTACACACACACACACACACACACACACACACTTTCCTGGACAGAAGGATGCCTGTCTGGGTGCCAGCAAGGTGTTGTGGGATCTGCAAAGGCCATCCCAATATTGCCCAGCCTCGGAGGACCTCCCAGGCACTGTCCCAGAGACGAACAGGAAGGGGACCCCAGTCCTGCCTGCACAGATGAGAAGTGTGGTAGAGCAGGTGTGGGCTCTGGAGCCCGCAAGACCCAGGCCTTGGCCCCAGTTCTGCCACTAGTCAAGCCACATAACCTCTCAGGCCAGTTTTCTCAACTGTTAAAGTGAGGAAAGTAACATTAGTCGCCAGAATGGTTTTAAGGATTAGCTGACAAAACACATCCCTGACCCTGGAGACACAGGCCTTGAGGACTGGAACTGAAATGAGTTAGCAATCAAATTTAAATACTAACAACAGAGATCTAACTACAGAGGCTTACACAAACTTGAAGTTTATCCTCTCTCATAAAAAAGAGTCCAGCAGTAAGCAGTCTAGGGCTGGTATGGCAGTTCTACAGTCATCATAGAAGGTCCCAAGCTCCTTCTATGTTTCTTTTTTTTTTTTTTTTTTGCAGCATGCGAGCCTCTCACTGTTGCGGAGCACAGGCTCCGGACGCGCAGGCTCAGCTGCTCCGCAGTATGTGGGATCTTCCCAGACCAGGGCACGAACCCGTGTCCCCAGCATCGGCAGGCAGACTCTCAACCACTGTGCCACCAGGGAAGCCCCCTTCTATGTTTCTGCTTTACTTTCCTTAGCATGGGGCTTCCATCCTCAACGTCACAAGATAGCTGCTGGAGCTCCAGCCATCATCATCACAGGAAGGAGAGGTTTAGGGAGAAGGAGAAGAGCAAGGGGCAAAGGGGACTCTTCCCAGTTAAAAGAGCCCCTCTGAAGACTTGCCCTTATTATTATGAGCCACCTCTAAGCTTCAAGCAAAGCTGGGGATGTAGTCTTTTACCTGCACCCAATACTGCCCCTAATAAAATCCAAGGAAGACGAGGAGAAGGCAGAGTTGATATTCACGAGTATGGCAGCACTGTTATTAAAATAGTGAAATATCTCCATACTGATGATAAGTGGCCCCTTCCCCAAGCCTCGCCCCCAACGTCCCTCCTTGTGGCCCTGACCCCTCCTCTATCTCCCTATGACCTAGCAACCGGAGGGTCAATACCTAGCCCAGCAGAGGACCTCAAGAACCCCGGTTCAGCACTGGGCAGGCATCTGCTCTGATTGATTGGTCATTGCCTGTCCTATACGGCGATGAAATATTTCGAATGTCACCCTTGGAAGGATGGGTGCCAGGCAGGTGAAGAGCCCAAATGAAGTTTCCTAGTAGCTGCACAGGAAGACGGAAAAAGAAATGAGTGACAGCTCGAAGGACACAGAGCAATTCTACCGAGCACGACTTAGTCTGCTCTCTAGGATAAGAAGTACCCTTAGAACTAGGCAATCAAGGCCCCTGGCCTGGGTCCCATGCTCTAGAGGGCCCTGCTCTGGCCACACCCCTGCCCATGAGGCAAGGCATGCACAGGACCAAAGGGACACCCACCTGGAGTCTCTTCTCCCCTCTGGACATGCTCTGGGATCCTGGGACCCCAGAATTCCCCTCCAGACAGCCCTAAGTTCACTACCAGGGACTGCCCAGGCCTCCTCCCCTCGTCTGTCCTCCCAAGGGCACACACTGCCATCTGTTCACACCTCCCCCTTAGGTGGCCCAGGGGTGACTGTTTGCAGGGGGATTTGGGGGAGGGCAGAAAGTGGACAGCGCTGGACCAGGCGGGTCTGAGGGGGGAGCATTTAGACGCACCAGGTCCCTCCCAGTATGGAACGGGAACGGGCAGAGGGGGCCCAGGAGCCAGCTGTGCTCTAGTGCAGAACGCTGCGGAATCCAAGAATTCGAAATTCACACCTGGCTTTTCACATCACTGTGAAGTTACATTTGTCAACATACTTCGGGAAGGTTGATTTTAGTTTTGAAATATTTAGAGGTACAGAATGGGGGCTTCTGTGTGTACTCCTGTCCTGGCCCCCAACTAAGTTAGGGGTGGGCGTGTCCACAATGATCACCCATTTGTAAGTCTGGCCTCTGTATCTTGGGGGAGGGGATTAATCAGAACAGGGAGCAGACCTGGATGGAGCGAGTCAGCAGCAAGGCCCGGGATGTAGACCCGAGAGGTACCTCCTGTCTGCTGTGGGAGCCCTGGACGTCCCTCACAGTATCGTGAAGCAGGGCTGTGGCTCTGAGGTCTGGCTGCGTGTTATTTAAGTGTCCCCCTGCAAGGGACACTGAGTGAGCACCTTCTGGGGCTGATGAACCAGGCTGTGCGAATGCAGGCGGCAGCCAAGGCGCAGGTACAGCTAGCGGTGGAGAAGATGGAGTGACCCACCAATGTCTACTCTCAAGCCCATGGACAACTACAGGTGGAAGAGGCTGTGTGTGAGCTTAATGCTGATGGACCAGACAGATGCCACCGCAGCCAGGACAGCCCTGTGAAAAGGCAGCAGATGGAAAGACCCCAACCCCGTCTCCAGAGGAAACTGCATTCTCCACTCATAGGGAAATCAACAGCCTTGGGAATGGTCTCAGAGCTGCCCCTTTCCCTGTGGAGGCTGCTGGAAACAGCAATTCCGGCCCATCTTCCTATGCAGTGACAGACACAGAGCACAGCCCGGTGGCTATGATGCGGACCTGACCTGCCCCTCATTCTCACCCCCAGCCTGCAACCCAGTCCCTGCTCCCTGGGCTTTCCAGGTGCAATTCCCCAGCCTCCCCGCAACCTCCCTTCTTTTCTTTCCCTGGAGCCGTCTCACTACTACGCTTGAGCTTCTGGAGAAATCATTAAAGCTGAGACCAGCCACACATACCGGTCAACCACGCTCCTAAAACTCAATAACAAATTTGATACGTAGGCACCGTCCAGGCACTCTCTGGGGTGAGGGATGGCGGGGTCCCTAGTTTTCATGGGTCACCCAGAAAAAACCCCCAATGATTTCTGGTTTCTTATGAGTAAATGCTTTTTAGTATATGTGGGTCCGGCTATCTTTTTCAGTAGGAAATCTCGTTTTGCTAACTTTCAAAAGTGTATTATAAAACCTTCCACGGCTTGGAAGAAGTAAGTTTTGGAAAGAAAAGGGGAGAAGGCGAGGGGTGGGAGAGAGGGGGAGAGAAATCTCACTTCCTGAGAGAGGCTTCGTCAACACCCCAAACAAAATCTAGACCCTCGGTTATACTCTCTTAGCATCCGCATCTGACATTTTTCCTCCAGAGCATTTATCTCAATTTGTAATTATGTATTTACTTATAAGGTAATTTGTTTTCTGGCTGAAGTTAGGAACGGTGCCTAACGGCTTAGGTACTCAATAAATACGTGTAAACTGAATTTATGAATTCTTCAAGGGAAGGGTTCCAAAAACAAAGTTTTAAGAATTTGCAGGAGAGTGAGACCAGCTGCCGTGTACTCTCAAACCAATGCCAGTTACTGGTTGGGATTCTGCCCCAAAACAGAAGATCTGAGAGGAGGCTGATACTGCCCTGAGCCCCAAATATGCACCCGAACACCTCCTGCCCCTCGACCCAGCTGTCCCAGCTATCATAAACGGTGGAACGAATTTTCCCAAGACTTAGTAACCTAAAAAAATTAAATAATTATGCTTACAGATTCTGCAGGTCAGGAATTCAGACAGCGGGGACAGCTTGTCTCTGCTCTGTGTCGTCTGGACCCTCCTCGGGAGGACTCAGAGGCTGGGGGCCTCGGTTCCTCTCCCCATGAGCCCCACCACGTAGCTTCTCGCACGGGCTGGTTTGGATTTGCTCACAGCTCGGCAGCTGGGTTCGAAGGGAGAGCATCCCAGGTGGAAGCTGTATCGCCTTTTATGACCCAGCCTCAGAAGACAATTAACATCACGTCTGACTCATTCTCTTCATGCAGGTAATTACAAAGTCCCACCCAGGATGGAGGAGGGGGACTCAGACTCCACCTGTGGATGGGAGGGTTCTAGAAAAACAAGTAGGACCAGAAATGTTGTTGTTGGGAAGTAAAATCTGCCACGAGCCTGACACCAATGTGCCAGTACCAAGCCTCGTGCCCTCAGATTCCCCATTCCCCACTCCCGCCCCGCTTCCTCTGCTTAGTTTTGCCTGAATGTTCACCGGTATCCGTGGAAAGCCCTGGAAGGAGACTGGAGGACGGGAGGAAGGGAGAAGCCAGGGAATTTCTCCTCCTTGCTCTCTGCCTCAGTAGCTGGAGCACCTCTGTGGCTGCAGATCCCGGGGGACAGAAGCATCGCAGCTCTGGCTCCTGCCTGGTGAGCCCACTTCCGGACTCCACTGACCCAGCTCTTCCCTCCCTCCCTCCAGCTTCAGGGGCAACAGACGCTTCCTGCACTTGCCTAGCTCGGCGTTTTCCATCACATGTGTAAACAATTTCATGCATTAAGTTCCATCCGCTCCAAACACCTAGAGTAGTTCCTGTATCCTTGATTGGACTTTGACCGATATAACTAGCAAGGGCCGGCAAGTGCTTGCAGAAAAGCAGACGAGGTCACGGAGTGCATGTCAGAAACCCCAGAATCGAGTCTCAGCCCCATCGTCACTCAATTTGATTCACTCTGAAAAGTTTGTCTTTCTCCTGGATTCTAAAACAGCAAAATGAAACGAGTCTTTGGGACCCCTACGTTCATAGCCAGAATTTCCAATTTCCTTTTCAGACATTTGGAGTAGTTGTCTGACTTTGATAGCTCTTCACTTTCTTGAGTGTACTTTGGACCAACAGGACCCTCATTCACAGGGCCGGGAACCACAAAGCCAAAAATGTTGGCCGGATAATGCGTACGTGTGGTAGCTCACCTCTGAGATGGCCTCCACTGAGCCGCACCTCCCGTTATTCAGGTCCTTGTGTATTCCTCCCCTGATCAATAGGATATTGTGGGAATGACACAGTGTGACTTCTGAGGCTAGATTATCAAAGACATTGTGGCTTGTGCCCTGCTCTCTCTTGGATCAACCTATCTGGGGTAAGCCAGCTGCCATGTTATAAGGACACTCTATGGAGAGCCCTATGGAGACGTCCATATGGTGAGGAACTGAGGCCTTCTGCCAACAGCCAGTGAGGAACTGAGGCCTATTGCCAATATCCATATAAGTGAGCCATCTTGGAAGTGGATCCTTCAGCCCCAGTCAAAGCCTTCGGATGACTGCAGCCCCAGCCGACATCTTAACTACAACCTCAGGAGAAACCATGAGCCAGAACCATGGAGCTAAGCTGCTCCTAAATTCCTGACCCAGAGAAACAGTGAGGTAATAAAGGTCTGTTGTTGTTTTAAGCCACTAAGTTTTGGTGTAATTCGATGTGCAGCTCTGCGGATAGAAACTCTGCCGTTGACCCCTGGGAGGTGGGCATCCCCACATCCAAAAGTGTATTCCGGGTAGATAGGACCAAAACCTTAAAACCCTATGAAAACACTAGAAGAAAACACAAACTAATTTTTTACATGATTGGGGTAAAGAAAAAACTCCCTAGGCAAGCCATGAAGTCTAGAAGTCGTGGAAGAGACAGACAGATTTGACAATGTAGAAGTAAAACCTTGTGTATGAAAAAAGACATCATGAACAATGTCTAAGATAAATGACAGACTGGGAGAAAATATGTGGAGGAGAAGGTGAAAGCAAACACCACAATGCCACATGGAAGGGGTATGAAGAGCAGATTTTATTGGGAAAGTTTTCAAGTAAATGCTCAGCAAGATGAGGTACATGGACCCTGTGCTCTCATCAGTCCACGGAAAGGAGCTGGGACTCTGGATGTAGGATGCACAGTGGGCTATGATCCAGGAAGGGACCCTGCCCCTCCCCACTCTGGATGCTACCTTTCAACTGTGTAAGATTGGAGAGGCTTTACATACAGGGAACAGTCAAGACTTGGAGGTATGTGTGCTGGAGGAAGGGGAGCCCTCAGCCCAATGCAAAGTTGGGTTCAGTCACAGCCACTCCCACTAGGGGGAAGGTGGGAGTCCTCAGCCTGAGCAGGCAACAAGAGAAGGGTTCCAGGAGTCATCACTGGACCATTCTGCTTGTCACTCCACAAAATGTTTGCAACATACATAACAGGCAAAATGTTACCATCTCTGATAAGCAAAGAGTTTCTACAAATTAGAAAAAAAATAGTCCAATAAAATATAAGCAAGATGGGACTTGCCTGGTGGCGCAGTGGTTAAGAATCTGCCTGCCAATGCAGGGGACACAGGTTCGAGCCCTGGTCCGGGAAGATCCCACAGGACGTGGATCAACTAAGCCCATACGCCACAACTACTGAGCCTGCGCTCTAGAGCCCACGAGCCACAACTACCGAGCCTGCGTGCCACAACTACAGAAGCCCACATGCCTAGAGCCTGTGCTCCACAACAAGAGAAGCCACTGCAGTGAGAAGCCCATGCACCTCAACGAAGAGTAGCCCCCGCTCGCTGCAAATAGAGAAAGCCTGCGCGCAGCAACGAAGACCCAAGGCGGCCAAAAATAAATTTTAAAAATAATTAATTTTTTAAAAAATAAGCAAAATATAGGAACACAAATCACAGATGAAGTATACAAGACCCCAAAACATAAGAAAAGATGCTCAATTTCACCTAACGATAAGAGTAATGCAAAATTAGCGACTTCCATGGTGGTCCAGTGGTTAAGAATCCGCCTTCCAATGCAGGGGACGCAGGTTCGAGCCCTGGTCAGGGAACCAAGATCCCACATGCCGCGGGGCAACTAAGCCCGCGTGCCACAAACTACAGAGCCCACATGTGCTCTGGAGCCTACGTGCCACAACTAGAGCGAAGCCTGTGCACCGCAACAAAAGATCCCACATGCCGCAACTAAGACCCGACGCAGCCAAAAATAAAATTAAATAAATAAAACTTTTAAAAAGGAGTAATGCAAAATAAAAACCAAAATGAAATACCATTTTTAACCTGTTCCACTGGCAGAAATATTGAAACAATTGACCATAGCTCATGTTGGTGGGAGGGTAAGTTGGTTCAGCATTTTGGGGTGAAGCAACTTGGCAATATCTTTCACAACTGTAAGTGTGTAACCCCTCCTTGCTCAATATCCCCTACAGAAATAAATCTTAAGGAAACACGAAAACTCGAGGAGACATGAACTAGTTCATTCCAAAAATATTTATTGCATGCTGTTCCAGGTACTGAGGGCTGTTCCAGGTGTTGGCACCTTTCCAGGTGCTAGGAGATGCAGCAGTGAAAAAACAAGTCCCTGGTCACATCCTAATGGAGGACACAAAAACCTGTGGGCAAATGAGGTACCATTACACTCACCAGGGATGCTACAAGTAAAAAGACTGACAATGTTGAGTGCTGATAAGAATATGGAGCAACCAGAACTCTCATACTTTGCTGGCGGGCACGTGAAACAATTTGTCAGTTTCCTATAAAGTGAAATATACACTTATCATATAACCCTTTATTAGCACTCAGATATTTACCCAGAAGAAAGGAAAACATATGACCACAAATCCTTGTAGATGAACATTCATAGCACCTTTATTCATAATAGCCCCAAGTGTAACTGACCCAAATGTCCTACTTATATGGAACACCAGAAAAGACAAAAACTGATCTCTAACGGCAAAGGAAATCACTGCTTGCCTGGGTCTGGGGGTGGGAGGAGGGGATTGACCGCAAAGGGGGCACAAGGAAAATCTAGGGTGATGAAAATGTTCTAGACTTTGATTCTGGTGGTGGTTACATGGGTGGTGGTCACATGGTTTACGTTTGTCAAATCTCATCAATCTGAACACTTCAAATGGGTCTCATTTATCATGTGTAAATATCCATCACTAAAGTTGATTCAAAGAAAACGTGTGGGTGGATTCTTGCTGTCTATGGCACAATCCCACCCACAAAACCTTCTGGAGGCAAGAGCATGGCTTCTATCTCATGGCCTCCAAATGAGGCACCGAGCGCCATGCTCGAATGTGTGAGAGACACTGAACCCCACAGTCACACAGAGGAGGACACAAGGGGACACCTGGCAGGAAGTGCTCTCTTTCTCAGGAAGTGCAAGATAGTGTTTTGATCAGAGGCAGCAGATGTGAACTGAAATAGTACTGCTCTACGATGTTAGGGACTCATGGCCCTAAAGCTGAATCCAAGATTTAAAAACTATACCTAATTAGGTGTCACCCTATGGTTTATGTGTCTAACCAAAGTTGCTCTCGTCCTTGATATCTACTGCCACATCACGCACCCAAACCTAGTGGCTTTGGTACAACAACTCGTTACTCTCTCTCACAGTTCTGTGAGTTGACTGGGCTCAGCTGGGGGGTTTTTACTCTGGGCGTCCTGTGCAGCTGTAGTCAGGTGTCGGCTGGGGCTGGAGTCTTGAAGGCTTAACCCAGCTGGACATCCAAAATGGCACACACACGGGGCTGACAGTTAATATTGGCTGCTGGCTGGGAACTTAACTGGGGCTTCAACCGGAATGCCTTTAAGTGTGGCCTGTCCATTGTAGTTTGGGCTTCTCACAGCATGGTGGCTAGCTTCCAAGAGGGACTGTCCCAAAAGTGAGCATTCTAGTAGGCTCAGGAAGCTTCAAGTCTTTCTGTGATCCTGTCCTGAAAAAACCACACGGCATCACTTCCACCTCATTCTCTCAGTCAAAGCAGGCATAGGACCCACCTGGGTTCAAAGGGGTAGAGACACAGACCTCTCTACTTGATGGGAGAGTGACAGGTCTCACTGCAGAAAAACATGTGGGATGTTGTGGCAGCCATCTTTCAAAAATGCAGCCCACCCCAAATATGTAGTGAAACCTCATTTTTCTTTGCTCTTCAATGTAGTTTTAAGCTGGGCTCCAACAACTTTGACTAAGGGCAAAGGTTTGAGAAAGGCAGGATTACACTGATGGTCAGCCCAGTGGGATGGAGGTCTTATTATTTACACACTAGTAGTATTAGGTATTACAGAAGTTAGTGCCTCCAAATAACTGTTTGCTTTTCCTCTACAGCACTTAGAGGGCTTAGTAGTGTCTCTCTTACTCCAGGATTCCCCTCTGCTGTTAGCCCTCACCCTTCCCTCAGGATCAACCTCATCCAGAAGATATTTCTCTGGGCCACACCTGACTCTACAATCACATCTCCCAGCATTTCAGTCTCTGTACACTTCCCTACAGGCATTTAGAGTATTTCGTAGAGCTACACCAACAGGTGGCAACCTAACATCTGACCCAGGCTTGTATTTTAGGGAAAAGGGGATGGGGATGTGGGATACGGTTGGGGAGAAAGAAAGGCAGCAAAGGAAGTATCTAACGTTCCTGTGCTGCAGTCTGCAATTTTCGAGTTTGAAATATTGTTCTAAAATACTCTTTTCATCAAGCTTTCAAGTTTGATAACACCGGTTTTCTCCCGAACAAAGGACATCTATGACAGCCGTACTGAATGTTCCAGAGGGAGCCTCGATAATCCAAGATTTCATCCAACATCCCGACTCGTTTTAGAGCCAGTCAGCAATCCATAATGGATAAGCCACTCTGCCTAGGGCACTCTATTAGACTCTTAAAGTGGGCCATGACAAGGAAGAAATCCAGTCTCCAGTTTCAAGGTGCCTACATGGTAACTTTCAAGACACCTCCAAGACAGTGTTTAATCAGCTTAAACCTGGCAACCGAGGGCTCAGGTGTGGGCCAGTGGGAGCCCATGATTGCCCTAGCAGGGGGGAAGGGGAGAGGGGCCAACGTGGGGAGGGACAGAGTGGGAGGGCCAAAAGGAAACCGGGTGTTGATGCGCACAGGATATAATTGGGCAAAACGTCAGAGGGAAATGGGGAGAAAAAAAAAAAAACAGTGTAAAGCGTGTTGCAGGAAAAGACAGACTTGATTTGAATGGAGGGTACAGACCCTAATTTCAAATTATAAGATGTTAGTGCCAATAGGAACCCCAGAGACCATCCAGCCCCAAGCTCATTAGCTAGGAGGGCCACTGTCGGTAAGCGGCACGCCTGGACTGGAACGCGGCACCCTGACTTCCACATGAGGTCTCTCTCCAAGTGTTGAGCGAGGGTGATGTAACACAGGCAGAGAAACAGTTATTAGTCAGAATTTCCAAGAGGCTGTAACCTCTCCTCTTTTTCACCGAGTCCAGCTCAGTTTGGCAAATCCCTGAGTGACCTCGGGGAGGCTGCTTCTCCTCGGAGCCTCATTTCCTTCTCTTATCAAACGCTTACTGTACGCTTTGCGCTATTCCTGATGCTTTACGTGTTAATTCATTTTGTCACCGCTACAACTGTCTGAGGTAGGTATGATGACATACCTACCCCCGTGTGACAAATGAGGAAACTGAGGCGGAGGTTAGTAAACTTGTCCAAGGTCACACAGCTAGGAAGTGGTGGAGAACTGGTTCAAACTGGGGCTGTCTGGCTTCAAATGTGTGCGCTCAACCACTAGGTAACCCTGCCTTTCAGCTGGCTTGGCTGGACTAGATGCCCTCCAAGGTCCCTTCCAGGGCTGACTTGGTAAGCTTCTACCCACTTGCTTCCTCTAGGACTGGTCCAGGAGAACCCGGGAGAGTTCCAGGAAAAAATCCTCCCCGAATGGCCATGTATCCTTCTGCTCTGGGGCCCATTTTACAACTCTAGCCATCACGGAAAAGGCCAGTGGGGGCGATCAGAACCCTGAGATGAGAGACAAATGTGGAGGGCAATGGAAGAACTTGCCTTTTTCAACCCGTTCATCTTTGTTGTTGTTTCTCTCAGTGGCTGTTCTTATGCACAGAGGGTCCACTTTTCCAAATGTGATTTTGAAACTGCAGCAGAGAGAAAGCCAAATAAACACAGAATGGTCGGCCAAGGGCCCGTACTTTCTATTCCCTGGTTACAAAGTAAAATTAGCTAGCTGGTGGCCAGGGCTGGGAGATTTATTTTGGTCTGAAGTCAACCCACAGATTAACAATATTGGCAAGAACTATACAGGAGGGGAAAATATTTTGGACAAGGCTGCATATGTTTGCAGATACATCATCCGCCCCTGTGCAGCAGCCAAGGTTAAAGAGAATGGGAGTCAGGAGCGGGCCGCGCTGCGTCCCTTCTGTGAACAGTCGGTTTTCTCCTGCACGACGCCAGCTCTCGCCCTCTGAGAGCAGTTGCATGGTACATCGCAGGAGACACGGAAGGTGGCCGGGAGAGCACACTCCCCGTCTTCGAGAAGATGCACTTGCTCATCTTTCATTCCTCCTTTCCTGCCAAGACCTACATTCCATTCTGAGGGTAATTCTCAGGCAAGAGCAATTTCCGGATTCTCAAGGACTAACCGAGGGTAGTGTCAGAAGAAATTATCCAAAATTGGAAATAGGCGTGCAGGGGCTGACACCTTTGATTGATTTCCTATCGACTGGGCTATTTTACAACCCCATAGCTGCAGGGGTTGGTTCACTTTCAGATTTTTGTCTGGTAGAGATGCAAATAATTTCTAACCTAGCTATCTCACCCCCAGATTCTTCTATTAAACTGCCTATAAATACCTAGCCCCTCACATTCTCATTGTAATCGGTTTTAACATCTTAGAGGGTCCCCTCATTAATGAATGAGCTAAATCAAATCTTTGACATGCGGTCATTTTATATTTGCACGAGAGTCAAGTGTTTCCGCCTGCGTGAAATTCCACTTTAACACAGGAATTCCGCTTTAACACGACATTTTTTTTCTGGCCTCTCGGTCATCCCACCTCAGGCCCCAGGTTCAAGACCCCATACTCCTCAGGGTGGACTCCACACAGCACTTCGACGGCCGGCAGCCAACCTGGCCCCCTTCGCGGCGATGGGGCCGCAGATAAGACCCTGGCCCCTGGCCTCGCTCGTCTCCACCCTGCCCTGGAGTATGCTGGTCCTTCAGGGAACAGCCATGGGTAGGGAAAGGGATCCAGGACCCACCCCCCCCCCCCAACCCCCAGGAGTCACAAGGCCTCTTTTAGAGAGCTCATAAGCTTGGGCAAAAGAAGGCATCAATTCTCTGACTCTGCGGAAGTGATCTCATTCTCAAAATGGGAATAGTCATTTCTACACTGCAGATTTCACAGGGGGTTTCTAAAGAGCTTCTCAAAGTCTAACGTGCATATGACTTACCTGAGGGAATCTTAATATAGAAATTCTGCTTCGACAGGCCTGGGGAGCATCTGAGGGCGTCCTTACAGCCTCTCAGGCGAGGCTGCTGCCGGTCCGCGGGCCTTTTGAGTAGCAAGGTTCTGGAGCTGTTGGGAGAGCCTGCCCTTTGAAAATCCCAGGGCACAGCAAACATACCTTTGAGGAGTTCACGATTTACGCTTAGGGCTCCACTCCCACAGGGCAGAGGGCCACAGGTCTGCATAAATCCCAGGAACCGCCATCTCCTAAACCCATGGTGTGCCTGGGCCGTTATTCGCCTGACCTCCCTTAATCCCCACAAGGAGCCCGGAAGTCATTCCCATTTTACCACAGAGGAAACTGAGGCGCACACCAGTTACATAACAGCGCTGGCTTTTGGAGCCGGGTTTGCCGAGCTCTAACCACATTACTACACAGCCTCCTTCCTCCACCATGGCCTTGCAGGGCCGGGCTCCTCGGCCACATCTGCGGGGGCGTTGGAAAGGGACGAGGGAGAGCTCTCCTTCTTATCACGTGGCCCCCATTGCCCTCGCTTTCCCTGGATAATTCCTCCACCCTCTCCCCCTGCAGCTGTCAGAGGGAGGGAGGGCGCGACTTCTGATTAATTCCACGGCAGACAAATGTTCCTTGAGAACCCGTGGTTGGCAAAGCTTGTTTCTTCACCCTGGAGAGGAATATGGAGAAATTCAAAGAACGAAAACAGATCTCTGCCTTCAAGGAGGTTAGAATCCAGTGGAGAAGCTATCACGTAGATACACTACTGCAAAACAAATTCAGATTGTCCCTGCCAGCCCTTTTGTTTGCGGAGCCCCTCTATCCTCTGGGTAGGGCCCCTGTTTATCAGCAGACCTTTTGGTCTGCAAAGATAATCCTTCTGAGTTTTTTTTAATGGGACTGCGGCGGTGGGGGGGGGCGGGGGGGGGACAAGGCAGGTGGCAGACGGGGGCAGGGGGAGGGAGGTTGTGAGCGGCAATTAGAGTCTATTGGGTTGACGGTGTGTGCTCCCAGGGACCCAGGGACTGGGCACTCCTTTGGCAAATGTAAATATCAAACCAATAAATGCTAATGTAGCATGAAAAAGTGCTGATCTGGGAGAAAGTTCCAATCATTTAGAGAGCTTGTCGCAGAAAGCATTTAGGCGTTCCGGCTGCAAGGGAGCTGGGGAGGGAATCAAGGGGATGGAATTGGGAGCTCCCTTCTGGGTGGTAGTACTACCCTGGCCACCCATTCCAGGAAAAGGGAACCAGCAAAGAGGGTCATGGCAAGGTGCTGGGGAACGGGGGACAGTAAATAAGACAAAGCCAGAAAAGGGGGTCAAGTTCCTGAACATCTGGCACGAGAAGAGGGAGATAGCAAAGAGCCCTGTTATCAAGATCTCTGTGAACTCGACACCTGCCTCCATGGGTCTTTGCCCAAGGTCACTGTCATCCTGATGGGTTTCCTGAATGTGGCCCCAGCCGCGTCAGCCTGCCTTCGGGGACCGCTTTCTGAGTGACGGCTCTGATCTCTCTGTCCCTCACCCCCTAGTCCCACCCCACCATACGCCCACACTTCTAACACACCTGTCGAGACCACCCCCTCCCGCCCAAAGTCTGCCACACCTACCCACCTCACAGAGGCCCTGGAGGACCTCTGCAAATCCTTATGAAGTTCATCCAATACAAATGGCCATTAAGGGACCTGTGAGATGAGAAAGCAGGGAAGTATGTTGGAGAGAAGACAGCTGGGTTCCAGGCCTGGCTCTGCCACCTCTTTGACCTTAGAAAACATATCATACCTCTCTGAGCCTGGAAGCCTCAGTTGCTTCATCCGTAGAATGGGAATAACAACTCCCCCCGGAACATTAAATGAGACAGTGATATATGTGCAACGGCTTGGTAGCCTACACATCCAGCTGGTCGCAGGGCAGGTTGCCAGGCCCCAGGCTTGCTGGGTTCTCCTTCTGGCCCCAGGACACTGAGCAAACACCTGAAGCCTCCTTACAGCACGGCTGCCTCTGAACATCAGAGAGAAAGAATGTTCAGAGGGAAAACCACTCATCCACCATCCCTGCCTCCTGCTCTCTAACCCAACCTGGCTATCTGATCCGGTCAAGTTGTTTGTTGGGGGTTTTTTTGCGATACGCGGGCCTCTCACTGTTGTGGCCTCTCCCGCTGCGGAGCACAGGCTCCGGACGCGCAGGCTCAGCGGCCATGGCTCACAGGCCCAGCCGCTCCGCGGCATGTGGGATCTTCCCAGACCGGGGCACGAACCCGTGTCCCCTGCGTCGGCAGGCGGACTCTCAACCACTGCGCCACCAGGGAAGCCCCGATCCAGTTAAGTTTACATCTAAGTATCTCTGGAACCTGCCTCTTCCCTTTCCTTACATCCCTTTCCCAGAGCTGCCGCCTTGGCTCAGATCCTCTTCACTTTTGCCCGGAAATTTGCAGGCTCCCCACTTCAGTCTCCCCGACCCAGCCCCCTCTTCCTCGTGGCTGCCTCTGTTACCCCACTGCTCTGCTTCCACCATCTTTCGGCCTCATCGGGCCCAGCCTCCTGCTCAGAGGCCCCAGAACCTGCCCCTGCACCTCAGGGCCTTTGCATCTGCTACTTAAACAACTTTGACCCGTCCTTTTTGGCCCAGCTGGAAACCCCGGCCCCTAGGTTACCCTCAGTGGGATGTGAGCTCCTTCCCATGCACTTTCTTCTCTCAGGGCTTGCACAGCTCTCAGCCTGGTAGGACAGTTATTTGGGTTTTCATGAACATGGACTCCCTCAGAACGCGCTCAGAAGCCCAAGGTCAAGCTCTGGAAGGAGAGTTTCCGGGAAGGAAGGGCAGCTGGGCCCTGAGCCTTAGCGGCTGTCTCTCCCTGATTCTTCCTTTCCGCAACCTTGGGATCCTCTTTGAGACCCTGAGCCCACTGTCGACCTAGGCAGAGGCATGAAAAGACCTTCCAGAACAATGTCAAGGGACTAGGGCAGAAGAGCTAAGGCAGTTCTCAGTCTTTCAAACCCTCACAGAATGCTCTGAGCCAGGCCAAGCTCTGGAGATACAGCAAAGACCAAGGCAGACCCAGATTCTGCCCTCCTGGAGAAACCTGCTCTAGGGCATGTCAGCCACCATGGCAATGAGGATGCTCAAGCAGCCCTGTGGAGGGCCCGTGTGGAGAGAACAGAGGCCCCCAGCCAGCAGCCAGCACCAACTTGCCAGCCACTTCCAAGGTGAGTGAACCACCTTGGAAGTGGATGCTGTGACCCCAGCTGAGCCCTCAGACAACTGCAGCCTCGGCCGCTCTGACTGCACCCTTTTGAGAGCGCTGGGCCACAACCGCCCAGCCAAGCTTCAGATTTCTGCACCAGAGAAACCAAGAGAGTGGAAAAAATGACTTCTGTTGTTTTAAGCTACTAAGTTTTGGGGTGAGTTGTTACCCCGCAATACATACCTAATACCGTGCCACAGATGATTGAACTCAGGTGGCTTAAAAGCACATATCATTATAGTAGCTCTCTCATCTGTTGAATACCCACTACGTGCCAGGCACCCTACTATACTCTGCACACCTTACCTAACCTGCTCCCCACAACGATCCCGAGGCAGGGCTTATTATTCCCAATTCAGAGATGAGCCACTTATCCAAGGCCACACAGTCTGGGACACTGTCCTATGGGCCTGTGTGAAGAATCCCGTCTCCTAGGCTCATCTCTTCCTCCTCACGTGTCCCACTCAGCTCGGACTTGGATCAGTGACCTATGATCAGGAAGCAACAAGGACTATCTAACAAAGATGCCTGTGTGGGATGCCCAGGGCCCACATTTCCCCAGTCCCCATTGCTCCCACCCATCAAAGACAAAAGCCTGGGCTTCCCTGGTGGCGCAGTGGTTGAGAGTCCGCCTGCCGATGCAGGGGACGCGGGTTCGTGTCCCGGTCAGGGAAGATCCCACATGCCGCGGAGCGGCTGGGCCCGTGAGCCATGGCCGCTGGGCTTGCGCGTCCAGAGCCTGCGCTCCGCAACAGGAGAGGCCACAACAGTGAGAGGCCCGCGTACCGAAAAAAAAAAAAAAAAAGACAAAAGCCTTGGGAAACTGATGCGCACAGCAGACTGTATTTTCTAAGAATGGCTGTAACAATACCATCCATCCCACATACTCTTCTACAGTGTGACACTGACATTCCCTGTTGAGAAACTGGGTCTCCGCCCCCTTCCCTTGAATCCAGGTGGGCTTGTGACTGCTTCAGTAAACACTTCCACTGTACGTGGACGCGATGCCGGGTGACTCCCAAGGCTGAGTCATAAAAGCCCATGCAGCTTCCACCTTATTTGCTAGAACGATCACACCTGAAGCCCTGAGCCACCACATAAGAAGTCCCATCACGCTGAGGCCACCATGCTGTGAGGAAGCCCAAGCTATATAGAGGGGCCACCTGTAGGTGCTCCATCCACTGTCCAAGCCTTTGAGTCCCACCGAGCCCAGGTACCAGACGTGTCAATGATTGAACCTGCAGCCCCCAACTATCAGCCCTGGGCTTTGAGTCTTTCCAGCTGAGGCCCCAGACATTGTGGAGCACGGACAAGCCGTCCCCCACTGTGCCCTGTCTGAATTCCTGACCCACAGAGTCCAATAAGCATAATAAAATGGTTGCTTGAAGTCACTACATTTCGGAGTTATCTGTTACATAGAGATGGTAACTGGAACAACGTTCCAGAAGGTGGGTGGAAGGCTGGGTCAGCCAGTGGGTCCCTTCCTCCCCAACATATACAGACCTGCCACAGTTGTGTCTCAGTTCTGAAACCCGGGAAACTGCACCTACCTTATACCACTGCCCGCCCCCCCCCGACTTACCACTGAGAACTGAAGCCACATAATTCCCTCTCCCTGTGACTCTCACCCCCAATCTTAACTCCCTTGCCTGGTCACCTTCCATGTTGAACAAGGCTGCCCTGTATAGCCAATAGGATATCTTGGAAATGATGAAGTGAGATTTCTGAGGTTAGGTCATAAAAGACACTGTGGGTTCTGTCTGGCTCTCCTTTGAATCACTTGCTCTAGGGGAAGCTAGCTACCATGCCATGAGGATTCTCCAGCAGCCACATGGGAGGGGCCCACAGGCCAAGGAACTGAGCCCTCCTGCCAACTGCCAACCCCATTTCACCAGCCATGCAAATGAGCCACCTTGTAAGTGGGTCCTCCAGCCCTGGTAAATCGTTCAGATGGTTATTGGTGACCCGAGCCAACATCCTGGCTACCACCTCATGGGAGACCCCAAGCCAGGACCACCCCATTCAGCTGCTCCCAAATTCCTGACCTTCAGCAACTGTCAGATGATAAACGTTTATTGTTTTAAGTCACTACATTTGGTGGTGATTTGTTATTCTCTGTCCCTACGTTAAACAGTTCTGGGACCAGGCATGCTTTCTGATCCCCATGTTTAAATCGTACTGAGAACAAACAAAATTAACTTAGCTCTTTACTATAAGAAATACTCGCACCTGGAAGATAGACTGAACCAACTAAAATAGCTTGTTATCAAGACCAACAGCTAACTCATCAAGACTTACTACAAGGCCTCTGCCTTGCTGTTTCCCAATCCAAAACTACTTTGTCAGAAACTCTCCCCAACCCCAGTCAGTTTCTTGCCTTGAAAGACCCAACTTCAGGGCTTCCCTGGTGGCGCAGTGGTTGAGAGTCCGCCTGCCGATGCAGGGGACGCGGGTTCGTGCCCCGGTCCGGGAAGATCCCACATGCCGCAGAGCGGCTGGGCCCGTGAGCCATGGCCGCTGAGCCTGCGCGTCCGGAGCCTGTGCTCCGCAGCGGGAGAGGCCACAACAGTGAGAGGCCTGCGTACCGCCAGAAAAAAAAAAAAAAAGAAAGACCCAACTTCAAAATCACCCAGTCCAGCCTCTAAATGCTATCAATACCCTTCCCCAGGGTCCCTGCTTGGAGACATCACTAGCATTCTGTCACAGGGGTCCTCTTCCTTACTGAAGTAGGTCTAATAAATTAAGCTTTGCTTGATTGAAAAGTTTTTCTGGGGACTTCCCTGGTGATCCAATGGTTAGGACTCCGCACTTCCACTGCAGGGGGCGCGGGTTCGATCCCTGGTTGGGCAACTAAGATCCCGCAAGCCATGTGGCACGGCCAAAACAAAAAGTCTTTTTAGAGCGTCGATAGTCAATACCATACACCCCCCAAACTGGGGCATCCACTCTTGGGATTTGGTCATCTGTCCAAATGCAGTCGCCACTAGCCACATGTGGCTATTTAAATTAAATGACGTGAATCACTTTGCTGTACACCTGAAACATTGTAAATCAACGGTACTTCCATTAAAGAAATCCGAAAAAAATTACATAAGGTTGAAAATTCATTTCCTCAGTTGCACTAGCCACATCTCAGCACAGATATAAAATATTTCCCTTCTCACAGAAAGTTCTATTGGACAGTGGTGCTCTAGACGAAAGTGGATCATTTGTTTCAGAGGATGGCTACCCCTGAGGAAGCTTACAGAAGCAGGAGTGGGTGTGTGGGAGGGACTGCAAACGAGGGGCAGGCCACTGCCCAGAGGAAAGCAGACCGCGCAGCTCCTCCCGGGCTCAACAAATGCCCGCCTAGGCCGCAGGCACGACTCCACCAAGCAGGCCCCTCCATGGGCTGCAAGAAATCACCAAGCTTTAGGCCCACAGGGCACACGGGCATGCTGATTTCTGGGACTGTGCACGATCCCTGCATAGCGGTGCTGGCTCAGCTGGAACGCAAGACAGATGATCCCTGATCAGCACAGTCTCCCTCATCAACTCACTGGCCTGTGGCAGGGCTTCTGCTCTTGTTTCAGGTCTGATAGCAACCCGCTGGCCCGCAGAACCTCCCAGCCAAGTTTCCTGGATCCTTGTCATCCCCCCAGGTCGGGGACGTGGGGAGAAGTTTGAGAGGAAACCATGGCCTGGTATGTGGCCCTCGCAGAACAAAAACCGAGCAAAGGAGCAAATGAGAGATTCATCAGATTCTCGGACTTATTTGGCCTTTTCTTTTCTGGGCTTTGAGAATTTTTATTTCTTCCATGGTAACTCTTCCCTGGCTGGGGAATGTCATTTTAAATCATTCTGTCTTTAAAACCGTGGGATGAGGGGAAAGAAAAAGTCACCTCCAACCAGGTTTTCACCATGCAAATCGAGGACGTTTCAAAATGCTGGCGAGCTGCTCGGGGGACTTCAAAGATGTCCAGGTCCAATTACGCTTCATTTGGGGTGTGAATTGAGGAACTCTGGGGGAGGTGGCCCGAGTGCAACGTGTCAGGGTCGATACTGTGGTAATGAACCTAGGCCTTTGTTCCTGGGAGCCCAGCTGCTGACAAGTGGGCCGTTTCCTGAAGGGCGGAGAGGCGCTGTGTCTCCCGCCAGGTGCAGGAAGCAGGGTAGAGATGTAGATGCCAGTCAAAAAAAGAAAAAAATCATTTTAGGGTGGCTTTTATTTTTCTTCCTTTTTAAAAATCAAAGGTTTATGACAATGTAATATTATACGTCAAGTATACTTCAATAAAAAAACGTTTACACAATTAAAAAAATTAAAAGGGGGCGTCAACATCAAAATTTGTCATGTCCTAAAATTAGCCACGGGAAGGGTCTCCTGAAATTTGATTGAACTGGGATCTGGGAAATGACTCTAACTTACGGTTTAGATACACACCACCTCGATTTCTGTGGCTGAGTATGTTCGGATGGGCGCTGGGAAAGGTCCGACAGGGGAAGATTCATCACGGAATGGTTAAAAACAAACAAACAACAACAAAAGCAAGAACATTTTGGGCGAATAATTTTGGTTTTGCTTGCTAGTTAGAATTGAACTGACTGCCCTCTGTGGGCAAGGTTGATGGCTTAAGGGCATTCAAAAATGATTCATTCAAGTTCTTCTAGCCCAAAAAGCCCCTCAAAAAGCCACAGTATATTCAGAAGTCTCAGCCAAGACTGCTGGGTAGATTCCTAGCGGGACATGTGAGGGCAATAAATCTGCTGCAAGTGTGAGAAAGGAGATCAAAAGCTGGTCTCTCCCACTCGCTAAGATGCTTATGTGATTCATTATTTTATGTCCTCGGCTCTTTTTTCAAATGCAGACACCCTGAGAAAGGTAACACATCCAGTTACTAACACCTTAGTGCAATTGCATGCATCAGAAACATTTGGAATCGCAAAGGAATCTGGGTAAGGCTGCCTGTGAAGAGGGAATAAAAAGTACAGATGCTGGAGTCACACCCCGGAGATTCAGTTTCCTAGGGTGGAGGCCTAACAGCAATATTATTTTTTAAAGCTCCCCAGGTGATGTCAATATACGGCCAAGTTGAGAACCTCCGGGATAGAGGATGGAGGGGTGAGGACAGAGAGGGAGCGAGTGGAAGAGACAAAAGAAAAATAAAAACAAGAGTTCTTCTCATGAAAGACCTGCTTTGAGTCCTGGCACCCAACTTGCTGGCTGCACGATCCCGGTTGAGTGACTTAGCCGCCCTGATCTTCATTTTCTTTATCTGTTAAATGAGAATAATGTTCTTCGGAAAACGGTGGCTCTCCAACTTGAACTTGAAAGGGCATCACAATCACCTGGAGGGGTTGTTTAAACACAGATTCCCAGGCCCTAGCCCCACTGCCCAAAATCCTGACTCAGTAGGTCTGGGGTGAGTCCCCCAGATTTGCATTTCTAACAAGTTCCCAGGTGATGGTGATGCTGCTGGCACAGGACAGCGTTTTGAGATCCCCTGATATCAGGGGCACCTGAGCTGCTTATTACCCAGTCACCAATTTTATCCATGACAAGGCCAGAAACCAAAGGTAACACCCGTTCTCTCTTGAGAAGGGCCCAAGGGCCATATCGGGGGTTGAACTTGCACACAAATATCTCCATTGTTTTAGCATTTTGCTAAGATACAGCCCACATTCAAACCTGAGGCCTGAAGCCACCAACGAACCATGATGGAGAAGACTGGAAGAATTGTGCCGGGCCACAGAGAGGCCACATTTTAAGCAACACCCCTCCTCCCCCCACCAAGAGCATCCCTGACATATGTCGTCCCAAAGAGGCCTGGCCTGGTCTTTCTGGAAGCCACTGGGCTGGGGCATCGGCACCAAGACCAAGTGTAACTGATTCACACTGCCCCGCTCCCTGGGGGAACAATTCACACGATGAAAGCTCCGAGCATTGAGCCGGCGGGGGGGGGGGGGGCACACATTTCCTCTTTAAAATGCTCAATGGCTTTCAGGAGTTGGAAGAGGGGCTGGGGGGCTCCTACCTTAGCCGCCCCTTAGAGCAGGGCTGGTGAGGCCAGGCTTTGAAGTAGAGAAGATCATCACTTATGCGCTCTGTCCATCCCCGCCACCCACCCCCGTTTTTCCTGTTCCAGAACCCAGTGAGTGTCCTTATGCCTCCAGCCTGGGTTTTTGGTCTCTCTCTGCCCCCGACTTCCCCTACCTCCTCCTATAAGAAGGTTGCCAGCTCAAACTTCCCAGGTGTCAGTGACAAGATGATAAAAGAGCCCAGTCTTCACATATTTGGGGGTGATAGGTTGAGGCCCTTCTCATGAATCAGAGCATTTTCCCTGGGGACTCTGAAATGGGGGCCTCTCTGGCTCAGGGATCCACAGGGGACACTGCAAGCCACAGAAGAGTCTCCAGGATCAAAATTAAAGCCAGAGCATGTCAAGTCAGGTCCAGAAGGAGACCATCCATTGGGAAAAGGGAAAGTGAACCAAGAAATAGGAACTCTGCCCATATGGGTTACATCTTCCACTTAAGGGTCTTCTACCCAGAGTCCCACAGTCACCAATTAACTAGGCATGAAGAACATGAGATCATTCTGGCTCACCAGGGCCTCATGCCATCCCTCCACAGCTGCCACACATTTCTTGCTCCCTGGACCCTGCAGTCTGGGCCCACCCCACCCCTAGTCTGGGCCACATATGATGTCACCCACCAAAATGGTGCCAATTTGAGTGTACCAGCTTCCTGGGGCTCCAGGCTTTGGGGGTCCAAATGATCACAACCTGATGTTATTATTTTTAAATTCATCTTATTGTTTCATCTGTTAAAATGTGACACGCTCCATACGGCAGTCACTAGCCACCCTGTTAAAGTACCAGCCCTAGCACAGTAGTTGGGACATTTTGATTGTACGGGTAGATAGGTGAGTGAGTAGATGGATGTAAGGGTGGATGAATGGATGGATAGAAGAATAGATGCATGGAAGGATGGATGGATGGATGGAAGGCTGGATGGGAGGATGAAGGTGGATGGATGGGTAAATGGGTAGATAGAAGGATGGATGGATGGATGGATGGTCAGATGGATGAATGGATAGATCGATGGGTGGGTAGACTGGCTTCCACATGTTACTAACATACTTCTATAGATACCGTAACACCTAGACCAGCAGTTAACAAATGTTTAGATCTTGGGACCCCTTTACTTTTTTATTCATTACTGAGCACTCCAAAAAGCTTTTGTTTATATTGACCCACGTATCCGTATTTCCCATATTAAAAATGAAAACCGAGGAAAGTTTTAAACATTTGTTAATTGATATAAAAATAACAATAATGAACTTATTAGATGAGTGGTAGGCAGCCTTTGAGATGGTATCCAGTAATCCCCACCTTCTGTCACCCGCAACCTTGAGTATTTCCCTCCCCTTGAAGTTGGGGTGGACTTACTGAGTCACTTCTAATAGACAAGACAGAAGTGATGGGATGTCATTTCCAAAATTAGATTATAAAAAGACTGTGGCTTCTGTCTTGGGTGCTCTCCTTCACTCTCTCTGGGGGAAGCCAGCTGCCATGTCACAAGGCAGCCCTGATGAGAGGCCCACATGGCAAGGGGCTGAGGCCTGCCAACAGCCATGTGAGTGAGCTGAGAGCTGGATCCTTTCTTTCCTTGGTTGAGCTTTTGACATGACTGCAGCCCTGGACCATGCCTTGATTACAGCCTCATGAGAGACTCCGAGTCAGAACCACCCAGCTAAGCTGGCTGTTAACAGATTCCTAACCCACAGAAACTGAGAGATAATGTGTGTTGTTTTCAGCCACTAAGTTTTGGGGCTATTTGTTACACAGCAATAGATAACTAATACACATGTTCACATCAATAGCACAATTTAATGAAAAAACAAGACTGTATTTTCTAAAAAAAAAAAAATCAGGGAGTAAGGTGACATCGCTTTACATTTTTGCAAACCTCTTTAATAGCTGGCTTCATAGAAGACAGCTGCTTTCTCCTAGCTGCTTCAGCATCCAATCTGTTATGATATGTGGTTTTGGTTGAAATACATGAAGAAAATCCAGCCTTATGGAGCTTGCAGTTAGAAAAGACAGTCTTGAAAAGGTCTGGGGTACCACAGGGATCCTTGGAACACACTTTGGGAACTGCTGACTTAGACAATCAGGGCCTCACAAGAGTCTAACTCTAGGGCCTTGACCCCTCATGTTGCTTTCCCGTTTGGGACATATGCCAGTTTCTCCAGGTGCTAGGGTGACCAGGGTAACTGACACCACCCAGGAGGTCTTGTCCCCTGCTGGAAGGGATAAGGCTCTCCTCCAAGGCCCAACAGCAGAAGACAGTGATGAACGAACGCCTAGTCTTGACTGGGTCATGCCCAAGGTGTCACCCAGAAGGGAAAGGATGGCCCACTTCGGGCAGCCAAGGTTAAGGCTGAGGCATCTGGGGCACAGGACGGCAGGGGAGGGTTGTTCTGTGCAGTGAAGGCTTCTGGAGACTGTGGTTTGCTGTATCCTCAGGCATTTCCCCCTCTTCACACCTTTCCTGTGCACCTCCGCCTCCCTGCCCCCAACCCCAACTAGAAGGCCTGTTCCGGCAGGAGCCAGTCTGATTTTCTCTGCCTCGCTGGTCAGAGAAATGCACGCGGCTGCACCGAAGAATAAAAAGAGCCTCCTCCGTGACCAGTTTCTTCCCACTTCCCTTTCTCTCTCTTCGTGCTCGCCTCTCTGTCCCCACCTTCTGTGGAGGCAGGAAGGTCCCCAGAGGGTGCGAGCATCACTGAGCTATACCAGGCGCCCGAGTTTCCCTCCCAGGCAGCACCTGTTCCTGATTCTATTTAGCTGTGGCCCGTGCAGGCTGGCACTGGCTTCCCAGGGGACAGGGCATGGTCAGATGGGTCTCTGCCGGCCCAGCGGCCAACTGCCTCGTGGGGCAGCCTTGCTCTGCTGTACACAAGCACTACAGACATTGGCACATAGAGTGCCCACCGGCGGCGCTGGGATCTGGGGCGCCCAGCCTCTCCCGTAGCCAGCCAAAGGCCTGCCCGCGAGCCTTCCAGACCTTCAGGCACCTTAGAGGTTAAACGAGATACCTCGAGCTGGAAGAAAAAAAAAAAAAAAAAAAAAACTGCCCAGGTGCTATGCGCCCAGGCTCCAGGTGGTGTCCCCAGCATCCCGGGCTTCCTCTGCGCGGTGAGGATGGAATCTGCAAGTGGGCATCGGTTTTTTAGTTTGGAAGCAGGAGCGGAGAATCAAACCAGCAGCAGCTCAGCTCCCCGAGGCGAAGGTCTTGCCTGCCTTGGGCAATGGAGCGTTTCTAAAACCCCGTGCCACCGGCGAGAAGCAGGGGTATGGCACGCTCAGCCTCTCTTCCCCGAGGCTGTAGGGCCCGGCGGGGACAGAGGACAGGCCACCTAAATCATTTCAGCGCTGGCTTACGGGGTCCAGGGCTGTTCGCCTCACTGTACTGCAGTTTGGGAACAGAGTAAACCACCCCGGCAAAGCTGGGCGGACTTGTCCAAACCACACAAAAGTTCAAGCCACACAAATGTTGGCTCCAACTGGGCTTGGAGTGCAGGGCTGGCTTCATCTGTCCCCCAGGGCTTTGCCCTGCCTTGCAATTGATCGGGGCTCCTAAAAACCACTGAAACGGTTTATCTTGCCCACTCAGCCTCAAGCCCCCTGATGGGCTGGAGTGGAGCCTGGACTGTTCTGGCAGCCAAGCCCCAGCCCAGCTTCCTCCCAGCTTCACGGCCCCCAGGACCACCTGCCTGGACCCTCACCCCACAGAGACTCCTCATTTTGTGGCAGGAAATAGGGGCCAATGACATGACCATGAGAATGTTATTCACCACAGAAAGGGAGATCCTTCAAACCTGATGGGAGAGGAGGGAAAGGTTTTGTAAACACAAAGATTTAACTGGGAGGGGTACGGAATTAAAGTGGGCTTTAACACAAACAAGCGGGTTAACGGGGGAGCCCAGGCATGGGTACGGGAGAGTCCCGTGGTAGCTGACTTTTCAGGCTCACACCAGGACACCTGCCACCTTTCCCAGCCGTCATGGCATGTCACTCATTGCTCTAACTGGGGACAGAGAGGCTGTATTCGCCCTGAATCCATAGCACAACCCTTTCGGCCTCCGAAAGCAGGTGTTGTACACAAATTACCTGAATTCTTTCAGGCTGTCTTCTGCTCCAGCAGTTTGCGATAAAAGAGCGTGTAAACAAGTGGCTCGTCACAAGGGTTTCTATCCCGTCTAGTCTCCCCTGACAAAAGGGACACCCTTCCTCGAAAAACACCTAACGGACATAAAGGGCTTTGCAGTTTACGAAGCTGTGTAGCACCCACCATCTCATCTCATCCCAACAACTGTGTGAGCAATGGGGTGTGACTCCTATAGCAGTTAGGGTTCAGTTGCAGGAAACAGAAAGCCTCTCCAGTCCAGCTATTTTAATCCAGAAGAGATATAATACAGGAAATTAGGTGCTTACAAGATCATTGGAGCAGGCTCTAGACGCCCGTAACACCGCTGAGCTGGGCTGCCAAGACTTCTGCCATCATCAGGGAGGTGGGAAGGGAGGGGGTCAGCCCCAGAGATGTTGATTTCAAGAGGACACTATTGTAGTTGCCATCCAAGGTCAGGAAGCCACTGCCACCACAACACCTCTCAGTACCCACAAAGCCGGTAACTAATCAAACACTAGAATGTTGCCTCTCTCTCTCTGTCTCTCTCACGCTGACACACACACACACACACACACACACACACACACACACACACACACACACACTGTCTTCAGCAGCAACGTTCAGCAGCAAGTAGTCTCTTCCCCGCTGCTGCCTTCCTAACCTCACACAAGTGCATCTCCTTGCTGGAATCTAATTCTCATCCGCAGCCCCAGCTGCAAAGGTGTCTGGGAACTGTAGTTTTTAGCCTTCCAACCTCTGCAGAACATGAAGGCGCCATAGAAACAGGTTGGAATGGAGGCTGAGTGCCTGCCACCTCCTCTCCATTTTACAGATAAGGAAACTAAGGTTCAGAGACGTTAAGGAACATGTACAAGGTCACATGGCTGGCGAACCCCGATCTCTCTGACTCCAAAACCTACGCTCTCATCTGTTACACGGAACCAATGGCCCCATTCCATTTGGGGCTTTGGCAGTCTTGGGGGCATCTTTTGGTCCAGTGGCCCAGACTACAGCAGAAGCCACCACACATCTTCTGCATGCTCAAAGGTTGGACAGCAGGCTGAGTGGAACTGAGGCCCGGGGACTCAGAACCGTACCCAGGGCTCCTGACCCCACGTTGTGTAATGTGTTCCTGTCCTTATAGACACACACACACACACACACACACACACACACACACACACACACACTTCCATCAGCATCTGGAGGAAGGGAAGACAAGCTCAGGCTGTCCCTGGAGACATACAATCCTCTAGCACTCCCTGGGGACAGCTGTTCGGCATTTTTCCAGGTGAGGTAAGTACAAGGCTGACCGGCATCCAACCCCCACTACCGTGTTTGAGAAATTCCCCATCATCCTAGTTGCCTCCCACCAGAGAAGCGAAAAACGCCATATAGTCATTTTCCCGGCTGCCACTGCAGTTAGTGTGGGCTCCTGACTTACGCTCAGCCAATCAGATGCCCCATCAAAGACTTGGAGTCAGGAGCTAATGAAGCAGAGGTGCACAGAGCACAGCAGTCCATTCTGGTGGAGGGTGGCAGTCACCATGTCAATGACATTCCATTCCTGGGATGGCAGGGACCATATCCATGTCCGGAGGTGGCAGTGTGAGCCAGGGTGTCCTGGACTTAGCAGCGGGATTGTCACTGGATGGGCCAGATAATGGCTGGACATTAAAAAGAATGAAATAATGCCATCTGCAGCAACATGGATGGATCTAGAGATTGTCATACTGAGTGAAGTCAGACAGAGAAATATCGTATGATATCGCTTATATGGGGAATCTAAAAAAGAAATGATACAAATGAACTTATTTACAAAACAGAAATAGACCCACAGACTTAGAGAACCAACTATGGTTGCAGTGGGTGGGGGGAAAGGATGCGGGGAACGGATAGTCAGGGAGCTTGGGACTGACATGTACACACTGCTATATTTTAAATGGATAGCCAACAGGACCTACTGTATGGCACGGGGAACTCTGCTCAATGTTATGTAACAGCCTAAATGGGAAAAGAATTTGAAAAAGAATAGATACATGGGGGACTTCCCTGGTGGTCCGATGGTTAAGAATCCACCTTCCAATGCAGGGGATGCGGGTTCGATCCCTGGTGGGGTAACTAAGATCCCACATGCCCCAGGGCAACTAAGCCCGCACGCCACAACTACTGAGCCCGCGCTCTCTGGAGCCTGTGCGCCACAACTAGAGAAGCCTGCGTGCCACAACTAGAGAGAAGCCCGCGTGCCGCAACAAAGACCCAGTGCAGCCAGAAAAAAAAAAAGAATAGATACATGTATATGTATAACTGAATCACTTTGCTGTACACCTGAAGCTATCACAACATTGTTCATCAACTATACTTCAATATAACATAAAAAGTTAAGGGGCTTCCCTGGTGGCGCAGTGGTTGAGAGTCCGCCTGCCGATGCAGGGGACACGGGTTCATGCCCCGGTCCGGGAAGATCCCACATGCCGCGGAGCGGCTGGGCCCATGAGCCATGGCTGCTGAGCCTGCGCGTCCGGAGCCTGTGCTCCACAATGGGAGAGGCCACAGCCGTGAGAGGCCCGCGTACCGCAAAAAATAAAATAAAAGTTTAAAAAAAAAGAGAGAGAGAGAGAGATAACGGCTGGAGATGACATCCCAGGTTCAAGGCCCCAGCTTTGCCATCAGCTCATGATAGGGCACTGAACAAATGGCTTGTCCTTTTGGGGCCTTAAGAAGGGAGGAGAGTGAGAGTCCAGCCACAGGAAAGTGAGCAATGCTCCCTGCAGCCACAAACTGGGAGCGGAAAGGACCACGAGAAGGGCACTGCTCACCTAGGTGCTGCGCCTTCAGGTCAGATCAGTGGGTGGAATGGACCAGGGCCTCACTCAGTCAGAGGCAGGCAGGAGCCGGAAGGGGCTGGATTCCTGCAGTCGTCACCGTGGAGCCAACTCAAATCAGCTGAGTGTAGACAGGGGCGAGGGCAGGAGGCCTATCTGAGGAGTTGGCCCAGCCGGTGGGCAGGCTGGAAGTCCTCTGGGATGACGACAATGTGCTATAAACTTGGGCTTATCTCCGTGATATTGTCTTTGTTCCCGTGACCCTTGCTTTCCAAGAAAGGGTACCCCCCAAACAGAACTGAGGTCCAGAGAGGTGTGTGTACCCTGAGGCCAGCAGAGCCAGGATGCTGCCGTGGTTGGAGAGGCCACAAGTGATGGGGCCACCTCGGTCCTGGCTGGGACTCTGAAGGAAGCAGGAGTAGCTTTCTGTAGTCAACATGGAAGGGAGAAGAACAGAAGGGGCCCAGCAGAAGAAGGGTGCTTTTCTCCCCTTTGTCAGGTGAGCAGGAGAGGTTCAAGGACATCATGCAGTGCTAGGGCAGGGTGGGCTGAAGACGAGACGGAAAATCACATCACCATCCAATTCTGGTGGGGGCGGCCACAAACACCAGCCTGCCATAGAGTCAGCCTCGGCCATGCTTTGAGGAAGAAGCACGGATTTTGGAGTCAGACAGACCTGGGTTCAAATCCCAGCTATGCCATTCAACAGCCATGGGAGCCTAGACAAGCCTTTTTTTGGTGAACTGTTACTTGGGCATTGCCAATAAGCCATGCTTCCCAGTATGTGTGCCGTCATGTTGTCCCCTCCCACACTGACTCTGGGTTTGGGCACGTGACTTTCTTTGGCCAATAAGGACATTAATAAGCATGATGTAAAGCGGAGGCTTGCTAAGTGCTTGCATGCTGAGGCTTGTCCTCTTGCAACACTCCCTCTTGGAAGTCAACTGCCATGCTTGGGGAAGCCCAAGCTAGCCTGGTGAAAACGACATGAGGAAGAGAACCGAGGCAGCTCAGCCAACAGCCAGCACCAAGACCCCAGGCACGTGAGAGGCCCTCTTCCACCTTTCAGCCAAATCTAGCTGCCAACTGACTGTATTCACATGATAGACCCCAGCTGACACCACCTGGAGCCCAAGAACCACCCAGTTAATCCACAGAATCATAAGAAATCGTTGTTCATTCATGTCCATTCAGTGTTGTTTTAAGCCACTAAGGTTTTGGATGGTTGTCACACCGTAATAATTAGCTGGAATACTGTGTAACCTTCTGAGCCTCAGCTGCCCCCTCTGTAAAATGGGGTGATAATATTCGTTGCCAAAAGTTATGAGGAGTAAATTTAACACACAATAACAGTGAGCATTTATTGAGTACCTGCTGTGTTTCAGGCACTGTGATAGATGCCGAATGTACATAATTGAAAGCCTATAATCTGCAGAGCATCTATCTCTGTAAAGTAAGTACTGTTAGGCCCGTTTTCCAGACAAGGAGACTGAACTCAGAGGGGTTAAGTAACTTGCCCAAGGTGGCTCAGAGCTGGGGCTGAGCCCAGCCGCAGCTGGCTTGCCCAGAGCTGGGGCTCTAACCCAGGTCCCTCTCATTCTAATCACTAAGACCCAGCAGGGCCTCCTCCACCGGCACCGATGAAGGAACGACCTTCCAGGGGAGCACCAAACCTTCCTATGCTTCAACAACTTTGTCTCTGTCAGGTGGTTGGAGGATGGAGACGCGGGGCGTACTCACAAGGCCAGCGTCAAGTCCAAGTACCCTTGAAGGCAGGTTAGCAGGGCTCCGTTTGGTGGCCAGTCCCCTGCTCTTGGTGCTGCTTCGGTGAGCCCTGGGTCACAAAGGATGACAGGACTCAGAGCAAATCCATTCTCACTTCTAGGAAAACGGCTAATGGGGCTTAGCACCACCACAGTCACAAGCAAAAGACAGCTTGCTTCTCAAGAGGCAGGGGCACCTCAGCCACGAGTGCCCCGCCCCCGCCACTGGAAGGCCTCAAGAAGCCAGAAGCCACCCCTTTTGTCCCTCTGAGAGACAGCCCCCCTCGACACACACACTCACACACAAAATCACAGGGGAGGGGGCAGCTGTGGGGTCCTGGATCACAATGGGGTGGGAGTGGGGCATGACCAGGGGGCCCCACTGGCCCAGGCGGCCGCTGCTGGGAGGCTCCCACCCTCCCAAGAACTGGTGAGAGACACTAAAGAGGGTGGCAGAGGGATCCTTTCTTGTCCTCCCCAAGCTGATGGCATCACTCTCCACCCCAGAGGCCCAGGAACAACCTTGTCCTGGGTCGGGTAGGGAAGCCTGCAGCTGAAAAAGCCCACACCCTCCACCCCTCTCCTTGATTCTGCCCATCTTATCCATCTTGCTTTCACGGGGTCCTTTTCACAAGTGTACACACATGACACAATGTGTGAAAAGAGATAATCTAAAAGTATATTGCTAGAATGGTCTCAACTTTGCTTAACGTTATATATATTTGAAAATTTATATATATTTTTTCATCAATATACAAAAACAAGTAGCAAGAACCATCTGAAAATGTTGACAATGATTACCTCTAGATGGTAAGATAAAGTTTTTTCTTCTTTGTACCTTTTGTATCTTCGACTTCTCTACGAAGGGCATGATTGCTTTTAGAATCAGAAAATAAACTATACTATCTGTGCTTTTTAATGAATGTGCACGGCCTAGAAAAGTCACACCTTAAAACTCTTCCCAGGGACTTCCCTGGTGGTCCAGTGGCTAAGACTCCGTGCTCCCACTGCAGTGGTCCCGGGTTCAATCCTTATCAGGGAACTAGATCCTACATGCTGCAACTAAAAGATCCCTCATGCCTCAACTGAAGATCCCGCCTGCGACAACTAAGACCCGGCACAGCCAAATAAATGAATAAATATTTTTAAAAAACGCTTTAAAAAAAAAAAAAACTCTTCCCATCCAGCACCTTCATTATTGGTTCACACCTGGATTATTAGTAGTGTCTCCGGACACCTGAGTCTTCACCCAGGGTACAGATGTGAAGGGAGCAGCCCCAATGCCCAAGGCAAAAGGGGGCAGGGCCATTGAGGCAAGCAGAAAGGGGCGGGGTCGGTGAGCCTGGAGCCTGTGCAGTCAGTACCTAGGACTGCTTCCAGTCCTCCTGTGGACTGAAGACGTGGTACCCAAGGCACTGCAAGACTGGGCTGGAGAAGTTGCTGGAATGGAGGGCCACCCCTGCCTGGCCTGGGAGGGCAGGAAGCCCTGGCCCAGAAGTGAAATTCTGAGGCCTGGCTCATGCACGCCGCCTGGTTCACACTGGACCCCGTCACTTAGATAAACAGCCCTACCTTGCAGGCAGAGCGTGAATTGTAGGAGGCGAGGTGGCGCATATACAGCGTTCGGTACAATTTCTAGCACACACAAGGCACTCAATAAATGCAGCTGTGATTACTAGGAATAAACACATGCCCATCAGCACCGGCCCTCCTGGCTAAGCCCAGCACCCCAGTCATCTGGTGCCAGAAAAGGGATGAGCCATCACGGTGCTCAGCCGGCAATCCCCTGTCTTGTTCCTTGCTGGATCCTGCTAAACATGCAAGCAGAAAAAAATTTTTCTACCCCCAGAGCAGTTTCTAGATGTGCTACCTTGGTCAAAGCAAGCTGCTAATTAACATGGGTGAGAAATGCCCAGATGATACCATCAAAAGCCATTAAAGTACCCCCAGCTGGTTGGGGGTGTTTGTTTTGCTTCCCATCAATTCTGCTCAGAACGATGACAGTACCCAGCCAGGGTGGGAGCCACACAGGGCAGGGTGGGTCTGGGGAAGGCAGACACAGCTGGGAGTGGTGAAGTTCCCTCACACAGAGGAATGGACTAAGGTTGAGCTCCTCTATCCTCCTGTACTTTCAGACTCGCAGTGCCCAGCTGCTCTCTCCCTGCTCTGACTTACACACTTGCTCCCAGGAAGGGGTTTTCAGTAAGTCATTTACGCGTTAGTATGAATTTCAGTATTCCCAGAGGCCTCCGGTTTCATCATGGAATAAAACTCTTTATTCTCTTCCCTTGAAATCCTACCGTGTGTGTGTGTGTGGAGGCGGGGGTGGGGGGGGGTCCTTGGCCTTAAATGAGAAAATGGGAAGGAGTTCTAATTCTGTTTTAGCCATTCCCGGGCTCATCCACCCACATCCCCAAGATCAGAACCTTCTCTATTCTCTGAGTTCAGCAGCGCGTGTATTCACCTTTATTTCTCATTAAGGAAACCTGAATGAAATCATGAAAAGCTTTTCTCTATCTTTAAAAGAGAAGGATTTAGAGAGTAAAAAAACAATGTGTTAAACTGATAAAAGAAAAAAGACACAGAACTCAGAAGTCCTGAAGGAAAAGATGGGCGGATGTGACAACACAAACCTCCTTTGCAGGGCAATACAGCATCAACCAGAGGTTGCGAGCTGGTGTCCTGCTGATCCAACCCAGCCCAAACGTGGCTGTCTCTTCTAGTGCTTGAAGTTTTTTGAATGAGTTGCCAGCATTTTAAAACTGGAAGTTTTCCCATAAAAATCCATATTTCCAGCATCTCCTGAAGAATCAGAAGATCTGGCACACTGGTTCCCAGCAGAGGTATGTGCTCTCCCCGGACTGCCATGGCCTCGGAGCCTCCTCACTTATTCACATCGCTTGCCTCGCCTGCAGCAGGTGCCTGTGATGTGCCATAAACAAAACGAATAAAAGCAGGAGGTGCTTTAGGAGAACATGTTTGCAACACATCCAAGGAAAAGTTAATATCCATTATATATCAATAAGAACCCCACCAACGGTTCAATGGAAGAATGGGGGAAAGTATAAACAGGTAATTCATAGAGAAAGAAATTCAAACAGCCAATAAACGTGAAACATACTCAGCCTACGGGTGATTAGGAAAATGCAAATGAAAATGAGAAGATACCCTTTTGCCAAAGCCATCAAACTGGCAAACAATCAAAAGGCTTTTCTAGCACTGCTGTTGGCAAGGATGTGGGGAAAGGAGAGCTTGTGTGCATTGCTGCTGAGCGTGTAAACTGGCGCAACCTTTGTGGAGGGTGAGTTGGCAGCTCCGATCATTAGTTTAAATACACGTACCTTTAAAGAAATGCAGGTACATTTTTATTGAAGTAGAGCATGCAGGGAGAAAAGGATGCAAATCCTGAGTGTGTGGCTGAGACACTGAACACACCCAGGTGACCACTGCAAAGGGAGAAAGAGGATATTACCAGTACACAGAAACCCCCCTGTGCCCTTTCTCAGTCAGTAAGTCTCCCCAAAGAGAACCACTATCCCAACTTCTAACGGGATTTGACTGTTTCTGAACGTTCCGTGAATGGAATTATGTAGCATATATTCTTTGCTGTCTGGCTTCTTTCACCGAACATTATACGCTTATTTTATTTTTTAATCCAAGCACAGTTGATTTACAAAGCTGCGTTCATTTCTGCTGTACAGCACAGTGACTCAGTTATACACATATATACGTTCTTTTCCATTACGGTTTATCCCAGGACATTGAATATAGTTCCCCGTGCCATACGGTAGGACCTTGTTGTCCATCCATTCCATATGTAATAGTTTGCGTCTAATAACCTCAAACTCCCAGCCCATCCCTCCCCCACACATGTTATATTTTTAAACTTCACCTATGTCGTTCTGAGAAGCAGAACATCCGGTTTCGTTGCTGTATAGCGTTCCATTGCGTGGCTGGACGGAACTTTATTATTCTGTTGCATTGATGAAGAACACTTGCGTTGTTTCTGCTTTGGGGCTATTGCAAATAGTGCTGCTAAGGAACATTCTTGCATGTGACTTCCGGTGCCCACAGAAACACATTTCTGTCGGGTATACAGTTCAGCCTTGAACAACATGGGGGTTAGGGGCGTGGGCCCTCCACACAGTTAAATCTGCGTATAACTTAGAGTCGGCCTTCCAGGTATATATGTTTCCTCTGTATTCACGGTTCCAAATCCGAGGATTCAACCAACCCGCGTAGTGCTGTAGCATTTACTATTGAAAAAAACCCGCCTGTAAGCGGACCCGAGCAGTTCAAACCCCCTGTTGTTCAAGGGTCAACTGTATACCTCTTGACACCACTCACACTAGGAATCTACTTTACAGAACCCCCTGAGAGAACAAGACTTCACGTCCAAGCCTGTTTATTATAACATTAAAGAAGAGTGCGGTCAACCTCTGAGTTCACTAATAACGATAGGGTTAAAGAAAATGATGCAATGCTTCCATAGGTGGATTCTGATATGGAAAGGTGCTCACACATCATCAAGTGAAAAAAAAATCCTGCAAAAAAATTGAGTATAGTACGATTCCACTTTTTAAACTAACAAGAGATAAAACAGACCTTTATATGCGGAGGTGTGTGTCCATTATATCCGGAAGGACTTTTCATATATGAACTAGAGAAGGGAAAGGCAGTGGGGGGGGGCAGGGGAGGAAGGGGTGAGATCTTATGTATATTCTATACATCTCAAATTCATCTACTTTTCTCCATCCTCATTGCTACTGTCCTATACTAAGCCACCATAGCTCTGGTGTTGAAAACACAATGGTCTCCTTACGGGTTCACTTCTCAAGTCATCTCTGCCACCATCAGGAAGGCGGGGACTCAGGGGACGGCCCATGGAAATGTTGGCCTCAAGACTCAAGAGTACACTATGGTAGCGGGGTCGGTAAGGCTGCCCGTGACACTGCCCATCAAGTGAAAGAAGAATCTTGCAAAGAAGTAAGTAGGGTAAAATCCCATTTTTTTTAATAAAAATTTTCAAGTTAAAACAATACAAGTGAATATTTATATATATATATATATATATATATATATATATATATATATATATATTTATGCATTAGAAGATGCGGAAGCCACGACCAGCATAACATCTCATTATCTGCAAAGCAGGTGACAGGCCGGTGTCCCCCCAGGAACAGCTGTACCATGGCACCCTAGTGACCTTCCATGTATCCACATGGGTCACGACACAGGCAAAGCTTGAACCGCAGCTAATCTTCATCTTGGCGGAACATGAGAAGATGGAGGCCTGTGAGGATTGCTCTGAGGCCATCTTGCATTCATCTCCCATATTAGTCAGCTCAGACTGTCATACACAGACTGAGTGGCTTATATAACAGAAATTTAATTCCTCCCAGTTCTGGAGGCTGGAAGTGCCAGATCAAGGTGCCCGCAGAGTTGGTTCCTTCTGAGGGCCAAGAAGGAAGGATGGGTTCCAGGCCTCTCCCCGTGGTTTATAGATGGCTGTCTTCTTCCTGAGTCTTTACATCATCATCTCTCTGTGTCCTAATCTCCTCTTCTTGTAAAGACACCGATCAGATTGGATTAGGGCCCACCCATATGATCTCACTTTAACGGAATTACATCTTTACAGGCCCTGTCTCCAAATACAGTCACGTCCTGAGATACTAGGGATTAAGATTTCAACATATGAATTTGGGGTGGGGGGGGGGATATAATTCAGCCCATAACACCCCCCTATCTGCCCTGGGAGGCTTTCAGGGGATGGTTTCTCATCACCTCCTGGCTTCTGATGAGCTAGGAAATTTTCATACCACCCCCCTCAAGATAGAGCTTGTACAAAACTGCCTCGTTCTATAATTTTATACTGCCAGTCTAGAATCGGCCCATCAGGCCCATTTTGTTTTGATGTCACCCTTTTTGGGGTGAGGCAAACACCCAGGGAGCTCGCACCTCTGACTAATCTTCCTTTCACTGTCTATGTAAGTAAGAAACTGTCCAAATCTGAGAGTGGCTCACTTCATCTTTATCAGCCAAGGCAGCCAGGGCTTGGCCTCTGGCTTTCCTAGAAAGCCTTGTATGAGCTTAACAACAGACCCTGGAATGTGTTGCAAAAGCAAAAACAAAAATCTTGCTAACAGAGGTGGGAGAAAGGGAAACAAGAAGGATGGCTCCCAATTCTGTGCTCCTCCCACACATCCGGCACCCAGTGTGCTCTTATGCGGGGATGACCCAGGCCTCCCCACCCCAGTCTCTGGGCCACCTGTATTTGCACTTGCTTGCCGTTTAGAAAATGAATTAACGAAAGATAAAAGGCACGCACTGAAATATCTAGAAGAACTTTTTACGTATGAACTGATGGCATCAATAATCCTCGGGGAAGGGATTTTGACACTTCATGCGTATTTTATACGACAGGCCTCAGAGGACACAGGTGACCTGCCAGAGGTGGGAAGGCTGGCCTCTGACAGGCAAAGTTGAGTCCACGCACAGTTAACATCCTGTACAGGAATCATTACCCTCAACTCTTTCCCCAACAAATAGAAGTTTAGCTAAAGAAATCAAAACCACGAGGAGAGACTACTTCACACCCATCAGGATGGCTATTTTCAAAACCCAGAAAAAACAGAGAATAACAAGTGTTGACGAGGAAATGGAGAAATTGGATCCCTTGTGCACTGCTGGCCGGAGTGTAAAATGGTGTAGCCACTGTGGAAAACAGTAGCCAGACACAAAAGGACAAATGTGCGATTCCACTTATATGAGGTCCCTAGTGTGGTCAGATTCTTAGAGACAGAAAGCAGGATGGTGGCTGCCAGGAGGAAAGAAGGAGTCAATGTTTAATGGGTGCAGAGTTTCAGTTTGGGAAGATAAAAATGTTCTGGAGCTGGATGGTGGTGATGGTTGCCCAACAATGCACATGTCTTTAATGCCACTGATCTGGACTCTTCCAAAAGGTTAAGATGGTAAATTTTATGTTATGTATGTTTTACCACAACAAGGAAAGAGGATAGTGCTCGCTTCAGCAGCACATACACTACAACTGGAACCATACAGAGAAGATTAGCGCGGGCCCTGCACGAGGACGGCACGCAAATTCGTAAAGCACTCATTTTTTTTAATGCAGAAAAAATATGAAGACTAGAATAAAAATTTCCTGGGAGAGGGAGGGATAAATTAGGGGTTTGGGATTAACAGATACACAGTATTAAATATAAGATAGATAAACAACAAGGACCTACTGTATAGCACAGGGAACTATAGTATCTTATAATCTATAAGGGAAAAGAATCTGAAAAACAACGAGTGTGTGTGTGTGTGTGTGTGTGTGTGTGTGTGTGTGTGTGTGTATCACTGAATCACTTTGCTGTACACCTGAAACTAAACTAAACTAATATTGTAAATCAGCTATACTTCAATTAAAAAAATAAAAATTTCCTGGGATCCGAAAACCTAGCTCATCACATGCACACACATAAAACAGTATAAAAAAGGATCTCTTCTAAAGTAAACTTTATACTCCATACACACACAAAAGTTTAGCTCAAGATTTGAGAGGCTTTGCTGCCTGGAGATGGAATTTAAGAAAGACACCAGTTTCCTTGTTGCAGTTTTGCACGTGTTGAGAGAGGGACTGGCTTCAGCCACCTGCAAGCTAATGGCCAGAGAGACTCCCCAGGCGGGGATGGTCCTGAGTCAGGGAGGCTGGACATGGGCTGGACAGGGAGACCGTGGGCATGTCATTTCCCTTCTCTCTCTTCTCTGTCTACAGCCTGGGTCAGAGGGCACAGGGTTAAAAGCTGAGACACGCAAAGCCTTCCTCAAATCCTCTCTGTCTCTCCCCACCCTCCTCCCATCGCATTTCTTCTGCGGAACCTTCCACGAACTCTTCCTTCCCCGAACTGCTGGAACACTTATTCATTCCATATGTGTCTTTCAGCATGTCTGACTTACTGTTTAATATCACGAGCCGACTTTGCACGGGTGTGTGTCTTCTGGCCCCAACTAAACTAGAAGTTGCCCGAAGGTAAAGACTGATGCTTAGCCCCCCTTGGATCTCTTTAGCTCTCCCATCAGTGTCTAGTGCAGAAGAAGCGGCATGTACATCCAGACGATGGAATATGATTCGGCGCTAAAGAGAGATGAGCTAGCAAGCCATGAGAAGACGTGGAGGAAGCGGAAATGCTGATTACCAAGTGACAGAAGCCCATCTGAAAAGGCTACGTGCTGGATGAGTCCAACTACTCGACATTCTGGAAAAGACAAAACTATGGAGACAGTCAAAAGATCAGTGGTTGCCAGGGGTTGAGGGAGAGGGAGGGATGAATAGATGGGGCACAGAGGATGCTTAGGGGGTGAAGCTATTCTGTGTGATACTGTAATGGTGGATGCATGACATTAGGCATTGTCACAATCCACGGAACGTATACAACAAAGAGTAAACCCCAATGTAAACTATGGACATTGGTCAGTAATAGTGTATCCATATGGAGTCATCAATGTTGAACCAATATTCTAATGCAAGATGTTAATAGTAGGGGAAACTGGGGGTTGTACATGGGAACTCTATACCATCTGCCCAGTTTTCCTGTAAACCTAGAACTGCTCTAAAAAAGAAAATTTATTTTAAATATATATATATTTATGGAAAAGAATATGATATATATAAAACCGAATCACTGCTGCACAGCAGAAATTAACACAACATTGTAAATCAACTAAAATTCAATAAAATAAAATTTTAAACTAAAACAATTTTTTAATATATATAATTTATATATAGTTGGATAGTTGAGTAAATATTGGACCATCCACATGGACACATCCAGTTATGAGGGAGCTGGGAAGATTTACCCAGGCCTGACATCTTTCAAAATCCAGTGAAACATAGCTGGGAGTAAATGAATGTTTCTTCTTGAAGCCAAAGAAGAAAAATTAGGAGATAAGCATTTATTTGTGTGTTAAAATTTACGTAGAAAAGTTGCTAGATTTGCCTGTAGGTGTTTGTGTTTCTTTACGTTTTGCCCTAATTAGTGTTATCATATGTTGTATTAAAATCAGAACTCATTTTGACAGAGAATCAAAGCGTCCTTAGTGGGTATCTGACATCCCCTTTCCAGGCCTTCTCCAGCCCAGACCTCTGAAGGGAAGGAACAGGCCACATATCACACGGCTTCGTTCAGAGAACTAAGGAAGGGAGTTAAAAACTAAATGAACATTACAGCAGTATCACCTGCCTACCAAACAGTTTCTGGAAAGACAGTATTCAGGGAACCGCACTGCACAGAGAAACACAAAGGCTCTGATGTCAAAGATACTTGTCAAGAAAGCGCTTGACCGAAAGGCAGCGGGCAGGACGGCCATTCCAGGTGGCCATTTTGTTTCTGTAACAGCCCAGGGCAGGTCCACGTCAGTGGCCTATGTGAATTTCCAGAGCCTTCCTGCCCCTCCAAACCCACAATACAATGACATAAACAGGTTTAAAACACTTCTGTATTTCCCAGATATCTAGCCTTCACTATACTAAGCTTAACGTATCTGCAGCAAGAGCCACTAACTCACGTCATTTTGCCGGCATCCAGGGCTCGTGACCTCACAGTGTACATGCGCAGAAAGGAGAGGCAACCGAGTGCACAGGCTCCGGACGCGCAGGCTCAGCGGCCATGGCTCACGGGCCCAACCGCTCCGCGGCACGCGGGACCCCACCCGAGACCGGGGCACGAACCTGCGTCCCCCGCACCGGCAGGCGGACTCCCAACCACTGCGCCACCAGGGAAGCCCCTGACACTGGGTTTTGAGTGGGACTTTCCCACTGTCCCTGAGTCCCAGGTAACTGCGTTTCTCAGCTTCACACCGCACCACGGTTCCTTCTCTCCTTTATCATACTCCCCCAGCAGCCCCCCATGCCAACTTCTGATTAGAGGCTGGAAAACAGGCCCTAGGAGGGAACTAATTATTTAAGTAGGGGACAGAGAGGCCCGGGAATGGCTTGGGACACTCACCGTGCATCTCGAGGGTTATTGCTGCAGGCCATGGTGACTAGCAGTGTCTTCGGTCAGGTTCTCCAGAAGGAGAGCCCCAGACGTGGATTCTTGTGCAAGTGAATTATTGACGGAAGGGCTCTCAGGAGACACAGGTAATGGTGGGAGGGAAGGAGAATAGGGCAGGCAAAGAAGCCAAGCAAAGATGGAGATTTGGCCAAAGCCTAGCCTCAGCCTGACCCCCTGGAGGGAGGCGGGTAGGGGCAGGGGAAAAGGAGGCGGGGCAGCATCACAGAGTCATTCGTTCCCATACGTGACACGGGGGGTGGGCCTTTATATCTCCCATATCAGTCAGTCACCGACCACAGGCCACCTCCATGGGGGGCAGGAGGGCACATAAGCCCCCAGCCATCAGCTCTGGGCGAGGCTGCTCCTGTAGGGTGGAGGGCTGCTCCAACAGAGAAGGCTGAAGCTGTGAGCTGCTCAGCTGGGATTAATGCAGGGCATCTGGCTAGACACCACCAGCAGCCACAAAGGGCTGCCCTCTAAAACAGAAGCAGGAGAGAGGTAAGGTAGAAACAAGAAAAAGCCTCCTGAGGTGGCAGGATTCTTCAGAAGTCCTTCCAGCTGCCTGTCATTAGAACAGATGGACAGGGAACGGCCTCAACTCAAATGGATCTTTCTAGGCACATCCGAGCAGAATGTCTGTGCAGGTGCCCTCAGAACAGACCCAATCTGAGAACCACACACGTACTCCTGCTGTCAAACAGTAGCCTGAGACCTAAGGGGCTCCCCAGCAAGCTTCCAGAATAGCTGAGTTCTGACAACAGTGGCAACCTGTACAGATGTCACTCTGCCAAGTGCTGTTCTAGGCGCTTTACGTCTGTTACCTTCATTTAATCCTCACCACAACCACAGTAGTGAGGCATTATTATTGGCCATCCCCATTTTACAGATGAGGACACTGAGGCTCAGAGAGGTTCATTAATTGGCCCAAGTGAACAGCTGGAAGTAGCAGAGCCAGGATTTGAACCTAGGTAGCCTGGCTCGGGAGGGCTGCACCACCGCTCTACCGCCCCTGGCTGTCTAGCTGGAGCACATCATGCTATAAGGCAGGAGACCACCACCATGGATGCCTTCAAAGGAGCGTGTTTGTACATCAGAATCACCTGTGGGTGAGTGTTGCACTGCAGAATCCAGAGCCTCATCCTGAACCTATGCAGAATCCAGGGCTGAGGGCCAGGTGGAAATCTATACATTTAACAAGCCCCCCAGGTGTTCTGACACAGATGGCAACGCTGAAACCCCACAATGATTCAGATTGAAAGAGTAGAGGCCAGTTTCAAATTCTAGCTCTCCGGGCTTCCCTGGTGGCGCAGTGGTTGAGAGTCCGCCTGCCGATGTAGGGAACGCGGGTTCGTGCCCCGGTTCGGGAAGATCCCACGTGCCGCAGAGCGGCTAGGCCCATGAGCCGTGGCCGCTGAGCCTACGCGTCTGGAGCCTGTGCTCTGCAACGGGAGAGGCCACAACAGTGAGAGGCCCACGTACCACCAAAAAAAAAAAGAACCAAATTCCAGCTCTTCCACTTTCTATCTGTGTGACCTTGGAAAAGTTCATTCACCTCTCTGAGCCTCAACTGTTCTCAAATCTAAAATAAAACCAGGGACTTCCCTGGTGGCGCAGTGGTTATGAATCCGCCTGCCAATGCAGAGGACACGGGTTCCAGCCCTGGTCCGGGAAGATCCCACATGCCATAGGGCAACTAAGCCCGTGCGCCACAACTACTGAGCCTGTGTGCTACAACTACTGAAGCCCACGCACCTAGAGCCTGTGCTCCGCAACGAGAAGGCACCGCACTGAGAAGCCCGCGCACCGCAACGAAGAGTAGCCCCCTCTCGCTGCAACTAGAGAAAGCCCGCGTGCAGCAACGAAGACCCAACAGAGGCAAAAAAGAAAAGAAATTTTTTAGCAAAGCTTTTAAAATAAAACTAATACTTCTCCTATTAAGATTTCGTGACATTTAAACTGTGAGTTGCTGTACATCTGGTATAATTCCGTGTATACATATTTGAAACTGTGTACATGTATATCTTACACATATATATAAATATCAGACAAAAGCCAGACAGAATAAAGTAGTAAGGGTGATTATCTCTCACAAGATAAGAGGGTGGGATAAAGGGGGGTAGAGAGTGAGATGGGAAAGGCTTTCACTTCTTACTCCATGTATTAAATTTTAATTTTCTATAAAGAGAACATATTAAAGTTTTGTATATGTAAAATGTATTTAATCAAAACCCAAAAGACTAAATAGAATCATCTAGGTAAGTGCCTGGCCCACAGTACATGCTCAATTAATGGTAGCTGTTGGTCTTCTCATCGTCCACAAACATTTGTTGAGTGCCTATTATGTGCAAGTCATCATATTTAGGCTGCATCGGGAGGCAGAGAAGCACAAAACAAAGTCCCTGCTCTCACATGCACAAAAAAAAAACCCAAACGCCCAATGGCAGTGTTTACTTTGGGACCAATGAGTGCTATAGAAAATAAAGCCTTTAAGAGTTGAAATGAGAGAGATCATTTCCAGCTGGCCTCTTCAGGGGAGGTGGGGCTCGCAACGAGGCATTGAGGAAGGGGGAAGATTTCAATAGGCAGAGAAAGGGGGAAAGAACATTCCAGTGGCAAAAAAGAGCTTGGTTCAAAGGGCAGTGCGACTTGGTGGGCATGTGCAGAAGATGCGGAGCGGACATTTGGCCCCGCGCGGCCAGGCTGCGGGATGCAGTCGTGCCGGATCCCAGGCAGGCCACCGCAGGCCTCCCCTCCCACAACTGGAATAACACCATCTCTGGCCCCATCCCTTCTGGTGCTTGGAATGGGGCCAAGATCGACTTTCTCAAAGATTCTTGACCCTTGTGGACCAAACGTAGAATGGGAAGAGAAGCGGCCACAGAGACTGAAAAAAAGAAGTGGATCCTCTCCCCCAGCTGCTGGGCCCAAGTATATGCAGGGCACATGCTGGGGATGCGGGTGGAGCCAGGTGGGGGGATGCGTGGCAACGTGGGTCTGGGGGCGCCGTGTGTGTGTGTGTGTGTGTGTGTGTGTGTGTGTGTGTGTGTGGACTGACGCGTGAGTATGCACGTCGTTCTGACAGGCGGCATTTCCTGTGATTGTGTGCTGTGATCTACGGGCTTGAGTTATGAGTGCAGTGTGTGCTAACCACATTCCTGAAGGCTAATCTTTCTGAGCCACTGAGGAGGGCGCAGAGGGGAGCGGGAGCAGCAAAATATCTGTCCACGGAACACACCCTCTGCCTTCCTAGTACTTCTGCTCGGGATGAGGGTCCCAGGGAGCGTGGGTGGCACAGGGAAGAGGCAGGGAAAGGTTCACACAGGGCACTGACACGAGCAGGACCAGAGCTGCCCCTGCATCAGCAAATACCACGCCGCGGCTGTGCACTCGGCCACCTATAAAGCACCCTGACATCTTCCTGGATCTGGTGCCTGTGTGTCTATATACGCAGTGTGTATGTAGAGAGCTAGAGATAAACACTTTTTTAAAAAGTTAAAGCTTGATTAGCTGAACACCACGAGGCCCTGGGAAATTGAGTTTTAGAAAAAATTTGGATAATTGGAACAGCAGAGAATATCAAGCATGTGAAATACACAAGCCAGCTGAGCACACAGAGTTTATGGCAAGCTCTGATTAAGACGAAGTTTCTGATAATCAAAGTTTTAAGGGCAGAGGCTCATTTGAATTTTTTCTGTCGAAAAGGGAGATTAGATACCATGTGCACGGAATATCTTGTGATATTTTCCATTCTTCCCAACCCCGGTTGAGTCACAAACATGCTTTTTTATGTATGTATTTATTTCGTAAAAAGTACTCTAGCCCTTGGTCTGCCCCAAACTACCCCCAAACAGGACTTGCCACAGATGTGTTTATCAGATTGTACTGCAAACGCTCGGAGAGGGCAAGCCTGCCTAACATCTAAGTGATTTCAAAATCAAAGCCATCCCAGACACACCAGAAGCCTAAAGCAGCCAAGAGATAGGCCAAGTTTATAAACTTCCATAATATGTTTATTGCACGGATGGCAATTACCCAATATCCCTGCCCTCCTGGGCCTTAGATCAGAATAGTTCCACAAAAAGAAATCTGTGTTTGACTGCATTTAACCAGTCATAATTCCAGATGTCTGGAATATTCCAACACCAGGCGTGGGGATGGGGAGGAAGAAAGGAAGCTGTTGATCATTCGGCGACAGTCTTGTAGTCTGCGGTGGCGTGTCTAGTGGGGCTGCTTGTGCCATTTCCTCCTGTCCCTAAAGGAGAGGTGTCACAGGAGCGGTCATTGTATTTAGGGCAAGTGGCTGTCCGCAGCCACAGGCAGGCTTTTCTGTCCACCTCTGGAAACCCAATGTGTCACATCAGAGATATAATTTCTTAATGAAATGGCGAGAGTGTACCTAATTTATGCCAGGACGGAAAACGCTGACGGGGCAGAAAGGACACTTGTTTCTGCTGTAACAGGGAGCACGTGTGGGCCACGTCACTCAGGAATGAATCAGACCAGCGTCCTGGGGCAGTCTGCTAAGAGAATTGCCTCCTTGCGAGCTCCTGTAAAGTGTTAAAGATATTTACTGCGTGCATACACGCCGGTCCATTCCAACCCTTTCACTGGAACGCAGACTTATGTGAGTTCAATCCTTTGTCCCAGACCCCTTCCTGTGCATGAGTAAGAAAAGTAGGATGGTGCTATAGAATCATCAGTGCGATTCATTCTGCCCTTCCCTCTAGGGCTTTTCTGGCAAACATTAAACATCACGAGGGACTTCCGTGGTGGCACAGTGGTTAAGAATCTGCCTGCCAATGCAGGAGTCACGGGTTCGAGCCCTGGTCCGGGAAGATCCCACATGCCGCGGAGAAACTAAGCCCGTGCGCCACAACTACTGAGCTTGTGCTCTAGAGCCCGTGAGCCACAACTACTGAAGCCCGTGCGCCTAGAGCCCGTGCTCCGCAACAAGAGAAGCCACCGCAACGAGAAGCCCGCGCACCGCAACGAAGAGCAGCCCCCGCTCACCGCAACTAGAGAAAGCCTGCGCGCAGCAACAAAGACCCAACGCGGCCAAAATATAAATCAATAAAATAAATAAACATCGTGACACCCCATTCAAGGGACGTGAAGTACTCATTTCACAGACGGTAAGACTGACACACAGGTTTTGCCTCCGTGACACCTTATAGCCAACGGGATAGATTTCTTCCCTCTCCGGCAAAGCGGGTGTGAGATGCACTGATGAACTTTTAAAAATTTTATTGAGGTATAGTTGATTTAAAATGTTGTGTTAATTTCTGCTGTACGGCAAAGTGATTCAGTTATTCATATGGATACACGTTCTTTTTCATATTCTTTTCCATTATGGTTTATCACAGGATACGAATACAGTTCCCTGTGCTCTACAGTAAGACACTATTGTTTATCCATTCTATATATAATACTTCGCATCTGCTAATCCCAAACTCCCAATCCATCCCTTCGCCACTCCCCCTCCCGCTTGGCAGAGATGTGCTGATGAACTTAACCTAAGGCTTGGGTACAGTGTCGAAGAGGTCAGGGCTTCTCCTGACGGTCGTGGGACTGCGGCGGGGTCTGGAAGTCTGGAGCCTTTGTTTCCTGCTCAACACTGGGCCAGGAGGTATCAGTCACGGCCAGGTGCAAGAGAACTTTCTCTACGCCAGAAAGTCTCCAGAGTGGGGGCGCACACACCCTAAGCGGCACACAAGACAATTCTTTGAGGGGTAGTGTTCATGGGTTGAATTATGTCCCCCTCCCCAAAATTCATACGTTGAAGTCCTAACCTCCAGGACCTCAGAATGCAACCTTATTTGGAGATAGGATCTTTAAAGGGGTAATAAAGTTAAAGTGAGATCTTTAGGGTGGGCCCTAAAAAATATGACTAGTGCCCTTATAAAGTGGGGAGATTTGGACAGAGATACACATAGGCGAGACAATATATTTCTGTTGTTTAAACCACCCTGTCTGTGGTACCTTGTCACGGCAGCCCAAGCGAACTAACACGGATAGGAAGAAGATACTAGAACTTTAGAATTTCTGTTTATATCATTTGCCATGTCACTTTGCAGTGCTTCCCACTGTGGCGGGGAATATACTCCCCCCGTGCCAGTGACGTTGCACTTGACCAAAGGAGTATTAGTGGATGTGGCTTGTGAACAGGACTGGAAATGTGTTGTGTGGTGTGTGATTTGCCCTCTTGAGCTTCTGCCGTCACTAAGAGAAGAAGAGGTCCTAGGTGGCTACAATCACATCAGCCTGGGCTCCAGACCTGCACAAAACCTGCAAGCTGGAACCAAGCCTGGCCAACCTGCAGCCTGAAGTCGCCCAGCCCAGCCAAGATCCATTAAGACCCCGCAGGACCAGGAGCGCCAAAAAACCATAAATGCCTATCGTCGTAAGCCGTCGAGTTTCGGAGTGTTTGTTTTGTAGCACAATCGCAGGAAGAGTTGACTGTTACAATGACCAATATCCAACATGTAGATTGACCACATGGCCTCACTCAGGCTGAATGTCACTGCTCGGCATCCAGTGTGACAGGCAAGGAATGCCAAGGGAAGAGTGACAGTCGTGGAGCTTGGCTGGCATCCACCTCGCATGATTTTTCACCTCAGTAAATGGCCTGCTATGAGTGCCATGTCGAGTGATTTGCAAATTATATGATCTTGCTCTAACTAAACCAATCATCACAAAATGGGCAAGGGGCTTGAAATGTCTCCTCTAAAGAAACCACGGCTTGCAGATAATACTATGAAAGCAACCATCAGCTAGGAAGGAACTGGTCAGCTCCGGGTTCCAGAGCTCCGCCAGCCCGATTAGGAGGAAACACCGTGATCTGAATCAGATTTGACAAAGAGTACGTTTTAAAAATTTCAGACTTCACAAGATCATTTGAGATGCAGATTTTCGACTTCTATTGTTAAGGATGGGCCTCGCACACACATATATATGGCCTCACGCTCTTAGCAGAAAACATTAGCACATGAATGTGATTTGTAAGTAAATAAATATACTCCAAATGTGCAAAAAAATGTTTCACTACTCGGGTCAAGACCCGTTGAAAGTCACTTGAAAGTGAGTCCGGCCTATCAGGCTGATTTATTAACCTTTTGGGCGAGTTCATTGTTTTTAATGTTGAGGGATTATTAGGGTGCCATCGTGAACATGGGAAAGACCCGTCCCCTCGAAGTGCAGTGTGCAGAACCCGTGGGCCCTCCAGTGTTTGGCTGCGTTCACCCTGTTTCTAAAGCCTGGGGGAGAAATTGATGTCACGGGGAAAGTGAGGACGCACCTCAGTGCCGGGCCTAAGGAGAACCTTCCAGAGCGGGGAGCTGATGCACTGTTCAGCAGGGCAGGGGGGCCCTGCTTTGGGCCCAAAGACTCCTCCCAGCTTCAAGAAGTCCTGAGAGGGCCCAGCTCTGCTGCCCCGTCCCGACTCCAACACCACCATTCAGGGCATGGAGACAAGGAGACACACCCCACTCCCAACCAGAATCTCACTCTGGGCACAGACACTGGGCAGCCTGACTTCATGCCCAACTCTGATTAAACCAGAAAGTGTCAAATAATGCTGACCACTCCCTCCACTCCAGGAAATAAATATCTTCCTCCCCTGAACTCTTGAGCTGCATCGTTTCTTTTTCTCTTTTTTGGCCGCACTGTGCGGCCTGCGGGATCTTAGTTCCCCCACCCGGGATCAAACCCGAACCTCCTGCAGTGGAAGCGCAGAGTCCTAACCACTGGACCACCAGGGAAGTCCCTGCATCGTTTCTATCTTCCCTACGATGCTGACCCCATTCTGTCTTCAAGTATCGTCACTTAGACTTCCGCATGGGTGCGTCCCGTCTCAAGGATGTGGGCCAGGCCTTACGGAAGTGAGGACCCCATTTTATATTCCTTTGAGTGTAGAACCTATTTAGGGAGCTGGGTGCATGAGTCCCCGGGTTTCTCTCTGGGCTGCTGTGAACATAGGGCATTGCGTGGGTTATGGGTGGAGGGGAGGGTACTGTTTGACCCTGAGGTCTCTGTTCTGAAGGATTTTCATCAAATTCGTGGGAGGCCACCCATGCCCGGGCATTACTATGAAGAGACTGGGACAGAAAGGACGAGGAGGTTATACCAGTTGGGGCTGGAGCAGGGACGCAGACCACGATGAGGATTATGGAGGAAGGGCTTCATAATGGAACAAGAGCTGACCCCACTGTGGGAGAGTCTGGGAAAGGAAGGGTCCAAAGGCGAAGCTGGAGGGTCCAAGGAGAGTCACTAGCCAGCCCTCCGGCAGCCAGGCGCGAGCAGCTACCAGAGCAGGGCCACGAGGGGGAGTTGGGGGAACAGCCCACAGAAGAGTGTGTCTCTACGTCTGGTGGCAGGCCTGGCATGGCTGTGGCTCAGCAAGGCCTGCAGAGCAGCGGAGAGCAAGGACAAAACGGCCCCTTCTGGCACCTCCTGTCTTTTATTGCATCTAACCATGATGGCCAGAGAGGAGTAGCAGCTGCTTCTCTGCCACCTTCCAAATGCTGTGCAAATTTCTCTTCTGACCACCTCTAATGTGGAATCATAAAAGGAAGGGAATTCTGGAAAAGGCTCCAGCTTAGCTGAGGTGACACGACACAAAACCACCACAAGATTTGAGCTGTCACAGGGTCCGCCATGGCTCTTCTGCACGGCTACTTTAGAAGTGAGGAATACACTGCTTGTCCTCAAACATTTCTGTGCCCCAGGCTTGGCAGGTGGACTGGGCTCACGGAGGGAAAGACCTTTACGGAACAGCACCTTCCAAATCTCACCAGCAGGTCAAGCTTGACACTGTCCTGTTGACCCCCTTATCACTCAAGAAGAATGATTTCAGCTTGAGAGACTCAGAGAGGAAAATAGCTAAGGGCCTATGGCAGACTGTATTTTCCAAAGAGGGACTGAACTGTGTCCCCGCCCCACCCCACCCCACCCCCAACGAATCCGTATGTTAAAGCCCTAACTCCCAATATGACTGTATTTAGAGATGGGGCCTTTAAAGAGACAAGTAAGGTTAAGTGAGGTCATAAGGGTGGGGCCCTAACCCATTAGGATTGGTGTCCTTATAAGAAGAGGAAGAGACACCAGGGACTTGCATGCACAGAGGGAAAACCACAGAGAGGGTGCCTGTCTGCGAGCCAAGGAGTGAGGCCTCAGGAGGAGAAACCAACCCTACCAACACCTCGATCTTGAACTTCCAGCCTCTGGGACTGTGAGAAAAGAAATGTCTGTCATTTAAGCTGCCCAGTCTGTGGTATTTTGTTATGGAAGCCCAAGCAGACAAATATAGCCACCACACTATCTCCCATCCCACAGGCTCTTCTTCAAATGTGACAATGACACTCCAATGACAATACTTCCGATGGTGGTGTCTACACCCTCTTGCCTTGAACCTGATCAGGCCTTCATGACCGCCTCAACCAACAGAATACAGCAGAAGTGAAGCTATGTGACTTCCGAGACTAGGTCCTAAAAATGCCATGCCCTTCTACCTTGTTCCCCCAGTACACTCACTCTTAGAACCCAGCCACCATGCTGTGAAGAAGCCAAGAAGCCACAGGGAGAGGCCACGTGGAGAGTCCACAGCCAACAATCCCAGCTGAGGTCCTGGCAGCAGCCAGCATCGACACTAGATGTGTGATCGAGGGAGGCTTTGGGTGATTCCAGCCCCCAGCCATTGAGTCACCCCCTACCCTTTGGGCCACCCCAGAGGACATTCTGTCCCCACTGGCCATGTCCAGACTACAGATTTGTCAGCAAAATAAATGATCTGTTGTTGTTTCAAGCCACTGATTTTGGTGTGATTCATTATGCAGCAGTAGATGACCAGAAGAGAGGTCCTCAGAACAAAGGCGTGACCGCCTAAGAGAAAATGGGGCCAAGCCAATATATAGGCTTGACCTGTTTTGGGGGGTATTGCAGTGATTTCAGACAATCAAAGCGGTGCAAACCTCCGGCATCAATGCAGAAAAACAGGCTGTCAGATGAGCGGTCCTCTGAAGATCACACCCACTTTACGATTCCTATTCATTTTCCGGCAACTCTGAACATCTTCCCAAGGAGATTTTTTTATTCACGTTGGTCAAGCTCTGGACAGAGTTTAAAGGAAGCGTGTATACAGAAAGAAAATGGTGGAATCGGGAGGTTAAGCTGGAGGCTAGAATAATTAAAGGTTAAACTCCAGGTTTGCATTTGGTATTTATAGAATTTTCCATGCTTGGTGTGAGGGTTTTAAAACCAGGCTGAGCAGGGAAGCGCCTTTCAGCTCTTAAAGGAGGGAAAGGATTCTAACACAAGGAATCCAACCTGCCTAGTTCAAAGTTTTAAAAGCAAGGATAATTAAGCTGCTTTGTGGCTTCAAGTGATGCTGTTAAGGTGAACAGGGCTGGGAAAGGAGGCTCTGTGAACAAAACAAAGCCAAACAAAACATTTTCTTTCCCTACCGGGCACCCAGGGCTGTCAGCAGCGGTTCCCTGGGTCCTCGAAAGCGGTTTTCTGCCCCTGCTGCTCCCTGCTCTGAAGGCGCGTGAGTGTTGTTTATAGCGTTTGACACGAGCCAAGGCAAGCATGGGACAGCAGTGTTCCGGCAGGCGCATTGTGGGGGTTACCAAAGGATGTGCGCGAAGGATGTGGGTGGAGGCGGAGGTAGCGGGGACCGGCACCCGGTGCTGGCTCGCGCACAGCTGCGCTCTGAGGCTGAATGCAAACTCCCCGGAATGCACTTCTGCTTTGCTCCAAGCTTCCTCTCGCCTCCTTTATCCCCCTCCCGTTTTCAGTATAGAACTTCAGAGAAACTCCTCTCTCTGTCCTTCGGCTTGTTGTTATCTGTTTGCGGGACATGGTTGTCTCTTTTTGTTTCCTGAAGCTTTGATGGGGCTGGGGATGAAAGGTCAAAGGAGGCGAGGCCAGGGGTGTCTGCGCTACAGGCTCAAACTGCTTCTCCCAAGAGTTTTCCAAATGCATCCTGCTCCCAACCTTCAAAGGATGCGGGGTGCAAAGGCTTGCGAGAACTTGTCTAAACTGGCGCTGCATTTCTTTGTGAAAATCTAGTTACTGAGACAGACTATAAGGCAGCTATTCAGAAAGATGATTATAAAGACCATGTGGCAACATGGAAAAGGCAGGCGTGACATAACATTAAACGAAAAAGTAGAACTCCAAACTGTGCCTGAGGTACTGTCACAACGATGTTCAGAGTGGATTAGGAGCAGGGACTCAGACAGATACTCGTACGTCAATGTCCGCAGCAGCGTTATTCACGGTAGCCCAAAGGTGGAAACAACCCAAGTGTCCATCGACGGATGAATGGATCAGCAAAATGATCAAAAATTCCTTTTTGACCTTAAGAAGGAATGAAATGTGGAGACCTGCTACAACACGGATGAAGCTTGAAGACATTATGCTAAGTGAAATTAGCCAGTCGCAAAAGGATAAATACCGTATGATTCCAGTTATACGAGGCCCCTGGAATAGTCAGATTCAAAGAGACAGACAGCGGAATGGTGGCTTCAGGGGCTGGGGGGAGGAGGGAGTGGGGAGTTGTTGTTGAATAGATATGGAGTTTCTCTTTGGGATGATGAAAAAGTTCTGGAGATGGATGGTGGTGATGCTTGCACAACATTGTAAAAGTACGTAATACCACTGAACAGGACACTTAAAAATGGTTAAGATGGTAAATTTTATGTTATGTATATTTTACAATAAAAAAACTGGGCTTACCTGGTGGCGCAGTGGTTGAGAGTCCGCCTGCCGATGCAGGGAACGCGGGTTCGTGCCCCGGTCCGGGAAGATCCCACATGCCGCGGAGCGGCTGGGCCCGTGAGCCATGGCCGCTGAGCCTGCGCGTCCGGAGCCTGTGCTCCGCAACGGGAGAGGCCACAACAGTGAGAGGCCCGCGTACTGCAAAAAAAAAAAAAAAAAATTAACTTTGTTTAAAGTGCATTAGGTAGATCGGTGACTGCCAGAGGCTGGGAGGAGGAGGGCATAGGGAATAACGGCTTAACCAGTACAGGGTTTTATTTAGGGATGATGACAATGTTTTAGAACTAGATATAGATAGAGGTGATTGGTTGTACAACATTGTGAATGTACTAAACACCATTGAATTGTTCACTTTAAAATGGTTAATTTTACGTTATGTGCATTTCATCTCAATTTTTTTAAAAACTGGATTAGGAGGAGACTGAAAGGGAATGTGGAAAAATGAGAACTGTTTAATGCATTAGGATGGTTAGGACTATTGGTGGATTCATTTGGATTTCTGAAAAAATTGTTAAAATACAGTTTGTGCAATGTATTTTTTACATATTAAAAAAAACTGTCAGGTAGAAAATCTGTCACAAAAAACAGAATGTATACGGGATTCACATACACACACTACTATATACAAAACAGATAACCAACAAGGATCTACTGTATACAGGGAACTGTGCTCAATATTTTGTAATAACCTATAAGGGAAGAGAATCTGAAAAAGAAGATATACATAGGTGTGTGTGTATATATATATATATATAAAACTGAATCACTTTGCTGTACACCTGAAACTAGCATGATATTGTAAATCAACTATACTTTAATAAAAAAACAAAACAAAACAGGGGAATTGCCTGGTGGTCCAGTGGTTAGGACTCCGTGCTTTCAGGGCCGAGGGCCCAGGTTCGATCCCTGGTCAGGGAACTAAGATCCCACAAGCCTCATGGCACAGCCAAAAAAAACCCAAAACAGACTATTAATCGACTAAAGCAAAGTTTCTTACTTTTTCTTAAGACTTGTAGGGCAAGAGTGTACAGAGAAAAACCATAAGGAAAGAGAAATTGAGGACCGGGCTAAGATAGTGTTTGTCACTTTTTAGTATGTATTAATATATACTATGTGTCATGTATTAATGTGTTAATAATAAAGAATATATATTAATATAAATCAATAATAAAGATTATAAGAGATAATCACAGTAAGTCCTTACCAATCAATCAAATATATATATGTTTAATATCCAGTGTCCCCAGCATGACGCTGGGCCCTGTGGGAGGCCCAGAAGATGGGGCAGAGTGTCCTTTTGGAGCTGACACTGTAGGGCTAACTTGTACGATGCTGATGACAAGTGTGTGAGGTCAGAAAGAAGCTGAAGCACACAGACAGGCTGCCTAAAGGGAGTGGGGGCACCTCAGCTGGGCTTGGAGGGATGGCAGGGTCTGCACAGGCCAAGGGCAGAGAGAGGTCCTTCTAGCTGTGAGGGGACAGGCAGCGGGCAGGAACGCCAGTGTCTGTAGTCAGGGAAGGAAGGGGAGAGCAGAGAGGTGTGCCGGGCGAGTTGAATGAAGCCCAGTTAAAACACTCCTCTTGAGGGATAAACACCGTAGACAGTGGGGAGCCATGGTTGGCTCCTAAGCAAGGGATGGAAGCCATATTTTCAGATGGGGACTCTGCCAGAATGACAGTAGGCCTTGGATCCCCTTTCCCTTTCACTCAGGGGGCCCAGACAGGCCAAAACACAGCCAGACACCCCCAGCCCTGACATGGATTACAGTAGCAGCAGCAGGGAGCGATTCTGGAAACTCTGTTCTCTCATTGATGGTTTCTAGTTCCTCGTCCCCAAAGGGAACATTTTTAGAGAAAAATGATATGTCTGGTTAAAGATTGAGGATTGAACACATGCGTCCATCCCTCTGCTCCAGGCCAAAACTTCACGAAGATGATAGTAATGGGATTTTCAAAAGGCATTCACCTGCAAGTATAAAGAGAATGAGAAAGGAGAAAATAGCCAAGAGTTTTGGAAGCTGGAAAGCAGAAGATTGTTTGGTGACTAACGTATAGCAGGGCTGAGAAAGCTGAATCTCAAACTGGCTGTGGGGAAAGCTGAGAAGCGGCCTGAATGGATGGCATCGCAGAACCTCTCCCGCTCCAAAGACTCAGAAGTGGCAATGCCAGGTACTTCTGGAGGAGGAGGTGAAACTGGTACTAAGAACAGGAGGATCAACTGAAAGTCCATTTAAGAAGCAGTCAGATGTTCGGATGCCTTTCCCTGTGCTGTGAACCTAAGTGACTGTCCCTTCACTCCCTCATCCCCCATCTCAGACAGAAGACTGGACTTTTATTTAGTATCTGGAGAGGGTTTTTAAAAGGGTCTTTGCATACAAAACAAACTTATGGTTAACAAAGGGGAAAGGGTGGGGCGGGGGATAAATTAGGAGTTTCGGATTAACAGATACACACTACTATATATAAAATAGATAAACAACGAGGACCTACTGTGTAGCACAGGGAACTACACTCAATACCTTGTGATAACGTATAATGGAAAAGAATCAGAACATATATAAAACTGAATCACTTTGCTGTACACCTGAAACTAACACAACACTGTAAACCAATTATGTTTCAATAAAAAATTAAAATTAAAAATATTAAAATTTAAAATATATCTATTTTTGGATAGAGATATAAAGCATAGTTGAAAGTAGGATGCCCAATTGAAAACAGGGAGATTAGATATAAGTTTTTTTTTAATGAACATTGTAGCCCCAGCCAAGCTTCCCTGCTCATTCAACTCCCAGAAACTTGATATTCAGGCTTGGACCCTCTAGGAAGGAGATCGAATACCGACATCAGAGATTTGCCAATTAAAAGTCTTACCTAGATCAGCATAGAGTGGTGGTTCTCAAACTTTAGCCTGCAGGGGCTTCCCTGGTGGCGCAGCGGTTGAGAGTCCGCCTGCCGATGCAGGGGATACGGGTTCGTGCCCAGGTCCGGGAAGATCCCACATGCCGCGGAGCGGCTGGGCCCGTGAGCCATGGCCGCTGAGCCTGTGCGCCAAAAAAAGACTTTAGCCTGCATCAGAATCCCCTGGAGGGTTTGTTAAAACACAGACTGCCAGGGTTTCAAATCCAATAAATCTGGAGTGGGGCCTAAGAAGGTACATTTCTTAGAAGTTCCCAGGTGATGCTGCTACTGGTCCGAGGACCACACTTAGAAAACTGCTGCTCTAGAGTGAAGTCTGCAATTGGCAAGCCACATCCCCGCACATAGAGGTTTCCAGCAGCTTTTTAGTGCCCTGCTGTAGATGTGCACACATAACTGGTGATCACCAGACGTCTAAGGGAAACCTCTAACATGAATGACCAAGACCAAAACAGATGAAGCAAGCTGAAGGAAACAAACTATGCTGAGAAATGTACATTTCACACATGCGCGTGTGCGCGCGCGCACACACCTACCTATCAATAATGTCCCAGAAGAGACATTATTTTAATAGCATTAAAAAGAAGCATTCAGGGGGCTTCCCTGGTGGTGCAGTGGTTGGGGGTCCGCCTGCCGATGCAGGGGACGTGGGTTCGTGCCCCGGTCCGGGAGGATCCCACGTGCCGCGGAGCGGCTGGGCCCGTGAGCCATGGCTGCTGAGCCTGCGCGTCCGGAGCCTGTGTGTGCTCCGCAACGGGAGAGGCCACAACAGTGAGGGGCCCGCGTACCACAAAAAAAAAAAAAAAGAAGCATTCAGGGAATACAAAGCAACTTTTAGAGAGTCAAAATCGAGCTACTGGAAAATTAAAATATGACAGCAGAAATGAAGAAAATAGTAGAAGGATTGGAATGTAAAGTCTAGAACATTTTCCAGAAAATAGAGAAAAGAAAAGGAGATGAGAAATAGAAAAACAGTTTTTAAATGATTACTCTAAAAGTCTAAATAAAAGGAGTTTTAGAGGGCTTCCCTGGTGGCGCAGTGGTTGAGAGTCCGCCTGCCGATGCAGGGAACGTGGGTTCGTGCCCCGGTCCGGGAGGATCCCACATGCCGCGTAGCCATGGCCACTGAGCCTGCGCATGCGGAGCCTGAGGCCACAACAGTGAGAGGCCCGCGTACCGCAAAAAAAAAAGGAGTTTTAGAAAGAGAACAGAGAGACAGAGGGGAAGGAAGCATCAAAGAAATAATTCAAGAAAATTTCCCATACCTAAGGGACACAATCTTACAGATGGAAAGGACCACAGAAGTATCTAACACAATGGATGAAAACAGACTCATATAAATACATATCATCATGAATTTTTAGAACACTGGAGACAAAGACCCTTAAAGCTTCGAAAGAGAAGATATACACTATATACAAAGGATTGAGAACATTCGTGGCTTTGGACTTCTTAATAGCAAGTGTGGAATCTGGGAGAAAACAGAAAAATGCCTTTCAAAATTCTAAGGGAAAGTAATCCAATTTAGAATTCTATATCCAGCCAAACGATCAGTTAAGTGCGAGCGTAGAAAGAAAGCTTCTCTGACATGCAAGGTCTCATAAAGTTGCCGCCTGTGCATCCTTTCTCAGAAAGCAACTGGAGGAGATGGTCCACCAAAATGTTGGAAAACATCAAGAAAGGGGAACAAGTGGAATCCAGGCAACTGGGGATGCCACCCAAGATAGAGTCAGAGGGAATTTCCATGATGAAGGAGGCAACCCCAGGGTGATGGCTGAGCCCCAAGCATAAGAAGCGACCAGCCTAGATAGGAGCTGCTCAGAAGCCTCTTGATAAGCCAAGAAGAGGGACTTGAGGTGTTCGGACACAGTGCAAATCTAGTAAATTGAGAAAGAGTTTGGGTTGCAGCAACCTTCTTAAAGCAGAGGCAGCCAGAAAGGCGGTAATGAAGCTCAGTGACTACAGCCTGAGCTGAATTCCAATTTTCCATACAAAGATGAAAGGTCCTGGCTCCCGCCTCTGCCTCCCTCCACCGACAGCCACATCCCCATGCATATTTGGGAAGGCAGAAATATCTAGGCCAATTTTATCATACTAAAAAGGAAGAAGAATCATCAAAGTTCAAACTCTCCATCATCAGACGATCTCAGAGTCTCCCCGATGTGAAATCCCAAATGTCTGGGTCCAGGTGCTCTCATGTGTAGAAGGGAAACTGGTGATTGGCAACGTTCATTGTTTTATTGAACAAGAACTTGCTTGCTGGGGTATAATTAGATGACACAGATTCCTTCTTCATTTTTTTATAGGGAAGCATTTTGCCATTACCTCGGAGTATAGCATCATATGTTTTATGGCCAGGGATTTTTTTCACTGTGTAGCCTTTCTCTCAGCGGTTTATTTAAAGTCAAAATGACACCAAAATGGAGAGCGAGTGGTTTGTGTTCTCACCCCAGCCCCACCCCAGCCCCACCCCAGAGCTGCAGTACAGGTAAGTGTCTGTCACCTTGAGACAGGCTGGGACCTAGGACCCTTTGCTGCAGTGCTGGCACCTGGACCTTCGAGCAACAGAATACAAAAAAAAAACTATAAGGGACTAAAAGTAACTGCACGCATGCCCAGTTGGGGCAAGTTAGGAACAACAAGATACAAAAAGAGCTAAAACCCAAGTGCCACTTCTGAGGTGTCAGGAGCAAAAGCAGGGGACTGTGCATGATCCCTGCGCACAGCACCGCCAAGGGGGTGGGCGGACCTCCCAGGCCATCCCTCTGGCCCGACCCCTGGACGCGCCCCTACCCCCACCCCATGTAAGGAACCAGCTCATCCCCCCAATCAGGGAGCCAGCAAGCACACCTGTTACTTGTTTTCGCTCCCTCGTGCTGCAGAGTCCCATTAAAGCCTCGCCTGAATTCCTCCTATGGCCTCTTAACAATTTCTATTGATTTAAAGAGTCCAAGAACCTAGGTCGGTCACAACCTAACACATTTCCCTTCGGTGGAACTGGCCACCTTTAGTGATTCACATTAGGTAATGCAGTCCCATTCTGCAACTTTCGTGGCATAAAATGTAGGACTAATCAGGATAGGAAGATATCTCAACAGGTTGAAATAAATAACAAGTCCTCTGCCTATGGCCTAAAAAAAAAGGCACCAAAACAATCCATCCCGTTGCTCCATGATACAACCAAGAGTCCTCCAAAGGAGACAAGACCCTGTGGACCAGGCTTTGGTCCCGCCCTGCTGCCTGTCATGATGTGCCCACCCGCCATGATGAACAACTGCCCGACACCCACTGTCAGCTCCTTCTGGGAGTCTGGCAGACCCTCTCCAGCTTCCCCACCCCACATCTCCTCTCTCCAGACCAGGGGTCCCTTCCAGACTGAGTCCAGACAGGCCAGCAGCACTCCTACCTGGTCCCTGTGCCCCCTACCCACTTACTTAGGTACCTTTCTCCCAGGATCCCAGGACTGGTCACTGCCCATCTCTCCTGGCACTGTGGCCAAGGGAGGGTGGAAAATATAGATGATTTCATCTTTGAATCTGAGCACCTAGCAGAGTCTGGCATGGAATCGTGCTTAATAAATACTTGTTGAATGAATGGGTCAATGAACAAAACGAAATGTATAGATAAATGAGACTTAGGGGCTTTGGTAAATGCCACATGAATTTCTTGTGTCACATGACCGCCCCCAAAATGCTAATACCAAAGGCTTAATGCTGTGGAGTCGTGGTCTTTGACACTCCACTGGGGTGCACCAACAGCTCTCATTTCTCTCTTATGTTTTTAGGATAAAAAAATCTACATAAAGTCATAATGTAAATATTAGTGGAGATTAATTTCTTTTTATTTCTAGATTAAAATCAATGTGGCTAGTCTCCATGTTTACTGTGCAGATTGCCCCTTAAGGATGCCCTTACCTGGCCAGTAGGACTGTGAATCGCAGTCACGGGTGGCACGCACGCGGCTTCAGGAGAAGGGCAGGAGGCCCACTGCGTCCTCCACCGTCAGCATATTGCGGCGCGTTGCGGCTTACAGGTGCCTAGTGATGTGGATTTACTGATCATATGACCTAGTTTAGCTTAACTCCCAAATGAGCCATAGGGCTTAAAAAGATTCCTGCGAAGAAACCATGTGTTAAAAATAATACTAATAATACAAGCACGCTTGAACAAGATGGAGGCCGAGCAGATGTTTCTTCTACTATGAGCTCTTTGTCAGCCACATCATGTGGCAGAAACAGCCATAATCTAATCAGATCTGAGCCGAAGTCAGCCCCCAAATTGAAATTATCAAGAGACAATTGGAAACATGAGTTTCCCATCACCGCTGTCTTAATGACAAGCCTGGCCTTGAGTGTATATGGTATATTGGGACTATCTGGTGAACGTCACAAGCCTCCAGAACAGAGGTCCTTAACCATAAATAAATACATCGGATTACAAAGGAAACCAAGGAGGTTGAAATCTTTATCAAATGATTAAAACAAATTTGTGTTATAGATACGTATGTATGGGCTTCTTTAGTAAATCATTAAGTAACAAGATCCGTGGCAGATCTAATGACTACCATCATTTCACAGTGTTGATGAGCATATGTGATATTTTAAGATATCTGCTAATACTACGGAGATTTGTTGCCTATGTAAGTAATTGAAGGAAATGCTAAGTTGTAGTTAGAGGCTAGTGAAAATGGAGGTGCCATTTTTCCCCCGTCGAATTCACAAACCCTGTGAATTCTAGCCTTGAACCTCAAGCCAAGAACTGCAGTCTAGTGCGGATCAAAGGCTATCGGTCCCATCTCGCACAACCTTGTTACCAGGTGTTCTGTTAACAACCATGTAAAAAAAAAAAAAAAAATCACAGCCAGCCTCCAACTGAATCAGAAATCACACATAAAAACGTTTATTACAAGCAGGCACAAAAACCAGTTACGCAATCTGCTCTTATAACTCAGTGAAGTGCCAGGTCTCTGCACTTAGGCATACCAACAAGTACCTTGGCTAAAAGCTACGCTGAATATAGAAGTGACAATATTTAAGTGGCAGGATTCAACTAACCCTCCGGTTAGAACAGGCACAGTGTCCTCTGTTAGGTGGCAGGCCACAGGAGTAAACAAAGTCTGTGGCCTGGGGTGCCACACCCCAGGGTATTTCCCCTCTGGGTTCCTCACATTCACAGACCCCATTCAGGCAGCAACAGAGGTGCTAGTACAATATTTCTTGCCAATCCCCGTGTCTTTTTTTTTTTGAAGTACAGTTGATTTACAATGCTGTGTTAGTTTTAGGTGTACAGCACAGTGAATATATATATATATATATATTCTTTTTCAGATTCTTTTCCCTTAGAGGTTATTACAAAAGATTGAGGACAGTTCCCTGTACTCTGTAGTAGGTCCTTACTGGTTATCTACTTTATTTATAGTAGCGTAGCCAAGCCCCATGTCTTGAAAACCACTTATTTTGTCAATATAAACTTTTTTCTAACATTTAAAAATGCTAATCAGTGAACCCTCTGGTACAGATTTAGATGATAGCCGATGTGTAGTAGGTGTCTTTGGACTGTGGATTTCCGATTCAGGTTTTTTGAATGCTAACTAACCATCCCAGAGGTGTGCATCCTTCATTAGTGTATTTCAAATGGAAACCCACCTCTTCTACAGTATAGATTTAAAACAAGCTATCTATACTGAAGTACTTTGTTATGGATTGAATTGTGTCCCCCCCCCCACAAATTCGTAGGTTGAAACCCTAACCCCCAGTGCGACTGTTTTTAGAGATAGGGACTTTAGGGAGATAATCAAGGTTAAAGAGGTCATAAGGGTGGGGCCCTAATCCTATAGGACTGGTGTCCTTATAAGAAGAGGGAAATTTGGACACAGACACACAGAGAAAGGGGAATGCGTGTGAAGACACAGGGAGAATGCCATGTGAAGATAATTTCTGACAATTTATTACATCTCTTAATTCCTGTGTGTCAGGAATTCAGAAAAGTCACAGTGGGGACAGCTTGTCTCTGCTCCATGATGTCTGGGGCTTCGGTTAAAAGCCATGAAGTCAGGGCCTGGAAGATACACTTCCATGATAGCACACTCACATGGCTGGCAAGGTGGTGCTGGCTAGTTGGTTTCTCACCATGTGGATCTCTCCACAATGCTTCTTGAATGCCCTTACAACATGGCAGCTAGCGTCCCCCAGAGCAAGCTACACAAGAGAGCAAGGCAGGGCTTCCCTGGTGGCGCAGTGGTTGAGAGTCCGCCTGCCGATGCAGGGGACACGGGTTCGTGCCCCGGTCCGGGACGATCCCACGTGCCGTGGAGCGGCTGAGCCGGTGAGCCATGGCCGCTGAGCCTGCGCGTCCGGAGCCTGTGCTCCGCAACGGGAGAGGCCACAGCAGTGAGAGGCCCGCGTACCGCAAAAAAAAAAAAGAGAGAGCAAGGCAAAAACTGCAATGCCCAGCTTAGTGATTAGAGACAACAATACTGTATTATAAATTTCAAAGCTGCTAAGAGACTAGATCTTAATTGTTCCATTAAAAAAAAGAAATGATAATTATGGGATGTTATAGAAGTGTTAGCTAATGCTGTGATGGCAATCATATTACAATATATAAATGTATAAAACCAACATGTGGTACACCTTAAACTTATACAATGTTCTATGTCAATTATATCTCAATATAAAAGAATTCTTTAAAGAAAGAAAGTTGCAATATCTTTTATAACCAACCTCCAAAGTCACATGCCAGCACACCTGCAGGAGTCTATAGGTCACAGTAGATTCAGAGTGGATCTACCCTGATTCGGTGTAGGAGGGGATTGCACAAGGACAGGAATACTAGGCGTGGCTCATTGGGCCCACCTTGGAGACTGGCTTCCACACCTCCCATCACCTCTATATGTGGATAATGATGCATAATAATGACAAGGACAGAAGGTCAGACACGGCTCTCCTACTCATGGCTTTTGAGAAAAATACCAGCCAAGAAACATTATCTTAAAAGTTTCAGGATGTGTCTTCCCCTTCTCATATTCATCCACTAGGGATCTAGACTCATCATCGTTACCATAATAACAATCATTATCTTTGTCACTGTTGTCAGTTACTGAGCATTCAACTATGTGCCAGGCACTGTGTCAGGTGTTCTACAAACATTATCTCCTTTAGTCTTGTCAAAAATTTCGGAAAAGAAAGTATGATGAGCCCCACTTTTTACAAATGAAGAAAGTGAGATTCAGAAGGTTAAGAACTTCACACCTAGCTGGTAATGGCACCAGAATTTGAATACGGGGCTCTCTGGGTCTTTGTTTTCTGTCACACTGCCTCCCTGTCTGTATTAGGGTTCTCCTGAGAAACAGAACCAATAGCGTGTGTGTGTGTGTGTGTGTGTGTGTGTGTGTGTAGAGAGACAGATTTATTTTAAGGAACTGGCTCACATGATTATGGAGACTGACAAGTCCCAAGATCTTTAGTCAGCAAGCTGGAGACCCAGGAGAGCCAATGGTATAGTTCCAGTCTGAACGTCTTCAGGTTCAAAACCCAGGGACAGCCAATGTTTCAGTTGAGTTCAAAAGCAGGAAAAAACAGATGTCCCAGCCAGAAGGCAGTCAGACAGGAGGAGTTCCCCCTTACCCCCAGGAGGGTCAGCCTTTTCGTTCTCTTCAGGCCTTCGACTGATTGGGTAAGGCCCACCCACATTACCGAGGGCAATCTGCTTCACTCAGTCCACCAATTCAAATGTTAATTTCATCCAAAAACACTCTCAGAGACTTCCCTGGTGGTTCAGTGGTTAAGAATCTGCCTTCCAATGCAGGGGACGCAGGTTTGACCCCTGGTCGGGGAACTAAGATCCCACATGCCACAAGGCAACTAAACCCATGTGCCACAACTACAGAGCCCACGCACTCTGGAGGCCATACGCCACAACTAGAGAGAAGCCCGTGCACCACAAGGAAGAGCCCGTACGCCGCGACAAAAGACCCTGTGTGCCGCAACTAAGACCCAACGCAGCCATAAATAAATAAATAAATAAAAACACTCTCAAAGACACACCCAGAATACTGTTTGACCGAATATCTGGGCTCCCGTGGCCCAGTCAAGTTGACACCTGCAATTAGCTATCACACTGTCCTCCATGAACTCAACTTGCTTATCCTTGCACATTTTTAGTTTGTGAGACCAGTCTTGCTCTTGCTTGGTCTAAATTTTGTGCTTTAAGGAGTCCTGCCCTCACCCATACATAATTCATGTATTTTCACAATTTTATTGAGGTTGATAATATCTCCTCTTAAATTAGGTGGGGGAAAATAGATAGAAGACAGAAGGAGTATTAGGGTATCCTAGTTCTAAATACTTTTTTTCTTAATAATTTGGGGAAAAATCAATGAAAATACCTTAATAGGAAAATACTTTAATAGTCTACGACAGTTTTTAAATTATAAAGTGCATCAGAATCACCCATGGACCCGTTAAAACACAGATGGCTGGGCCCCACCCCCAGAGTTTCTGTTTCAGTAGATCTGGGATAGGGCCTGAGAATTTGCATTTCTAACAAGTTCCCATGATCCTGATTCTGCTGGTCCAAGACCACATTTTGAGTAGGAAAATGCTAGGGGGAAAAGCGTGTCCATAATGTGCCCAGAACTGATATGGCACTCGGGGACCTGTGTTTCTGCTATCTTGGTACACTTCACCATTCTATGCCACCTCACAGTCCCAGATGGCTGCCTGAGCTCCAGCCATCAGGACTAGATTCTAAGCAAATGTTAGAAGGAACAGAGAAAGACCACTCCTTTTAAGGATACTTCCCACTTCCCAGAAGTTGCATGCAAGACTTCCACTTACATTCCACTGACCAGAACTTAGTCACATGGCCACACTTAGCTGCAAAGGAAGCTGGGGAAAAATTTTTTTTTCTCCAGGAGGCTATGTGCCCAGCTAAAATTCTATTACTTTATTACTTATAAATAGCGGGGGGGGGGGGGCGGGGGCGGGGAAGAGCTATTTAGGGACAATGAATGGCCTCTGCCATGGGGATCTTGCAGCTTGTTTGGAACACAAAATAATTCGTTCCTATGTCAGCATGTAACTTGGGCCTACCTTCCCTTCTGAGGCAGCGGCACAGTCCATGCAGCTCAATAAATAGGACTTAGAACCTTGCAAAGCCTAGTGAGTAAGGAATTACCAGTCTGGCCTATGTCACATGTTCTCCCTGCTAACTGCTAGAAGAATGAAGATGGAACTCCAAAGCTAGATACGGGCATTCCCGTGTTCCCTCTCACTGGTTTGGTTAATTGGTTATCCTGTTAACTGGCAGAGGTTTTGGTTTCCTCTGGATCGCTTGCCTTCTGAAATCCGGTAAGGACCAGACGTCAGCAACTTTAGGGGGGAATGTCCTCTGGAGGAAAGACCTGGAACTCCAGCAATGCACATAATTACACACGCTTGGTTCTAGAGAGGACATAGAATAAACAGGCTTTTAACAATCCCCATAGCCGTGCCAGACAACAGAGGTTTTTCTAAGACCCCTCCTCCCACCAAATTCTGGGCTCCAAGGTGGAGGATGAGCCCACAAGATCTTGGCTGCTAAGAGGAAAGGAGGCGTGGGAAAAAAATGCTACCAGAGTCAAAGCCCAAACAGACATTTCCTTCAATGTTTGACTCAGTGGTTTAATTTTTAAATGCAGCTCTGGTTGATAAAACTGAGATGCAAAAAGAAACTGTTGTTCCCTGATTAACCCTTCTAGCCACTGGGTGCCACTATTGATTTGTTTGGTTAACCAAACTGTAAAAAAACACTTTACTATGGGGCGGGGTGGGGGGGTGGCGGGGGAGGGGGGCGGAATTCTCAGTGTAGATTACTTTGGTAAAGCAGGAAGTGAAAGCTGGACCAAAAAAAAAAGTCTGTATGTGTATATATATATATATTTCCTTAGATGTATGTTGGTTATTGTTTTCTCCTGACTTCCTCTCACCAGACAACAACATACTTTTATTTCTCTGTAGTATCTCCTCCTTGATCTCATAATGAATTTCAGAATAATGCTTGAGGTACTGCTCCAAAAATTATATTTCGTTTCCTAAAGTCCCTTACCGCTCTCAAAAAAAGAAATATGTACAAACTCTACTGCTTCATGATGTTTTAAATCATTTATACACGTCATCATCATCAATAACAAATGTTTATGAATTACCTACTATGTGCCTGGGGCTGGGGAATAGAAAAACCAAGAGGTCCCTGCCAGCAAGGGGTTATACTCTCTCTATTCAAGGAAATATGACATACAGTCAAGCATATAAAGGTAGGGACTTCCCTGGAGGTCCAGTGGTTAAAACTCCGCGCTTCCACTACAGGGGACACAGGTTCGATCCCTGGTCGGGGAACTAACATCCTGTATGCTGCCTGGTAAGGCAAAAAAAAAGAAAAAAGAATAAAAAGGCAAATAGGTAGGCAGGTAATTGTGGCCAAAACTACAGGTCGCTTATCCAAGGGTCCGTTCTCTCCTTCTATGCCCTCAAGGTCACTGCATCTTCCTCGATGGCCAAGCCCAAATTTTGTTCTGGTGTTCATCCTGCAGTGTGATCAGGGAAGGGGACCCCCCTCGCATTCTTAGGGGGTGAGTTATGCTTGATCCAAGCCAACCATGATGACCTCATATTCTTTACCAAAGATCGGTGGAGCACAGCCTTGTGACCCAGTCCTAGACAATGAGACTGGAAGTAAAATGCACTACCCACAGAAAAGGAGGTGTCAGTTTCTTTAAACTGAACCTGTGATGTCTGGAATTGCTTTAGTCATCTTTACACCGTGAGGATCGTCACCTCCAACAAGCCGAGGGTAGTGGAGCAGAGAGATGCTACCCCCCGCCCCCAGCCCACTCCCCAAAGTGAACCTGCCTCAGGAGTTCTCTTGTGAGACGCAGTCCCATTTTGTGAAGCCACTCTTAGCTGGGTCTTCCGTTCGTCGCAGCTGAAGGCACCCTGTCCGAAGCAATGGCCACGTATGCTGGCTGCTTTACATACGTTAGCTCACTGCTGTCCATCTGCCTGCGAGGAAGACGTTATCAAGCCCATTTTAGGGATGAAGCAATGGAGTCTGAGAGGTTAATACCGCATCCAACGTCACACTGGTGGAGCCCTATTTTAAGCAACATCAGTGCTCAATAAAGGTTCAATGGCGGGGGGATCCATGGCCCAGCATGGGGTCCAGCTGAGTGGCTGAAGGGCACAGCCACGTGGTGGCCGGGAAACACAATCGTCTGTGGGACGCACCCTGTCCCAACCTTCAGACAATCCCTAGACCCTCCAGCCTAAGCATCTCCCAATTCATACCAAACAACAGTTCTCTGGGTTTCACTGAAAAGCCTCTAATCGAAATCCAGGGTGAAGACTACCCTTCTGACCTGGAAGTCCTTCCTAAGATCTGACCTCAGACTCCCCCGTGGGAGAGCACAAGACAGCCCTGCCCTCTTCCTTCTCTTTAGCAGGAAGGAGAAACTGTGGCCTTGGATTCAGCACCCCGCCCTCCAGGCAAAGCCGCGACTGTGAAAAGAAATCTCTTTGGAGACAAAGACTGCCGGCTCCCTGCGGCTGTGAGCACCGAAAGTCCGAGAGCTCCGTTTCCAGCGTCCTTCACACTCCTTAGCCAAATGGAAAGCCCACACAGCAAAGCGACGCTTATGCTTTCCCTTTCTTTTGTTCAGCGTCCATTACAGGACGGCGATGACTGCTCAGCGGGCACATTTCTCTCTGGCTCGCCACCCAGCTCCGAAGCTGGGACTCGAGGGCTGTCCTTCACCCGGCGCCACACCGCAGCCCATCCCAGCCAGCTTCCCGAGGGCGGTGTTCTAGGCGAGGAAAATTGCCCCCGAGATTGCTTAAGGCCCCTGGGGAAATGACAAGGAGCAATCAATCTTCCATTGCTAACCTTCCTACACGGCTGGGTCAGAACTGTTGTCTGCAGGAGATCGTCGCCTGGCTCCCGCGGGGGGGCCCCGGATCCGTCCACACTGCCGATGGGCAGGGGGCAAGGCAGAGGAGGTCAGAAGGAGGCCCGGGGTGTGGTTCTCACACACCGTGCCCCGTGTCTCCGTGCCAGAATTCTCCACCTGTTTGAACCCAATCACTGATATGTGACCTTGATTGTCTGCCTACACTTAACCCTCCAGGTGCACAGGATCTGGACCCCGTTCCAGCCTCCACTTAGGTGCGCTCCGTCTGGGCTTCAGCAGCCCACCCCCTTCACACCCCAAGGCCTGGACCTGGGCCAGGCCCTCTGACTGGAGTCCTGATTTGTCACAGGTGTAATGACTTTCATGTCCTGGTCCCTGGCAGACCATGACGACAGGTGCCTTATCTGTCTAATTTGCCACTGTACCTCCAGCACCTAACACGGCGCCTGGTATGTACTGAATACTCATAAACAGGTGTTGGGTAAAGGAAACTGTTCCTGGAGCTTCGAATGTGCAAAGCACTGCCTTGGGCACTGTGAATGAACACATAACTTTCGTCATCACCATCATCATCATCACGGCCAATTCACTTAATTTGCACCAGTGACACCAAGGATTAGGTACAATGATTCTCTCCATTTTACGGAGGAAGAAACTGAGGCACACACGCGTTAAGTACCTTGCTCGATGCGGGTCATCCATTCCAGAACATATGTTCGTGGACCCCTATGCTATCATGCCTCCTGAACTATAGGCCCTCTTGGGAGGCTCCATATGCCTCCAACCAGACTGTGCCCCGTTTTAGGACAGGACAGGCCTTCCATCTCCTGGGTATCTTCCCCTAGCCCGGAGCAATCCAGGCTCTCAGTTAGCGCCAGTGAGCAACTGTACGTGATTCAGTCCAAAGAAATCACAAGCCTAGCTTTCACGGGCTTGCTTTCTAAGACAAAACAAGACAGCAAGTAAAGAAGAAATGTAAATTACAGGGGAATCAGGGAATTGTCCCCCTAATTGGATAGATTCTTATCCTTTCGCTTCAGACCTTGCTCTCTCTGTAAATCTGAAGTAAGAAAGAAGGAAACAGAGGCTGGAAGGTGAGTGACGCAGGTCAGAGACTTGCCTGTGGTCTCCGAGGCCACCTGCATTCCTCAACCTTTAAGCCTGAGAATTCCCATGAGGAGCCTTGTCCATCCCGCTTGGGAGAAGCCGTGGGATTTGGAGAGAGGCGAGAACAGGAGTGGGAGTTGGCAGGGCAGGGGCGGCTGTGCTGCTCCAACATTTGCCAGCCTGCTGCAGAGCAGCTTGACTCACTGGCTCCACGACTTGAAAATCTAGGTTGCAGCCACCACTGACCTTGGCACCCTGAGCAACCGTTATCAGTTAGGTCTGCATTAGGGTGCAAGTAACCAAGCACTCCGTGAACGGCGTCCTCAACAAACCCGGGGGTTATATTCCTCACAAAAGAAGAAGCCTAGAATCAGCTGTCTATAGATGTGAGCTCGGTGACTTAATACATAAGGGACACCAGCGTTTCTGTTATCCTCTTGGCCTTCCCTTCTGGCCTCAAGACAGCTGCGGCAGCTCTAAAAGCGTGTTCATGGTCAAGGCAGGAAGGTGGGGGAGGTATTCCAGCACCAAAAATATCTGTTCCTTTTATAAAGAAGTGAAAGCTTTCCAAGAAAGTTTCCAAAAGACTTTGGCTTATGAGCCAATACCTGGCAGTGGGTCACGTGGCCACCTATAATTGTGCCCTTTCGCCTTACGTATCGGGGAAGGGGGTCGAGAATGGAGAGCTGGCCGAGGTTCCCCCCAAAGCGGAGCCTGAGATGAGAATTCGGGTGCAGGTCGCTTATTGGGAAGGTGACCCCGGGAAGCACGGTGAGGGAGTGGGGAGGTGAGATAAAGAGGAGAGTGCATTCAGGGGGTGTTGATGAGCAAGTTACCACTGAGGGCAGCTGCTCCACCCCACCCGGGAGCCCCTGAGAGGCCATGTGGGGCACACATCAGAACACATCCCCCGTTCCAAACACCCAACCTGGGGTAGCAGGGTTGAGAATTTCCCCAGGATGCTAACTCCATGGCATTTCCAGGTTGCATGCTTCCAGCAAGATCCCTGATGCCAAAGAAAGTCCATAGGCTGAGAAGAAAAGAGAAACGAGCCCTGCAGGCTTTCTAGAAAGAGCTCAGCGTAGCTGCAGGTGAACTCAGAGGCGGGCTGAGGGGATGCGGAGATGGGCATCAATAGTGACGGGCTGAGGGGATGCGGAGATGGGCATCAATAGTGATGGGCCGAGGGGATGCGGAGATGGGCATCAATAGTGACGGGCTGAGGGGATGCGGAGATGGGCATCAATAGTGATGGGCTGAGGGGATGCGGAGATGGGCATCAATAGTGACGGGCTGAGGGGATGCGGAGATGGGCATCAATAGTGACGGGCTGAGGGGATGCGGAGATGGGCATCAATAGTGACGGGCTGAGGGGATGCGGAGATGGGCATCAATAGTGACGGGCTGAGGGGATGCGGAGATGGGCATCAATAGTGACGGGCTGAGGGGATGCGGAGATGGGCATCAATAGTGACGGGCTGAGGGGATGCGGAGATGGGCATCAATAGTGACGGGCCGAGGGGATGCGGAGATGGGCATCAATAGTGATGGGCCGAGGGGATGCGGAGATGGGCATCAATAGTGACGGGCCGAGGGGATGCGGAGATGGGCATCAATAGTGACGGGCCGAGGGGATGCGGAGATGGGCATCAATAGTGATGGGCCGAGGGGATGCGGAGATGGGCATCAATAGTGACGGGCTGAGGGGATGCGGAGATGGGCATCAATAGTGACGGGCTGAGGGGATGCGGAGATGGGCATCAATAGTGACGGGCCGAGGGGATGCGGAGATGGGCATCAATAGTGACGGGCCGAGGGGATGCGGAGATGGGCATCAATAGTGACGGGCCGAGGGGATGCGGAGATGGGCATCAATAGTGATGGGCTGAGGGGATGCGGAGATGGGCATCAATAGTGACGGGCTGAGGGGATGCGGAGATGGGCATCAATAGTGACGGGCTGAGGGGATGCGGAGATGGGCATCAATAGTGACGGGCTGAGGGGATGCGGAGATGGGCATCAATAGTGACGGGCTGAGGGGATGCGGAGATGGGCATCAATAGTGACGGGCTGAGGGGATGCGGAGATGGGCATCAATAGTGACGGGCTGAGGGGATGCGGAGATGGGCATCAATAGTGACGGGCTGAGGGGATGCGGAGATGGGCATCAATAGTGACGGGCTGAGGGGATGCGGAGATGGGCATCAATAGTGACGGGCTGAGGGGATGCGGAGATGGGCATCAATAGTGACGGGCTGAGGGGATGCGGAGATGGGCATCAATAGTGACGGGCTGAGGGGATGCGGAGATGGGCATCAATAGTGATGGGCCGAGGGGATGCGGAGATGGGCATCAATAGTGACGGGCTGAGGGGATGCGGAGATGGGCATCAATAGTGATGGGCTGAGGGGATGCGGAGATGGGCATCAATAGTGACGGGCTGAGGGGATGCGGAGATGGGCATCAGTTTTGCCAGACTGACTCACTGGTACCCCCTGCTGTAACTGCACACCTCAGGGCCCAGTGCTTGGTGACCATGCCAGGGGCCCTCCCTTCAGCCCTCTCCCTGCCGGGTTCTTCTCTATATCCATCCTCTCCCCTCCACCACCTACCCTCAGATTGGCCCTTTGGTACTCCAGAAAGAGTGTGATGAACTTACACCAATATTGTAACGATATCTCAATAACCATAGTGTGTACAAGGCTCCTTAGAGTTCACCGTGAACCTTTACACGCATTATATTGTTAAAAACTCACAACGTTGCCACAATGCCTTCTGTTTTCCTGTCACGGGTAGGCGCTCAATAAATATTTGTGTTGAACGGACTTTTGCACCAAAAAAAAAAAATTGCTAATTGTGGGAACTGTAGACATCAAAGAGTCTGTTGGGAAACGTGTTCTAGAATAAAATCCAAACTACTAATCCTAGCCAACATGGCCCCGCATGGTCTGGTAGTTACCCGCCTTGCCTTTCATCTCATCTCTCTCCTCCTGTCTACCTGCCCTCACTTCCACAGGTCACACCCTTCACTAATTACACTCCTGTACCTTGAATAGGCCATGCTCTTTCCTGCCTCTGAGCCTCTGTTTTTGCTGTTCCCTCTGCCTAAAATACTCTTCCCCTGGTTCTGTCATTGCTGACTCTGACTCACCCTGAAGCTCTCAGGTTAAATGCTGCCTCTGTTGTCAAGATAGGAGTTCTCCTGAAAAACCCATTCTTTTCTCCCTTGAGAAAAAAACTTCCGGTTTTTCACTGAACCCACGGTTTGACAGAATAAGGTCTACATTTCCCAGTTAGATGTGGCCACGTGACAAAGTTCTGGCCTATAAGGGGTAAAGTGAAACGGTGGATACAATTTACAATAAATGCCCTTAATGTGGAGTCTGCCCTCAGAAGAGTAGCTGCCTCTTCCCTGCCGGCTGGAATGGGCACCAGAAGGCCGGGGGCTCAAGCAGAGGAGACCAGGGATGGTTGGAAGCTACACGGAGAAGCCTCACATCCAACGTGGTGCCGGAGCCGCAGGGCAGCTACAGCCCAGGAGGCCTGGAGGCCAACAGCGTTCTCAAGCGTGAGGAAATAGAGCTGTATAAATGTTTCCATCCCCAAGATGGGCACGGACGTGGTTGTGAGGCTGGAACACCAAGAGGCCTCTGGGTGGCGGTGAGGGAACTAGAGCGGACTTAATGAACCAGAGATGGTGGCAGCTCTGAAAAGATCAACAGCCAACGCATGGAGAAGAGAGGGTGTAGCAGACCGTAGTTTGAGAGTGGCCTCTACAACATTTATGAATTCACGTGCTCTTCTAGTACGTGCCATTTCCCCCCTCAAGAGGTGGAGTCTTCCTCTCCACCTCTTGAAGTTCAGCGGGCTTTTGTGACCACCTTGACAAACGGAACGTGACGAAGTGATACCACACGATTTTTAAGGACTAGGTCATGAAAGGCAAATTGGCACACCCCTCCCCTCTCTCTTCATTTACCCTTAGAACCCAGCTGCCATGTTGTGAGGAAACCCAGACCACAGGCAGAGGCCACGTGTAGGCGTTCCATCTGACAGCCCCAGATGAGGGCCCAGATGACACCCAGCAGCCACTGCCTGAGGGGGCCTCGGAGAGATTCCAACCCCCAGCCTTCAAGCTACCCCAGCTGACACCAAATATCTGCGAAGGCCTGCTCAAATTGCAGATTTTACAGGAAAAATAAATATTGTGTTTGTTGTAAGTTCTGGAGTGGTTTCGTATGCAGCTGGAGATGAATAACACAATTGGGCAGAAGTCAGCGAGTACCAATGGTGGCCTGTGGGCCCCTTCCTCAGGCCGGGACCAGGGGTCAGCCCTTGATTACCCCTGGGAGAAGGGAAGGAGGATGTGAGGATGAGGGAGTGCCGCATTTACCCTGAGAGGGACCACCTTTAAACAGGAAGTGCTGAGCTGGGTTGAATTGGCACGCTGACAGTATTCACCATCAGTGGAAACGAGAGCTCAAGAGCGAAGGTAATTCTAGTTCATGCTGGCGCTTGAGCTTCCCTGGTGGTGCAGTGGTTAAGAATCCGCCTGCACTGGCAGGGGAAAGGGGTTCGATCCCTGGTCCGGGAAGATCCCACATGCCGTGGAGCAACTAAGCCCGTGTGCCACAACTACTGAGCCTGCCCTCTAGAGCCCACGTGCCACAACTACTGAAGCCCGTGCGCCTAGAGCCCGTGCTCCGCAACAAGAGAAGCCACCGCCATGAGAAGCCCGCGCACCGCAACGAAGAGTAGCCCCTGCTCGCCACAACTAGAGAAAGCCCTCACGCAGCAACAAAGACCCAACACAGCCAAAAATAAATAATTTTTTAAAAATACATAAGTAAAAAATTCTGGCATTTTATTACCAATAAAGCAGAATTCCTTCGCCCTGCCCTGCCCTCCTCTCCCACCCTTACCCCACACACACACTAGTATGGATGCTTGCTTTTAAAAACGCATGTTAATAAAAATTTAGAGGCTGCAAAAAAAAAAAAAAAAAAAAGAACGAAAAAGGAAAATAAAGAGCATTAGTGTCTGCACACCAGACTTTGTGACCAAGCCAAAATTCCTACCCACTTTACAATCTGGGGCTGGATGCTTCCAACCACAGCTCTGATTCTTGCCCCCGAGCAGACACTGAATTCACACATACAAAGACTAAGTCTGCACTGTCCCTTCCAGCAGGCAATCGTGATTCAGCGGTATCAAGTCATGGTTCCTGGAACCAAGTGGGTCTCCGCTGAGTCCATTCCTCTACCAGCCCAGCCCACCTGAGGCTTCTGTCAACGGGAGAGATGGGGAAAGATTTGTGCTGGGTGGAGAGCCCCATCCCAGCTCCATTCTTGGTGGCGGTAGGGAGCACTTTGCGGCCAAGCTGCAGCCCCACCTGTCTGCAGCCTCTCTTCTTGGCCTCTGCACAGAGGGCCACATGCTGGCCCAGTGGCTTTGTGGACAATCCAGGCAGAAGGCGGTGGGATGGGCCAGTTGTGCCTCCAGGCATCCCCCACCTTCCAATTAGGAGACAGACGTTTTATGAATTAATAGTTTGGGGAAGGCAATCTTGCTGCAAGTACGCCCATGGTAACATCTATATCTTAAGTTTTTACAAAATACAGCTTTTTTACTTTGAGATACCTGAAACAGCTCTCTGTCCCCAAACATGCCTTTGGAACTCTTTGGTTTCCTCTGTGTACTAGCTGAGCAGCGCCGTATTTTTTCTTCCTCCCACAAAGTAGGTGCATATTCTCTGGAATAACACATGGTTGCCATTAATGCTCGTGATGTTTGGGGTCTGGTGTAAACCCACATTTTATCCATTGAACTATTTCTTTTTTCCAAAATAGTGAAAAGAAGTACAAAACACAAAAGCAATTACACGACTTAACTTTCCATCTCTGTCAAGCTGTGATTAAAAGTGGAAAATAATACTAGCACTTGGGTTTCTTTCTCGAAAGGCAAGAAGAAAAGGCAATTTGTCGTGATGGTTGTTTTTCAATGCCATAAACTAGCAGTAAAGAGAAGTGGAGAGAATGATGGGGGTGCCTGAGAGCACAGGAGCTAAAACGAAAGGCCTTTTTCATGAGGGACAAGGGTTTGGTGAGCACCCAGGTCCTAGAGCAATGGGAGATGTTCCCCATCGTGTAGCTTGGGATTGTCGTTTAGCCTCTGATGGCTCATTCTGCGCTGGTAGAGTCCAAGAGAGATTCACTGTGATCTCGTGATTTATAATAAGAAACACAGATTTGGTCTGGTCCCCTTCTGGCACAGAGCTCCTAAAACCCTTGGAATTTCTTAAGCGCTGAGAGTGATAAAAGGTGTCTTTTGTTATGTTAATGAGATGACTTTTGGACACCTCATTAAGGATGGGAGCCGGTCACCAGAGGAACCGACCCTGTGATTAGCAGGTTGGAACTTTCATTCCCACCCCCTGATCTCCTGGGAGGGAAGAGGGGCTGGAGGTTGAATCAGTCGTTGATGGCCAATGATTTAATCAATCGTGCCTGTGTAATGAAGCCTCCATAAACACCCAAAAAGACAGGGTTTTGAGAGCTTCCAGGTTGGTGAACACGTGGAGACATGCGGGGAGTGGTGAGCCCAGAGAGGGCATGGAAGCTCTGTGCCCTTTCCCCACACCTTGCCCTATGCATCAATTCCATCGGGCTGTTCCTGAGTTGTAGCCTTTTATAATAAACCAGTGATCTAGTGAGTAAAATGTTTCTCTGAGTCCTGTGAGCTGCTCTAGCAAATTAATTGAACCCAAGAAGGAGGTCGTGGGAACCTCTGATTTATAGCCAGTAGGTCAGAAGAAGCACAGGTGACAACCTGGACTTGCAATTGGCATCTGAGGCAGAGGGCAGTCTTGTGGGGACTGAGCCCTTAACCTGTGGGATCTGACGCTGTCTCCAGGTAGATGGTGTCAGAATTGAGTTGAACTGTAGGACACCCAGCTGGTGTCCCAGGCACCGCTTGTTGTTGGAGCAGGTAGGGGGGGTACCCCTCTCCCTCCACGCATTGGAATTGGAATCTGGGCACTTTCACTCACCAAGAGTCTATATCAATGAGGAGGACGAACTGGCTCCTGGTTCACCAGCCAAGCCTGTATGATCTCCCCTGGATTCCCTGAAGATTTTTAAAAACAAGCTTGGAGAGGTCCTCCCACGGCCATTTAGCTCTACTCTACACTACTTTCATCTGTCCTGATTTGCATCTGTTGCCCTGGCCACAGTTTAGGCCCTCTGAGGTCTCCCACGTGCCCATGATCCTTGGGAAAGTGGTAGAGGACATCCTGGTAAAAGTAAAGAGGCTTATATAATTCTGTATCACACAGGACTGCATTCAGCTGCCCATAAGAGAAACTCAACAACTGTGGCTGTTGGCTTAATGGTAAAGGCACTGATTTATCTCAGGCAGTAAGAAGTCGGGGTAATAGAGTCCAGGTCTGCAAGGGTGGCCCACGAAGGCCAAGAAGGAGCTTGCCTGTCTCCCCCTCCTCGGAACGCGGCAATGACGCGTGCATCTCCAGCCCCAGCCCCTCACTCCAGCCAAAGGAGAAAGCAGCAGAAGAGGCAATGATAGGTGACTTCTGACTGTGTCCCACTGGCTGGACTGGAGTCACACGGCCACCTCTCCTGCACAGATGTCTGGGAAAGCGCGTTATTGAATGTAGAGCCTTGCTCTAAAGGACTGTCAGCAAGAGGAGAGTTGAAATGGGTGTTTAGGGACCCAACAACCTACCATACCTGCCCTGGTCTCTTTTGGACTGATGGTATCTTTCTGTCTTTCTTTTTTAAATGAGATGTAATTGACATATAACAGTATATTAGTTTCAGGTATACAACATAATGATTCCATATTTGTATATATTGCGAAACGATCAGCACGATGTAAGTCTAGTTAACACTCATTACCATACATAGTTACACAATTTTTTGTGTGTGGTGAAAACTTTTAAGATCTATTCTCTTAGCAACTTTCAAATACTGCAATGCACCATTATTAACTATTATTAATGTATAGCATAGTCACCATGCTGTACATTACATTCCTATGACTTACTTATTTTAGAACTGGAAGTTTGTACCTTTTGAGCCCCTTCACCCATTTCACCCACACCCCCATCCCCTGCCTCTGGCAACCACCAATCTGTTCTCTATGAATTTGGTTTGGTTTGGTTCGGTTTTGTAGATTCCACATATAAGTGAGATCATACAGTATTTGCCTTTTCTCTGTCTGACTTATCTTACTTAGCACAATGCCCTCAAGGTCCATTCATGTTGTCACAAATGGCAAGATTCCCTTCTTTTTTTTAATAGCTGGATAATATTCATTTATATATATATATATATATATATATATATATATATATATATATATATATACCGCACCTTCTTTAATGATGGTGTAGCTTCTGTCTACACTTTGCTTCAGCCAACAGGCTGGACCATGTACAATTGAGAAATAGATCCTAACCAAACTCCTCAGGGTGTTTCTTAAGTCTTATTTTACTACTGACATAGGGTTGAAAAACAAAAAGGTCGTGTCCGTTTTGTTGTTTGAGGGGCAGGAGTAGGAGGGAAGTATCCTATCAAATATAGAGGGGCTGAGAAACACTTATACAGAACCTCCACACTTCTGCCAATCTCAATTCTCATGGTAAGATTATTCAGCATCCAGAGAATTGCTGAGCTAATTAACCTGTAGAGTAGTAAGAACTGCTTTCCATGATAAGACATAGAAATCCCCATGGAAACTGGCTTACATGCTGATTGGGGAATGTACTGGTTCACATAACCTTCAAGTCCAGCGTTAGATCTGGCTTCAGGAAAGCCCTGACCCAGCAGCACCATGATATCTCCCGTGGCAGACACCATTGATGCCCCATTCCTTACACCCTGGGCCTGCCTGAGTTCGCGGGCAGCTATGTGAGACAACTCACCGTACTCTGACAACTTCCTTCCTCCAGCATCCACATATCTTTGACGCTCTGCCTGGATACCTTCTCCTACAACAGGGGAGCTGATGCTACTGCAGGCTGGGAATTGATACTGGGGAGACACCGCCTTTCTCCGCAGCTACATACGTACGTGGCTTGCGTTCTATTTCTATTGGACAGCGCTGCTATAGATTCTGCGCAAAGTACAGCCTGTGCACCAAATCTGGCCCACTACCTGTTTTTATAAATAAAGTTTTATTGGAACCCAGCCACACCCATTTGCTTAGATATCGTCTGTGGTTGCTTTGGCTGCAAGGGCAGAGTTGAGTAGTCACAACAGAAACTGTCTGGCCTACAAAGCCTGAAACGTTTCTTCTCTGGCCTGTCACACAAAAAGTCTGCCGATCCCTGATAGAGGATATTGACCCTAAGGATATTTCTAGGCTGCAAAAATATTACTGGCTTTCAGGAAAGAAGAAAGGTTTGGTTATTTTCGGAATATATGAAAAATACATATTTAATATGTGTGTGTGCACATCACGTGCGACTGGTGTGTGTGTGTATTTTGGGGTGGAAAAGGGAAAGACAGAAGCCATGTGGAAATTAATGCAGACAGCAATGTGGACCCTTCAGCAGAACACTGAAGTCCCTGCTTCCAAGTGATGACTGACCCGACGTAAATTTTGACTAAAGTGAAAAGCGTTTCTAACACACTCTTAACAACTTGCCAGAGAAGTACAAAAAAGAAAATTCTTATTAGGCTCAGCGTGGCAAAGTAACTTGCTCAAAGCCACACAGCTTGTGGTCTCCGATCTTCTTTTAAAGGAAACTATCTTAAACCTCCCCTTCTCCCCCCAAAAAAGGTTACCAAATAAAGTAAAGGTGACAGAATATAGCTATTATTTCAGTCTGCCCAGAACACATTCTCATATCCCTTCTTCTGAGACCACCCCTACCACCTTTGATGAATCACTCTAGCCCTAGGCGTCTGGTATGTGGCCGTAATAACATCCCTGGCTACTCCCCCAGGAACGAACACACAAAGTAGGCTAGAGCTACTCTACTTCCTCCCGGACAGAGCAGTTGGCTCAAGAGGTAGGCATGTGACCCAAGCCTGGCCAATTGGAGACCTTTCCCAGAATTTTCTAAAGAGTGGTAGCTGTAAGAGTGTAATCCTGGGCTCTTTATTCCACTTACGATCGCTATGGAACAAATTATGTCAAAGCATAGTGGCATAAAAGAACCATTTATCATGCTCACAGATTCTGTGGATCAGGAATTTTGACAGGGCACCATGGGGAGGACCTGTTCCTGTTCCCCAATATCTGGGGCCTCAACAGGAAGGACTCAATGGCTGGGGGCCAGAGTCATGTGGAGTCATCTTCACTCACATGTGGTAGCTGATGCTGGCTGTTAGATGGGACCTCAGCTGGGGCTCTTGGCCAGAACGCTTTCATGTGGCTTCTCCATGTAGCTTGGGCTTCCTGACAGCATGGCAGCCTCGGACTTCTGCCATGGCAGCTCAGGACTCCAAAGGCAATGTTCCAGCAAACAAGGCAGAAGCTGTATCGTCTTTTATGACCTAGCCTAGAAGTCACACAGTGTCACTTCCACTGTAGTCACAAGCCCACCCATATTCGAAGGCAGAAAACACAGACCCTACCTCTCAATGGCAGGAAGGTCAAAGTCACACTGTAAGATGAGCAGCTGGGATGGGAGATATTGTTGTCATCACTTTTGGAAAATATAATCTGTCGTTCTCTTGGTAGTCATTTTCTCTGCAAAAACAAGGCCAAGTGCCTCAGTGAGGGACCATGGAAAGAGGATCTGGCAGGTGAGGCCCTGGTTCTTAGAATCACTCTGTACATTTTAGAAGCTACCCCAGTCATCTGACCCCAAAGATTTCCTTTTGGCTTAAAAAAACTTTAAATGGGTTTCTAACACTTGCAACCATGAGTCTGGCTGATAAAATAAGTTAATTATTGATTTTGAAACTGAGAGAAGACTTCGTTCATTCACCAAATATACATAAATATGTATACATGGTAATGTGCTAAGTCCTGTGGGGGAAGACAACACCATGAGTAAGACACAGCCCTGAGTCACCCACAAGGGGTTTACAGGCTGTATTAGCTCAGGTTGCCATAACAGAATACCACAGGCTGGGTGGCTTAAACAAGAGAAATTTATTGTCTCACAGTTCAAGAGGCTGGTAGCCCAAGATCAAGGTGTCGGCAGGTTTGGTTTCTTCCGAGGCCTCTCTCCTTGGCTTACAGACGGCCACCTTCTCGCTGTGTCCTCACATGGCCTTTCCTCTACGTGTCTAAGTTTCCTTCTCTTATAATGACACCAGCCAGTTTGGATTAGAGCTCCCTTAATGGCCTCATTTCAACTTAATCACCTCTTTAAAGGCCACATTTCCCAATGCAGTCACATTCTGAGGGATTGGGGGCTCAGGCTGCAACATATGAATTTTGAGGGGGACACAATTCAGTCCATAACACAGGCTTTTAGGGATGATAATTGTGAGAGACTGGAGTACTGTTCTGCAAATATTTACTCCCCTCTCCCTCCCTCTTGGGCTGTTGTGCTCCCCTGCTCCACTGACCTTGGGCTTGACCCTGTGACTTGCTTTAGTCGATGGAATGTGAGCAGATATGATGCCAGCAAAGGCTTTAAAGGTGCTTGTGTCGTTTGGCCTGCCTTTTGCTCTCTGGTGATCTGCCATAAAATGAGGATGCTCCAGGAAGCTGCTGGGCCAAGGGGGATGAGGAGACATGTGGAACAGGCCTGGACCCAAGCTACAGAGTACAGCCAAACTCAACTGAGATCATCAGAACCCCAGCCCCCGACCCCTACCCTGTGAACAGGAAATAAACATTTTAAGCCGCTGAGTTTGGGTGTGCTTAAAACTTTTGTTACACAGCATGATTGCAGCAATAGCTGACTAATGTGATAAGTAATAAAGTAAATTACTGTGCCATGTAGACAAAAAGCTTTTCCTCTATGCTGAACTTTATTTTACCAAAGATTTCAAATAGACAGAACTCCTTTTTTTTCTAATGGTTAAACAGATGAGCCATAAATTATTTTGAAAATCTAACGTACTTGACATGGAGGAGAAGGTTTTTCCAAACACACTGCGTATGTTTTTACTTTCAAGAGGATTATTACTATTTCGTGAGTGTCAGCAAGGCACTAAGTGCTGACCTGGGATTCCAGGAAGCACAGTTCATGCACAGAAACCTCAATACTGGAGTCACCTAAGGACCGTCAGACAGATGAGGTCATAAGCTAAGAACTTCTTAAATATGTGAAAGGATTGTGAGTAATTATGTAATTATGTTGGTGATTAAAAGACCAAGTTGGCATACCTTCAGTCTCAGGTATGGCTCCCTACATATTTCCAAATTGAAATTTCTCAAAGCTTGCACGGCCCTGGTATGTCCAGTTTCTTATTTCTAATCCTAGGAATCTGCTCCCAAGGTTGGAGGCTCATCTTACATCTAGTGGGGTCCAAACGCTGGAAGCACCATTTATCCATTCTTATTTTCCTGATAACCTGCCAGGATCTAAGACTTATAATCAACTGCATGGGATTTTGAACATTAGTTGAAATTACACTTTATATGGCCTCCGGATCATCTGTTTTATTTCATTTAGGCTCACCCGTTTCCATTGCATCTATAAGCAAAGGTCATGACCTCTTTTGAAAAGGGCTCAACGGAAGGGAAAATAGCAAGTCTACGTGTTGAAGTAAAAGAATTTGGTTCATAAAATAAAACTAAGGCGACAGAAGGCAAAGGGAGTTTCCGCTCTTTGAAAAGGGGCTTTCTCAGCACAAGCTTGGAAAAAAATGTTGATGATTTATGCAAATTAGAGAGGAAATGTGCCCCGAGGGATCTTGGCACAGAAGCTCAAGTCGGAATTCTGGATTCGAGGCTGGCTGTGTCTCTGATTCACTCTGTGACTAGGGCTGAGCCATTGAACCTCTCTGTTTCTAAATACCCTCATCTATAAACGCGGGCTAACAACCCTGTTCTTCCTGCCCCTGAAGGGGAGGCAGTAAAAATGAATGCAATGTCGGGGAATTACTTCTAAGAGCCACCGATTAGAACTACAGCATATGGTCTTAATGGGAGCTTGTTTCTGCCACAGATTTTTCCCTGGTCCCTATGATCACTCCAGCTAGAGTGCCACAGAAATCAACTTCTCTCTTCAGCTATCTTCACATGCCGCTCTTAAAAAGCACAGAGGTCTTTAAAACAGAACTCCTGCGTGTTCTGGGTGTGCATTACGAGGCCACGGCTCCTGGCTCTTTTCGACACAGGGCCACGCAGCCCAGATTTTCCGAGATGGTGGTGATTTAAACTATTCTGTCCCGTTGTCAGACCACGTGTCGTAACATGCGTCAGATCGTGTGTCCTGATCGTTGCTTCAGAAAATACGGTCACTCACACCTTCACGGGAAAGGAAGCACCTGCTTGTTGCCTAAAGTCCTCTTTGGAAACGGATGGAAATAAGCAATAAAGCTGTAGGGACCAACTGATTGACTGAGCAGTGGATATATAAATAGTGGAGGGGAAGGGGGGAGAGTGTTAATTTGACTCAATCGTTACTACGTGCCAGGGTCGGGTGGGGCGAGTTGTCTGTTTATTAAGTAGCTAAGTTTGTGCTGGGCACCGGGCTACCAACTGCGGTTACAGAAACTGATAGACAACATCCCCGGCCTTGGCGGCTTACAGTACAGTGAGGAACAAAGGCAGGTAGCAATTAACAAGCCAAGGGCGTGCTTTCAGGCCGTCACGAGAGCAAGGACAGTTTGTGGCAACACAGGGAGAGCTTCACAGAGGTGGTGACACCGCGGCTGAGCACTGAAGGACGAGCAGAAGCTCACGGGGGTCGGGGGGCGGGGGTGTGTGCTAAGAAGGAGCAGGCATTCCAAGCAGGGGGGCCCTGCAAAGACCTAACCGCAAGCTCTGTTGGTGTCCCACCCGTGTCCCTCCACCCAACCCGGAAGGCACCTGAAAAGATTTCCCAAATACAATGAGGACTTCCTGAAACCATCAGAGGGAGTTCTCAGGCCTCTGAAGCGTGCTCAGCTGGCCACCATATGGGCGAGCAGATCCTAAGTGCTTAGCTTCCCAGAAACAACCCTCAACTAATGCGGAATGAGAGCTGGGGTGTGCTGGAGCAGTGGTACTAGCTCCGGAGAGCCTGAGAGCCTGACTGTTACATATTCAGAAAATTTGCAAGCCAAGTGTTAAAACACTGGTAGCTTCCAATCAGCCACAGTGGGAATATTTATATCGTGGCCACTGGCAAGCACTACAAATTGGGACTTTCTTTGTTCTCCCAGAAAGCTGGTTTACCAGCTGGATGCGAGTTGGTGGATAAATACTCCAGCTTCCTCACCCCTCACCGGGGCAGTGCTGAGGGGTGTGCTACACAGTATCTCAGAGAGGCACCAGCAGAATTGAGCCCCAGTTGCCCATATCGGTAACCTGCTCACAAACGTACCGTATATTGGCCTTCCTCCCTTCCCTGTCTTGATTCTCATTCCCTCACTGTGCTTCCTGGGATCACCTCTCTTATGGCGCCAAATCCTTGGCTCAGGGTCAGCTTTGGGAGGTACCCAAATTAAAACAGGCATGGAAGCAAGAGCCGTGATTGTGGAGGGCTATTATACTAGGCAGAGGATGTTGAACTTAACCAAGGTGTCTCCGGTCTTGAAAGACGGAAACAAAGGGAGGCAGGAGGATGGCAGTGATGGTTTCGAAACATGAATGTACTTAACCCCACTGAACCGTACACTTACAATAGTTAAGATAGTCGGTTTTATGTTATGTGTATTTTACCACAATAAAAAAAAGTGGGGGGAAAAATTGAGGTGGGAGAACCAAGAACTAGGTCAGCGGGCGAGTCCAGGGAAGAAATGAGAAGAGTGTTGGACACCCACGGGAGGTGCCACCCACAGAGGACACGATGAAGCTGTCCTCGCCACAGCGCTGCTTGTGGATCAAACTCTGAGCACGGCCGATGTCGTAGGAGCAGATACCAGAAGAGGAGGACGAGACCCAAAGGAAGATTGTATCAAGGAAGGCAAGGTAAAGGGAATGTCAAGAAGGAAGTGTCACCAGGGTCACAGGCCAAAGAGAAGTGGTTGTGAGGATTAAATAGGTTAGGGTTTAGTAGCTGATACGAACTTCTCATTGACTCCTCACCAGAGCCCTACATTAAATTCAGTGACCTCGATGAACCCCCTTATTAATTCTAATAGTTGGATTGTAGGTTCTTTTGGATTTTCCATGTGCACAAGCATGTCATTTGAGAATAATGAGAGTTTCACTTCTTCCTTTCCAATCTGGATGCTTTTTCTTTCTTTTTCTTGTTTTATTGCACTGGCTATGACCTCCAGAATAATAATGAATAGAAGGAGTGGTAGCAATCATCCTGTCTAGTTCCCGATCTCAGGGGGGAAGCTGTTAATATTTTACCATTAAATACAGTGTTTGTTGTAAGTTTTGTTTGTACATACTCCTTATCAGATGAAGGAATTTCCATTCTCTTCTAATCTTGCTAAGCGTTTTTACCGTGAATGGGTACCGAACTGTATTTCTGTATTTCTCTGGGCGACCCTGGGAAAGTAACTTAAAACTGTAAAATGACCTACTGCTTTTGCATTAGATATAGCTGGTTTCAAATTCCAGCTGTACCATTTTCTAGCTGTGATTCTAGGCAATTTAATTAAGTTTCCTCATATAGAAAACGGAGACAATTATAACTCCCTCATAGGAATCTGAGATTATTTTTTGTAAGTTCAAGAGCCCAAGAGGCTGGTTTTGAAGCAGGACTAGGATTTAACATCCAGAGCCTAAGGAATTAGCTCTCTGCAGAGGCTGATGTTTCCAAGAGCCTTTCCATCTCCTGCCCCTTGCTGAGGATTTCCCAGAATACTTCTGATGATGAACTGGGGATGGACCTGAGCTCTCCGAACCACGTCCTTGCACTTTGCCCCCCAGGACTAAGGGAACAAACATATAAGTGGTTGGCACTGTGATAGCTAGTCTCCAGAAATGCCCCCACCCGTGACCCATGCATCCTGGTATTCACACCCTCACGTAGTCTCCTGCTTTTGAATCTGGGTGAGCGCCTAACTCTCCTGTAATTAGGTGAATCCGCAGAAGTGATACCACATGATGTCCAAGGCTAGGTCAGAAAAGGCTTTCTAGATTCTATCTTGGTCTTTTGGAACTCGGGCAACCACGGAAAAAGTGATACTATCCTAAGACCACCATGCCGGAGAGGCCACAGATAGGGACCACATTCTACAGTCCCAGCTGAGCCCAGCCTTGGAGCCATCCCCACCAAAGCACTACACTTGTGCATGAAGCCAACCTGGACCCTCCAGACCAGCGCATCCACCACCAGAGTGCCACCGAGAGCCCCTAGTTGACCCCACATGGAGCAGAAGAATCACCCATCCTAGTCCCGTCCCAATTCCTGGCCCACAAGATAATGAGATACAGTAACATGGTTGTTATTTTGAACCACACATTTGGGGGTTGTTCATTGTGCAGCGATAGATAACTGGAATATCTACCTTACGTGTTTAGTCTTTAGTCATGGAAACACGCTAAGCAAACCTGTCTAGTGCTCAAAACCTATGACATCCATCTTGTTTGACCCTATTCTAACCACTTAAGTTAACCAGATTCAAGTACGCAGTATTGAAGTACTGCGAAAACAGTCAGAGAAGGAAGTTGTTTCACTCAAAATTCTCTACATGCCTTTGTGTCTTAAATACTTCTATTAACAAGAAGGGGTGTAAACAGATAATCCTTATAGCAACTTACAACGTTGGTACCATTAGATCCAGCCATTTTTTTAAGGTTGAAGAAACGAAGCCTCAGAGAGAATAACTAACCTGCCCAGGGACTTCCCTAGTGGTCCAGCAGGTAAGACTCTGCGCTCCCAATGCAGGGGGCCCAGGTTCGATCCCTGGTCGGGGAACTAGTTCCCACATGCATGCTGCAACTAAGAGCCCATATGCCGCAACTAGTCATGCCACAATGAAGATCCTGTGTGCCACAACTAAGACCTGGTGCAGCCCAAATAAATAAATATATTTTTTTTAAAAACTACTCGCCCAATATCACACAGCCAGTTAAACGGCAAAGTTGGGACTGAAACCCAACACTATAAACTGCAAACCGAGCTTTTTTTTTTTTTTTTTTTTGGTCTGGGTTGGGGCACTTTTAGCTGGTAATCAGGGGAATCCATTCATAGTAGCACAAGGAACAGAAGGGAACTGATGAGAACTCAGGAGCAGAAGTACAGGCAGGTCCCCACAGCGGGCAGGAGCCGGGCACTGGACGCTCTTCAGGAACCAATCTTTGCCCTCTCTGGGGCCCTGTGTTTCTGAAGGCACTCCGTTTTTTACCACATTTCTTTATTATTCTCTGCCTTTCTGCAGACTGGCTTTCCCTGGCCTGGCATCCACAGGCTTGAACGCAATGGCCCCACGGTCAGACAGGGCTGACTACATAATTTGTGGGGCCCAGAACAAAACTAAAATGCAGGGTCCCAGCCAGGGGCTGGGACCTCACTCTCCCCTTCCCCCACACGCCCACTGCCTCCACCCAAGGTACTCGCTGGCCTCCAAGGGATCACAACCTCCATGCTGGGACACATTCGGTGCCTGGATCCTCAGTGGAGGAGGGGGCCCTGCCAAGTGTCCGGCCAAAAGTGCTGCCGCCTTGCCCCACCCCCAAGGCACCGTGAGGCTCCCCAACCCTGACCTTCCCAAAGTTAGTACCCAGGGGAAGAGGGTGGTAGCAGTCCCAAGGCCAGGGTGGTGTGTGGGAGGCCAAGCAGGGCCAGGGTCACGAGGAGGTGGGGAGCTGGCATCCGAGGACCCATCTCAGGAAGGTGAGCCGGGGTGCAGGGCGGGAGGTGGAAACATGCAGCCAGCCCTGCCCTGACTGACCAGCTTTCTCTCTCCTGATGCCCCATTTCCAGGGGAAAAAAAGAAAAAAGAGAACAGAACTGGCTCAGCTAGGGGCAGATTCCACCTGCACCTACAGCAACATAGAGGCTGCTGGCATCCCAACCCCACGGAGGAGACAGAGGACAGCTCCCACAGAACTGGGATGTGAACCAGGGAACAGAGCCCAAAAGGTCCCTCTCAAACTCTCTCCTACCACCTACTAAGTGATGTCATACTGTCTGTCACATACCCTGTGAGTATGTGAGCAGAGGTGGCTGGCTGGCCACTCCAGTAGCCATCCCCCCTTCCGTAGTAACCTGAGGCAGCGATGGCCTCAAGCTAAAAGCTACCATTCCTCGGCCTCCCCTGCAGCAAGAAGTGACCAACGAGACAGAAGTAGAAATCACTAGGTGGGACTTCTGAGAAATCCTTAGAAAGGAGGCTGACTCGGCTGGATGGGGGTGTCCTTATCTCCCCTTGTCTCTCCCCTTCTTGCTGCTTGAATGATTCAAAGCAGTGGGTGGCGTGATCAGATAGATGGAGGAGGCGAGTTTGGGGAGGGTGGGTTCCATTGTTCCACGAGGAGTCCTCAAGGATCTGAATTAAGGATGGTCGGGTGAGGAAGAGCCCAGGATAGACGTTAAGGAGGTAGGACCTATAGGATTCGACGGTCGGGACCACAGCCGGTACCTTTCGTGTGCCAAGCGAAGTAGAATATAAGCTCCGTGACGCGGGGACCGTGTCTCTGTTGCTTGCCATCGCATACTCTGGGCCAGCACAGTGCTGGGCACCAAGTGCCTAATCCCTAAGCGTGTTCCAATAGATGAACGAAGAATGAATGAAGCTGCTCCAGGAGTCATTTGGGGGCTTGACTCCTAATTGTTCAGGAGCATCCATCCCCAGGGAGCCCCTTGTACCCATGGAATGATTCCCAAGTACGACTTCTCTTGCTTTGCGCCACCTGTGAGCGCCCGCCATCCCCACGCTCAGACCCAGGCTGGGTTTTGGGGGACCTGGAGGACGAAAGCCATAGGAATGCCACCCTGCTCCGAGCTCTTCCCAACTCTGGCTCTGATGTGGTTTGCAGGCCAAGTTAAAGCCCCTGTTTCCACAACATCGCTTCCTCTGCAGCGTGAGAAGAGAGGAAGAAAACTCGCTCTGTGACTCTCCTCTTCCCCCAGGGAAAGCACAAAGCTGTTGGAAACAATAAAAGCGGCCCTGTGTAAAGGGGAGACTTTTGTCTGTGCAGTCAGGGGTTGTTGCACCCGCGACTTCCTGCAGGGACATTCGGCAGCTTTGCAGATAAATAAATGCTCACATTCAGAATGACCAGTCTAGAACACTTTTATGAGTCTTTTCTCCTCCCCAGGCTGTACACAGATAATAAATCATATTAGCATCCTGAACCTCTGGTCCAGCATCACTTGTCACCAGTTCCCCCTGCACGAGGGGTAAGTGAATTTCGGCAAGAGTGTGTGCAGCTACGATCTGGCCACGTAGGACTGAGGCCTGTGGCCTCCTTGGAAATCCCTTGATGTTTCCAACCTGGGCTGGCCGCAAGCTGAGGTCACAGGGTCCTGCTGGTCACTCCAGACCAGACTGTAAAAGAGGCGGCTGAAACCCCAGCCTTCTAATCAATATTGGGTTGTTGCTTAGAAAATAAACGCTTTCATTTCTTGGTTAATTATCATAGGAACATGGGGCCAAAATAGACAACTGTCAGAAAGAGAGAAAGACAAAGGAGGAAGGGAGGGAGGGAGGAAGGGAGGGGGAGAGAGAGAGAGGGAGGACAGCCTATATCACTAATCAGAAACAGAGACTAGCCATTTTCCTCCTCCACGTTCTGCCTAATATAGTGGCTTACACAACAGAGGCATTCAACAGATGTTGGAGGAATCAAACTGGAAGGGAGAAAGTTTACTTTCAGGTAACCGGAAATGAAATTTGTCCTCATTTCAGGCTGCCCAATTAGTGACACAGAAGGAACAACTGGTTAGGTTTAGAAAACGGGGGCGGGGGGGGCGGAGACGGCGTACGACAACATGGATTACCTGAATATATGCATTTTTAAAACTCGCATCCTCTCTTTGGCTACCGGAAGGAGTAGGACAGCCCAGAGCACCAGCGGCAGCTCTCCCAATGGCAGATATGGTCCCGCTGCCCAGCATCTCGGAGCTGTTGGTTGAGGTAGATGACTGCCTTCCAAGAGATGTGACCTCACAGCTGGTGAGGGCTGGGACTCTGGAACAAGCTGCACAGATGCACGGATCATGGTGTTCCTTATGTGGTCTGTGAATTAAAAGATAACCACTGAGCTGCAAGTCACGCTCCCCCCACGCCAACACCACCACCACCAGCCTGTGGAAGGGAAGCCAATGAGCCATGTTTGGTGGGTGTATACTCTTTTCCTGGGATATGTTCAGAATCACTTCAAATGCAGCTCCAGGCTGCCTGACCCTGAGCAGAAGCCTACGGAGAAGGAACAGGGTAGGGAAAATGGCTGAGATCAAGTAAAAGCTGCTTTGGGTATGTGCCCCAGCAAGTTCAAACGCTGCCAGGCTGATTGGCTGGGGGGAGGGGGGGAGGTTAATATATTTTTGAATAAGAGTTTCCTGTTATCTGCAAACAGTCACAAAACAGCTAGAGATTTTATTAAGGTAAAACAGTCCTCTTAGAAGGAGCAGTGGTTGGGGCTGTTTTCCCTAAAATCACTCGCCATCAGTGATTCTGTCAATCATTTATTCAGACACCCATTCGTTTCGCCATTATTTATTAAGGCCTACTGGGTATCAGTCACAACGCAACGTGGAAAATATGTAGCCCTCAAGTGAACACTAAGTTCTGTAGATGGGTCTGTACTTTTGATTCCAAGGTGAGTACTAGCGTAATGTTTAACCACCCCGGACTCCGGGACACCTGGGTTCAAATTCCTACTCCTACTAAGTCATTTAGCTTGCTGGGTGACTGATAGAGTCAATCAACTGACCTTTCTCTACGCCTCAGTTTCCTGATCCGTAAAGTTCAAGGGCCTGTAAAGTACTCGGCACAGCGCAGAAGTGGGAGCTACTATGACTATTTAGCGCAATCCCTCCACCCCACCCCAGCTCTGATCCGTGCCGCACTCCACCGCTCCGTGGTATTTCGGAGGCTGTCCAGGCCCTCCGCCGCTGGGCCGTGACCCTGGAAATCAGGTCAGGCACCAGTCAAGGCGGCGTGTGTGGTGTGTGTGTGTGTGTGTGTGTGCGCGCGCGCGCGCGCTCCCGCGTGTTGGGGTGGGAGTGGGGGGGTGGCTTTCTTTGCGCGCGGCTTTCCCCAGGGCCTCTGGACAGTCTAAAAACTCACTTGGGAGGAGAGGAATGAGCGTGAAGTGGCTCTTTCGATCTGAGACACCCCCTCCCGGAGGATTCACCCCCTCCCCCCAGCCCAGCGCGGAGTGAAATCTTAGAAGCCGCCGCTGCCGGGTTTGAACAGAATGCCGGAGTCGGTGGAAGCTGGAGCTGGTCGGCCCGAAGGTCAGCGAGTTGTTTTGAGTTCTCGTACCCGGAAGGGGGGGAGGCAAGGAGGAGAGGACGCCGGGGCCCGAGAGACCCCGCGTCAGAGCAGAAATTGTTTGTGCTCCGGAACAGGCAGATAGGCGGAAGCCGCGACGGGGGCGGGTCACGTGCGGCGGTGGCGGCGCAGCTGGCGGGGGAGCCGGGCTGGGACAAGGGCTGGGACAAGGGCCGGGCCGGGCGGGGGTGGCACGGGGCGGCGGCTTTCGCAGCCGAGGGTGGAACCGGCGTACTCCGGGCGCTGAGAGCGAGTAGTGCCCCGAGCCCGGGGCGAGGGAGGTGCGCGAGTCATGGAGGGGCTGGGGTGGGAGCCAGCGTGCTCGGAGCTCCGCGTGGTGCCGCAAGGGCGGGACGAGGGATTGCTGGGGGGTGGCACGGGGTACGGAAGCGGGCCTCCCAGGCAAGAGTGGCGATAGCGGGACCGACGCGGAGACTGCGCGGGCGTCTCAACCCCGAGAATGGAGGCGCCGCTCCTGTAGTCGCCGGCCTTGTTGTCTTCTTGCACGCAAATCCCGGAACGACCGGAACCGCCATCCTTGCCTGCGTCCCAGGGGTGCCCCATTACGCGCGGGGAAGGCTGCATCCCGCAGGGCGACTCCGGGCGGGGCAGGTTGCGGAGGTGGCTCCGCGGAGGATGCGGGCCGGAGTCGTGGTGCACACGACCCACGCGCCTCCCCCTCCCCCGGAAGAGCGGGCGAGGGAAGGCGCGGGCCATCTGTGGGGACTCCCCGGGGCTGTGGGAGCGGTGCGGGGGCCGCAGAACGGGAGAGGGTGCTGTAGAGAGACCATTGGCCCTACCTTAAAGACAGGGGTGGCCTCGTGGCCGGGGTTGAGGAGTCTGAAGTTTCCCCAAAGTAGCGAGCGCTACTCCGGCGTGGGATGGAAAGAACACAAACTTGGCCATCCGCCAGAGCCCTTGGGGACGCCTGACTTCGGCGCCACCCTCCGAGTGGCCCGAAGTGTCCCCCTCCGCTCCGTAGTCCACGAGGTTGAGGTCCGAGGCCTAGAAAAGTGGGAGGGTGTGGTCAGGCCTCGGACGGGAAACCCACCCAAGTTCCTCTCCGACGCCACGCGAGAAAGGCGCGGAACAGTCGTCTCGCAAAGTTTCCCGCCCCCCTCCCATCGGGGAAGGGCAGCTCTTCCGGCAGTGGGGGCGGGGGAATGGCCTCGGCCCGGGGAGCGGTGCTAGTTCGTTTTCCCGCGACCAGGTAGCAGGAGAGGGGCGCGGGCCGCCAGCTTGTTCGCGTCCCCAGAGTGGCGACGCTTGGCCCGCTGCGACGTCTGCTCGGAGTCTCGGCAGCGGGAGTTGTGCAGAGTCTGGGACGACGCGAGACGCCATTTGCATCCCCCCCTCCCTCCTGCAGGTTGGCGGGGCCGGGGTGTCGCCCGCCGCGGAAGCGTATTCCTGGCAGTGACACTGATTAGATGCTGTGTCGGTACGTGCACAGAATCGGGTGGGCCTTCACCTCTCCTGTGCGCATACACTTTCTGTTGGAAAAGTTGCGGGTTATTCCCCCCCACCCCCCCGCGCCGCACAGCTGCTGTCTCCAGGGCGGAATTTGAAGAGCACGTTTGCTCAGCCCGAGGGAGAGAGGATCGCGCCGGCGCGGGGAGGCCGCCGGGCCCAGGCTGCGAAAATCCAGCCCTGGCTTTGCGTCGAGCTGCCGAGTGCGGCGCTTACGCGCGCCCGGCCAGCCGAGGCCTGGTTTCCATCTGCCCCTTTTGCCTCCGTGTTAAGTTCGCCGGGGAAATCCCAATGATCCGTGCAGAGCCCCTCGGAGGAGAACACCTCCTCCCCCCGCAAGCCCGATTCTGACCGATGGAAAAAATGACAGTATAGGTCAGAACAGGCTGCCCGCGAGTATTAATGCGGTCGTCTCCGTTCCCGGTGCTTGGGGAGGATGGGCGCCAAGCCAGGAAACCGCCGAAGGAGGAGCCTGCCCCTTCCCGGGCTAGAAAACGTGGATTCTTAGAGAGACCAGACAGACATGGGCAGACAGCTGAGAGAACTTAGCTCATCTAAATACAGGTTGTTAATGTATCTTTCAAGCAAGATAAATATGTTTTCAAAAAATCAAGTAAACGTTGAGTCAGTTATAAATACTGTGAGAACTAGTTGATCTGTAGATGAAACTCCGCTCTCTGCCTGCTATTAAACGCGTGTGCAGGAGGTGCCGGGCTAAGCATGATGTATCTTAGCACAGCCCGTGTGTGTCCTAAGAAACCGCGGTCCCCTTTGCACTCCACCTTCGAGGACTCTTACTATAACTCTAAACGGGGATTTCGTTTAGTTGTAGTTTCTATACGGGGGTTGCTTGCTCCTTGCAAACTCCCTCCTGAGGTTGTTTGTACTTCAGACTAGATGGTCCTGGGTTTTGGCTTTTATAAACCAAACCCACGTTTTTCTCTTGCCTTTTTCTTTAACCTGCGTTCGTGCTGCTGGGTGCCGGGGAGTCCCCGCCCCCGGCCCCCGGCCCCCGGCCCCAAACGTCTGCTCCCGCCGCCCTCGGACTCTCACTCGCGCACCACGCGGCCTCGGAGGAGGGGAAAAGTGAACGCTCCGGGTGGCGCTCGAGAACTGGAATTCTGACTTCAGGCTGCGGGTTTGTTCCGGAGGCTGGCCGGCAGCGGCTTGGGAGCCAGAGGCTGTGAAGGGGAAGCCCCGGAGGTGACCCTGAGGCTTCGGGAGCAAACCCGGAGGCACCCGCGTCTTTGTCTTTCGCGGGGCTGGCCGCCTGGCACGCACAGTTCCGATAAGGATCAACTGCAAGAGCGAGAGCGCACCGCCAGCACATTTCAGTGATTAGGCGAACGCCGGCAGCCACGTAAGGGAAAGGCCATTTGCGTTGTCTTTGAAAAGGAAAAGGCTGTCCCACCTAATGAATTATGAGTGACCTGGGAGAGGCCAGGCGGGGAGTGAGTGGCGCCGAGGCCTCCTCGGGGCGCTTCTTTGCCCCAACTCCGCCCCATCGCGCAGGAGACCCCATTTCAAAGGAAATGGGAAGCTTTTTGAAATTAGAAATCTGACCCGTTCTATGTACGTAAATAGTGGTGCGTTTGTGAGTCTCTATAATGAGACTCACCAGCAGCCCAGGGACTGGGGCCTGCCGCCTGCCAGCTCTGGACCAGTGTTAAAAATCTGGCTAACTTACATCCCCAGAGGATGTGGCTTTTGCCCAGCGCCTCTAAGGACTGATTTATAGGAGGTGGCCTTGAGCCATCAGAAAGGGTGTCCTGGAAGAGTCTACCGGACGTCCTCTAAACCAGTGCTGTTCGCCCAAGGCCTCAGGGAGAGGGTGGGTAATTGTGCCTGAGCCCTAGCAGGAGCTTCCCATTAATCCAGTCTAAATGAGCACCATTAAAGCAAAGTTCCCCCTTCCATCCCTACCACACACGAGGGTCTTTAAGGGGAAATCTAGTGGAGACAGTTTGAGCCCATTTTGCCTTCTTTTGTGGGCAGCAGTGCCCTTTCTACCCTGTGCAAACCCCACCTTCACCTGCTTCAGCCTGGTAAGAGGGTACCAAACCCTAACAACAAACATTGTATGCCAGGCAGAGCTCTATGCACTTTATGTATTAACTCTTATCCTGAAAACAACCCCGTGAGTTAGACACGTTATTGGTATCACTTTACAGATAAGGACACCGAGGCCCAGAACTGTTAAGCGGCTTTGTTGTACAGTTTGGGCTATGGCCAGGATCGCCCCCCGACTGAGGAATGTAGGGCTGTGCTGCCTCCCCAGTGCTGTGTAGTGAAGGTGAGCTGTTTGGGGGGGGTGTTGGACCCCCCACCTTCCAAAGGGTTATGGGGAGAGATGAGGAAGCCCGACATTTGGCCCTTATTTTGCACGTTACTGTGGCTCCGCGGCGGCGAAGTGACCAGGGAAGGCAGTGCAAAGGCCCCTCGCCCCACCTCGCCACATAGCATCCGGCGGTCACGTCCGCCGGAGGTGACTGGGCACTGGGGACAGCCGATTGCCGAGGAACTCCTTATCGCCGAGAGTCAGTGGTCCCGGGAGGCGGAGCTAAACTACCGCCTGCGGGGGCGGCTGGGTCACGCCGGTCCCTGGGCTCCGGGCGCGCCGCCGGGCTCTTCTCGCGGAGCTGGCCGGACGCCCGGCAACGCCTTCCGCACCTCCTGGCTCCCCTCCGCTTGAGCCGCCAGCCCTGGGCACGCAGCCTCACGGCCGGGGGCTGGAGAGGCCAGCTAAACAAGTCCCGATTGGGACGGCTGGTTCCGGGTTGCTCACACTCACCCTGCCTCCCCCAAACACTCGTCCCCCTTTCCGGGCGCGCGCGCCTGCGCGTGTACACACACACACACACACACGTCTCAAGCGCGCGGCCCGCCTCCCGGGCCTCCGCCTTCCCTTCCTCCTCCCCTCTCCGGCGCTTCGGAAGCCCGTGGCGGTTGTGTGCTGCTCCGGGGAAGAATCCGGGTGGGGAGGGGCCGCGCTGCCCTGGTCCTCCCCAGGGTCCGTGCACATGCTGGCACCCCTGGGACGTGCAGCCAGGCCTGGGGATCCCCAACTTCCCCGGAAGTGGCGGCGGCTGGGGGGACCTGTGCGCTCTCTGTTTCATGATGGCCCGGGGAGTCAAAGGGGAAGGCTACACAGTGGGGCCTACGCGTGGGTGGCGGTGGCGATAAATACCCTCTCCGCAAAGGCTGGCCGGGTCTCCGGCCACCGCTACTGGGAGTCTACCCTGCATGTCTTGTATTGGCCGCAGCTTGACGCCCAGCGTGCCCGGGCCACAGTGTGGCTCTGTGTGTCTTGGGGCGGGGGCTGTTGTGATCGGAGGCGGCTGGGCGATCAGCTCCCCAATCTCACATCCTCGAGCCTTTACTTTTAGACTGCGAAGACCCACGGGCCCCCGCTACCCTAGCCACCGCCGGGCCCGAGGAGGGACAGGCTGGCCAGGCGGCAGGCTGGCCTACCCGCACTTGCGGGCGTTGAGAGAGGCTCCGAGACCCCGGCCGGCTGCCGAGCCGAGGGAGGGAGCGCAGCAGCCAGCGCGCCTAAGGCAGAACACACGCCTTTCCCGGAACGTTGAAACACAGGGGAGCCGCTGCCATCTTCGCGTGACGAGCAGCGAGACGCCGGTGATTAAGTGCTTCTTTCCGGCTCCCTCTCCGGGTTGCGGCTCTCCTCCTTGCCAGGGAGGGAAGGATAAAACCTGGGGGTAAAAAGCACACTACCGCGCTCTCCACTCGCCCTCAATGTCCTCACTGGTCTCCCAGGGTGCGTCTGCGCGGGGCGCCCTCCCCCCTTGCACCCCGCCTCGCCGAGGATCGAGGCTTTGGGGTATCCACATACCTCAGTTTCCATCCGCCTCGGCCCAAATCTGGGAGTTTAATGGGGGGGCACACATTGCCATAGCCACCCGTCCCCCATCTCTTCTCCCATGGGGATTAAAGTTTAATACAGGAATCCCCCACCCACACCAGGGACTAATCCTGCCGCCCCTCCTGGGATTAACTCGGCTCACAGGTCCATAAAACACTTCCGGCGCGGCCAGAGGGTCTGTCTGCAGAAACACTTTAAAATTGTCCTCCCGGGCCTGGAATCGGAATTGACCCGGTGGAGGGAAGTGAGTAAACAGACGGTTGTAAGAGACTATCCCGTGCGGTTTGCAGGCTGTGGAAAGAGATGCCTAAAATGTGAGCCGTCGGGGCTGCTTCAACCCAGAGGGTGGCTGGGGTCTCAGTAGACACATCTCAGAAAAGGGTGCAGCATTTGCTATATGACATTGACCTGGAAGAGGGTAGATGCAGGCAGGAGCTGGCAGGTTTCAGAAGGCTTCTGGCTGCAGTTCAATGAGGAAGACTAGATTCCTGAAACTTGGTGGGGGGGCGGGGAGTCTGTCTCCTTATCTGTAAATGGGAACAGTAACACTCATCCTGTCCCTCTCAGGTGGGATTCTGAGAACCAAAGTCTTCAAGCACTTTGTAAACGGGGCCTGACCCCCCTGCACATCACCGTGACTAATGTTCAATGTCTCTTACTCTAGAAAACACAGTGATTTGCTGATTAGAAAACAAAACGAAGTAAAAACCAGCTCTTCCTCAAATCCATGCAGGAATGTACAAAGGGAATCCAAAAGCTGTTTAAGATTTTGAACATCCTTTTCATTTACATCACTTCAAATTAAGTTTCTGAGGTAATGGGAGAATCTTTGGAATGCTCTAAGAAAAATCCCTGTCAAAAGTGGGGTTAAATGGAAAGAAAAAAGACCTCTGAATTGGGTCAAATCACATTTTAAGGAGAAGAAAACTGGATGAAGAATGTAAATTCTAAGTAGCTTTGTGGCTCCCGTATCCTCTCTTAGTCTGGAGAGCAGATGCTATAGATAGCCACGCTACCCCCCAGAACCCCGGAAGGAGGCCCTGACTCGGGCGTGATCAGCTTTGGGCGAGGTGACTGGCGTTTAGGGTGGGGACAGTGACGAAGGGCAATAATTTGCTTAAAATGAACCTAAGAAAGACCTAGGCCTGCCTCTGCGCCCTGAAGGCCCAGAACTGCTAAAACTGTGTGTGGGAGGGGGCGCCAGGTGACCTCCTTCCCCGCAGATGGACTCACGCAGCGTGACCGGCCCCAGGTGGCGCCCAGGCGCGCTGGGGATAGAGGCCTAGGCCTAGGCAGCGCATTCGCTCAGCCTCGCAGACTGCAAGCGGGGGCCTCTGGCTGGACCGCCCACCGACCTTTCTCTCCCCGGCCAGGCCCCGAGGCCTCCGGGCAGGGTCTACTCGCCACCACCCCAACGCCCCTCGTGCTGCGCCCTCCCCTCCCTGGCACCCGGCCCGGATCCCTAGGCCTCCCCCGCCCGCAGCCGCCGTTCTTCCCCTCGTGATTCAATTAGCAACGGTGCAGAAAGCCTGTTTACCTCTGCAGGCCAGGGCGACTAGATCTGCGTAAAAAGCCCTAACGCCAGCGCCGACCGGTAGGGGGGGATTGTCCTATAGATTATTTCTTCTCCTGGGTTTTTTTTTTTTCTTTCTTTTTTTTTTGAAACGAGAAGGCTTGGTTGGAGAGGGGGCGGGGTGGCGTGTTGCTGCTGTTTTTTAAAACACCGTATTTGAAAGAGAAACAAAAGCCACACAAAAGCAGTTTAGGAGGTACCAAGGCTGTTTTTACATATAAAAAGTGCAGCGAATACCAAGGGGCCCCCAGCAGTGATAAACTAAATGGTTGGCCGATTTCGACAATTAGCAGTTAATGTGTTATCTGCGATCTGCAAACAAGTTTTGAGGCTCGAAGGACACCGAATTCCTGTTCCAGTCGACAGCGTTGTACTCGAATCTGTCGGGCACCTCCGATGCTCTCGGTTTCCCTGAGTGCGAATCCAGCTTCGGCAAACGTGGGTTTCCCGAGTTGGAGGACAGACTTGGGTCTCAGAAAATTCACTTGGGCAGCCGAGAAGCCTCCGCCTGCATCGCCCCTCCGGCCCTAGCTTGTCTCTTTGTTCCAGTTTCTCCAATTTTTTTTTCACTCCCCCCTAATTTTGCAGACCTCTTGATTTTGCACGTAGTAGGCCTTCAGCAAATGTGGAATGAGTGTCAGAAACCAAAGTCAGTCTCTTGGCCTAGAAGGCAGCCTGGTGCGTGGCCTCGTCCTCGGAACCCCATTTGGGTGCCCAGAGCCCTCTGGCCGCCGCAGCCTGCGCGCAGCTTCGCCCTGCGCGGGCCTGAGCGGGCGGGGGAGGCCGGGAGGCACGAAGCGCCCGGAGCCTGCACGATGATAAATATTGCGCAGACAGCCCATAAATAATTTGCATTATGTTCAGCTGACAACGCAGGGCGATTAATTTTAATAGCTACATATTTGCCTGGGCTGCTGCTTTCGTAGGCCCGGTAATGAAAGGCGAGAGGCCGCCCTGGCTCTGTGCTCGCGGTCCCGGAAGGCAGCCGGGAGGTGCGGGAGAGCCCGACACGGCGTCTCCTCCAGGCAGCGTCCCGGCGAGTCTCAGCCCCTGGGCCCCCCTCTCGCTCTCCGGGCCGTGTAGACGTGGGGTGCGCGCGCGCCGCGGGAGCACCCCCGGGGCCTCGAGCAACAGGAACCACCATAATGACACTGCACATTTGTCTATATGGGGAGAGCCACTTGTGGACCAGGAGACCCTCCCCAAGGCGATACGCCCCACCCGGACCAAGTCCGGAGTGAACTCCGGAGGGGATTTCACGTTCCAGTTTTGGTGCGGGGGGGAAATGCTAAGTGCTTAGCCCGCCGATTCACCGGTGGGCCCCAGCGCGGCAGAGGCTTTTCCGCCCTCGGGACGCCGGCAAGGGGCAGAACAAAGCCCAGCTGCCCACGCGTCCTCTCCGCGCGCGTCCTGAGTCCTGCGGTCTTGCGCCCCGCGGGAGCCCCCTCTAAAATGCTTCCCGAGCTCCTCGATTAAAAGGACCGCACACATAAAAGACGGAAGAAAGGATTTGGAGCAGCTCTTAAAAAGAGGGGGCGGGGAGGGGAGCGCAACGAAGAAGCACACGGCGCAGCGGCTGCCGCGGTCCCGTGGTGGCCGGGTGCGCGCGTGTGCGTGTCTGTGTGTGCGTTCCGATGACAAAGCCCTGCCGCCGCCTGCGAGCTCCAAGCTGCCTGAGCACTGGTGGGGGAAGGGAGGGGAGGGGAGGGGAGGGGAGGAGGGGAGCCAGCGCTCGCGTAGGTAGCGGGGAGTCAAAGCTTCCCGGGAGAAAGAGTTCATTCATAAGCTGGAGGAGGCCTCCTGGCCGGGCCAGGTGGAGCCTCCCGAAGCCAACACCTGTGTATTTTCTTATTTGAAAAGGGGCGAGCGCATCGATCATTACCATATTTTAATTGCCTTTCGCAAAGGTCATCTCTAATTATGGGTTGCGAGGAGGGTTGGCGAGGGTCTGTAAGCCCTTTATTATGTGTGTGCGTGAGTGTGTGTGTGTCGCCACTGAGACAATGCGCCCAGCTTATCGAAATGCCAATCCGAGGGTGTCCGTGCGCGCCTGCGAGGCGGTCACGACGTGCTGGATCCACGCAGACAGACCAGGCTGCGTGCACAATAAAAGCCGAGCAGGCGGCGAAGGGCCGCGCAGACCCACGGGTTTTCTTTTTAGAAACGGTGGTGCGAAAAGACTTGACAATAATAACACGCAGCGGAATTAAATCAGGGCGGGAATAAGAAAATGCATTTTCGTTTCTAGAACCGCGTACTGTGTTTAACCCATCCGATCCCCCAAGAGCTTTCTGTGCCCACGTGGAGGCCCGCTGCAGGGACAGGTGCGGGGCAGAGAGTGGCTTTGGGACTGCCTGGTGATGCTCCAGGACAGCCACCTTATTTTAAAAGAATACTAATCTCTTCCTTTAATTCAGCGTAGTTGTCAGCTACAGTGAAGTGCAATCCTTAACGATGGCTGTTTTATGGGGAATGATACCCGGCTAGTTGAAAAGGAGAAAGAAAACATTAAGGGTTTTTTTTTTTTTAACTTTTAAAAGTCTGCATTTCCTTAGTTTTCATCACTTGCGGAAACCCTTGAGGCAGAAGCCTATTTTAACTTCGTCTGAGGGAGCAGCCGGCAAGGTTGTTGGAGGGTCAGGGGTTCTTAGGAGGCTATTTTGGAGATGAGGGGGTGGAAATCAGTGAAGAGCTGTTGGTCAGGGGTGGCCAGCAGCCACTCTAAACTTGATTTTATCAAAGGAGCCTGACATCTCTGAGCCACCATGCTGTTTCTGGGAGTCCCGCCTGGCAGAGCCAGGGGCTGGGGTCAGAAGCCTCAGAGAGTTAGAGGGTTTTGTACCAGCTCTGCTTCCTGCTCTGCCCCCCACACCTGGCCTCACCAGCAGCCTGCTCTGCCCGGAGGAAGGCAGAGCCAGATGACTGGTCCAACCCCCGAGAGACCGCCTGGCTTTCTCCTCCCCTGTAATCAAAACCAGATGCACTTAAGCGCCTTTCATCAGAGGAAGCCCAAAGCCCTTTAACAGGCTTCAATAAAAGCCTTGCTAGGGCCTACCAGTGTCCAGGCCCCTGTGCCCACGTCTCACCTGAGGAAGCCTGGGGTTGCAGACAGGGTCTCGCTCCTCCCAGAGGGGCCCCAGAAGCCAAGGACATCTACCCAACCAAGGCAGCCTTTCCAGGCAAGTAGGGTGCCAGGATCCCTGCCAGGTGTGTGAGTACAGACTCCGTTGATAGGAGAAAAGAAACAGGCATAGAAGAGAAGCCAGCAGCTAATGCTTAAGGAAGGATAAGAGCGGCCTTGTAAAAAAAAAAAAAAAGAGCGGCCTTGTGAGAAGAAACGGGGGGGGGGGTGCTAAGAAAGTAGAAGTGAAGTGAAAGGGTGATGACGATCAGATCAAGATATTCAGAAGGGCTCCACGGTACTTGGACCACCCTGCATTCAGAGCCCCTATCCTACTGTATTGCGGTGTTTCTGTCTCCCCCACTAGACTTCAAACTCCCCAAGGGCAGAAACTGTCTTATTTATCTTTGCAAGCCTGACACAGGTTGGCGCAAAACACGTGATCAAAATGTTTGGGAGATCACAGGTGTGGCGGAAAGCTCTGGAGCAAGACACATCTGGGCTTAAGATGGGAGCTCTGCCCCCAGCGGTTATATAACCTTTTTTGAGCCTCAGTTTCCTAATCTGTGAAATGGGCATGAGAAATGCCCGCATCACCAGATTGGGGAAAGATTTGGTGAAGTAATTGCATGTGAAGCAACAATAAGCTTTTAATCAATAATAATAAGGTTTTAGTAAATGTACCCTTGTTCTTGAAGGAGTGAGGAAGGGTTGGGGCTGATATTGTTCGAAGCATAGGAAGAAAGGTCCTAGCTGGGCACAGATCTCACTGGCCTGGGATTTGGGTCAGCAGAGAGAATTGTTTCTAAAATGTGTGTTGCGGTAGCCCTGTGAATTGGAACTGCAGGACCCCACTGTCCGGCAGGCAGGCAGCCCGCCCCAAAGCTGTGAGCTCGGGGAGCCGTGTCAGCCTTTGGACTCAGGCTCTGGGGAAGGGGTAGGTCCCAGGCCCTTGGGTTGGGGGCTCCTCTGCAGGGCTTCTTGTGGCTGAGCCCTGCTTGTGCCCTGAGGGCCAGGCCACCTGAGATGAGTGGCTGGCATGTAATCCCAGTTGGTGCTGGCTCTCTGTGGTCTGGGGGGGAGTTGTCCCTTGGGATTGACCTCTGCTCCTGTTTCATGGCTGTATTTTATCTTTGACGAGTTCACCCCTTGGCATTTGGCAGGACGGGGGGGCGGGGGGCGGGCATTGCCTACTTCTCTTTGCGGCTTGGCCCATTTGGCCTGTCCAGCAGCTCCTCACCTCTCACCTCCCCACCCCACGCAAAATTCGGCCTATTTTTCTCCACATTGCAGGCGACTTGTTCCTTTCTCCTGCTCCTTGGCTACCGTGCTTATTGGGTGTGTGTGTTGGGGGATGGGGGATTAGGACCTGGCCCCTCCATCTTCCCTTCCGCAGTCTTCCACATTCCAGGTGTCTTGCAGCCCCTCCCCAGGTCTCCCCTGAGCTCAGCATTTCCCCAGGAGGGCAGGCTGTAAGTTAGGGTCGGTGGGCTGCCTGGGCAGCGGGGCCTGTGAGTACCTGCCTCACGGGAGGAGAAAGAGGGGGAAGGGGGAGGGAGACGCCAGGGGTGCTGCTGGGTGATTCTGTGGGTGTGGCCAAGCAAACGTGACTCTGAGCGTCATGAATGGAAACGTATTTGTCTGGACTGTGACACAAATGGGGTAGCTGGGTGCCAGGGAGTGAGAAGATGTGGGGTTTGTGGAGGAATTGGGAAGAAAATGGTAAGCTGATCCCTCTTCTGTATTCCGCCCCACCCCCTCCCCGACATGAGAACCTTCGAGAAGAGGCAAGGAAAACGTGGGGAGGGGAGGGAGGAGGAAAGATGGGAAAGCAAAGCTAGCCCGGTGGAAATGTTTGGGCCCTCTCTCCCGCCCTGTGAACTGGCTCCCTTGTACAGCCAGCGTAGGTCAGCAGGGAACAACAAATGGGGTCCTTTCAACCAGATCCTTTAGGGGAAACGTGAGCTCAGATTTGAGAAGGAGACAGGTCACCGTCTGTCCTCCAGGGATTCCATAAAGAACAAGGCGTTGTGTCATCCAAGGTGGAGGATTTGGGTTGTGATGAAATATGTCCTGTTCTCCGCACTTCTGTTTTTAATCTGCTCGCCTTCTTCTATGGATTTCACAACATGTTATAAAACTGACCTCCCCTACTGACTATGGCAAGTGAGGGTCAGAGCCTGTCGGCTGCAAGGGAGCTAGTGCGGAAGCAATTGAATTCTGCTTGTGGACTCAGTGGGTCCAGAATTTGGTGGAAATTCTGGGAGCTGGAATCATCTGGACGCTGCCTCACCCACCTTTCCAGCTGCTGGCTGAGACCTCAGCTGTGTTCTGCAGCACAGACACAGGGCTCTCTGTGTGGCTTGGGCTTCCTCATAGTATGGTGGCTTAAGGGTAGTAGGACTTGAAGTTACATAGCAGCAGCTCAGGGCTCCAAAAGCAAGCATGCCAGCATCACCTCTTCCAACCCGCCCTCAGAAATCATGTGGTGTCATTTCTACTATATTCTACTGCCTACGATGAGGCAAAGGCCCACTCAGATTCAAGGGGAAGGGACATAGACCCCACTGCTCGTTGGGAGGAGTGTCAAAGAACTTATGGCCACTGAGAAGAAAAAAAAAAAGAAAGAAAGCCATGCCAGGCACTCTTGAGAGCTATACCTAATTAGCACTGGCTCTAAACAGAATAGTCTATGTTATAATAGGAGCTTGTACCCTCAAGAGGCTGTATAAGTTATATGGGGGGTGAGGGGGAGACAGAGAGCTAAAATTAGGCCAGGGTAAAAGAAATAGAGCCGTAAAGCAAATATGGGCTTTATGAAAAATAGACGATATCAAAGGACAGCTCTCTCCGTGAGCTTGTGAAGTGTGGGAAGAACTGAGGAAGAATTGGTTGGTGGAATCAGCTGGGTTTTAGGCCCTTCAGTGTTGAAAGGGAAAGCAGGTAAAGGACAGGACTGGGAATCTGGCCACCACCATCCTTCACATCGCTTCAGGCAACATTAGTTGCACGATTTGCTTGCAAATCACCTTTTTTTTTTTTTTTTTCAACATACAGATATCTTTCTGTGGTACAGAGCTGGACATGCAGTCAGTGCATTTGCTAAAGTGTGGAAAAAATAATACATTACTCTAATAATAAATTACTCTAATACTTTTCATCCCCTACCCCCAGGTGTGGTTTTAAGTATCCAGCATGGATAGTGTTGTGACTGAAAAGAGCTGGGTACATCTCTAGGGCCTCGGGTTCCCATTATCCTTGTCTCTAACCCCTGAATGGAGAGTTTGACTTCTAATTTCATGCTAGGGGTTTCACAGGCAATATAATTGTATTTGCCTCTGCCTTTGATCTGCTATTTGATCTGCTATTTCATTGTGGCTTGACTAGGAGACAGAGATAGCAACGTAGTGGAAAAACACGACTTTGCTTTGCTTCGGAATTGGCAGTTATGATTTTCTCTGGCTCCCTTAATGTGACACACCTTCCCTAAATCTGAAATCTAATCATTTTCCCGTTTTTGAAATTCCAAAAGACACGTGCACCCTCTGGCCTGCTTTCCTCTTTGCTCATGAAGATTTCGTTTTCAGCAAGGCTTTAGGGCAGGATGTTCGTGTTTTTAAAAGATCTCTATGACCATAGAAGTCCCAGAGCTAGTGGAGAACTCCTGGGTGAACTGGGACCTAACCTGCCCCTTTCCCGGCCTCACCGCAACTTTCCAGGATGCAGCTGGTTCACCCCAGCCTCTCTTCAGGTGATTAGGGTCTGTAGGGCTGAAAACCAGGTCTGCTGTGCTGGAAACCAAAGAAACCCAGACGCAGCGGGAACCTTGCGGGTCAGAACTGAGCAACCTCCAGGGTAGCCCCCGAAATAAGCTGGCTTCTCGAGCAGGGTCACCACATCAGGTTGTGTAGTTTGTGCACTGCAGTAAGGTTCCCAGCCAAGACGGGGAGCGAGGACTGGAATTCAGGCCCAGAGGCACCTTTCTCCAATGCTCCCAAAGTCACCAAGTAGGCTAGTGGCGGTTCTGTTCTCAGGGCAGAGGAGAAACAGATTTTCTCTCTGATCAAGAAGAAAAGAGATGGTGACACAGGGCAGGACGGGGGGTCAAAAGGGCATCTTGGGAGCAGAGCGGGCCAGCCTTAGGCTGCAGATCAAGCCAGTGTTGACCCGGCGGGTTGGAGCAGTAGGCCCGTTACTCGCTCTTTGTTTTGTCCCCTCTCACCTGCAGGGTCCAGTGTTCATAAATGACTGAATTACTAGATCCCTCCTAGGCTTTATTTGGAGTTTTTTTTTTAAAAAAAAAAAAGACAGGGGTGTCACTCTACCTATGTGTCTTGTTTAGCCAGCAAGGTGGGATTTGAGGGGGGGGTGTTTTCTTTGTTTTTGAATGTGAAGCCTTTCAGGGATGTTGTTAACTGCAGGCCTTTATGTAGTGGGTGTAGGCATTTGAGTGTAAGACCCTAACAGGTGATGCAATAGAGTTGGACGTCCTAACAGGTTACCGGTGAACTGAAATTCACATGAATGTGTAATGGACGAAGCCAATTTGCATTTAAAAGTGGAGGATAATCCAGAGAGCAATTCCTAGTCAAAGTTAACTCCAAAGAGGGATTTTTCTGGTGTCGGCAGTAGGCTCCTAGGGGAAGCCTTTGGAAGCCTTCTAAATTAGCCCTGTAAAGCTTACTCTTGTTCATTTCTATAGTGGACAGTATGGGTATGTGGAATTGCATTAATATTGGGGGAGGTATTTTCACAGTAAAGCCAGAAATGGCATCTCTCCTGAGAACAGCAAATTTGCTCTTCCTTTATAACTAGGAATGTACAGGCCAGGAGCTCCAAATCCATTCGCCTCCCTCCCTGTTTCTTTCTACACTTTGGGTAATTGGAGCTGGGTATGTGGAAGGAAGATACTTTCAAAGAACATTAGTTACATCCTTGTGGCTGAGAGTTCTCAGAGTCTGATTCTTCTAAATAAGTGTGCGTTTTTAATTAAAAAAAATTAATTTGCATTTTTCATAAAGGAGTATTTACCCAAAGTTTATGAAGCCAAATAGTATGTAAAGGCTTGGTACAAAAAAGCAGTCCCCTGGGGGCACCTCCCTCTCTTGTTCTGCTGGTTTCTTCTGGTAGATGCCATCATATTTCTAAGTAACATGTAGATGTGGCCTTCTCTGAAATAATCCATAATGATAATATCATCTGTTGACCTCCTGGTACGGTAGAGGAGGATTTTAGTTCTCTGCCTCATACTTCCCCTCCCCCACTCTCACAATAGAACTATATCATAATTTGTTATTAAATTCATATCCAGTGTTTACTTTGTGACCACACATAGATTGTTTATCCATGAGGCAGATGAACTTCAGTGATTGCATTTCCTTTCTTGTACGATTTTTTTTTTCCTGGAGTTAATAATTGCCTCATTTTTTATTTGCTTAATTTTCTTTGACCTATGACTAATTTTCCCACACTCTCCAACCTCTGTACAAATCATCTTGGGACAGTTTTCTGCGTTCACGTCTTGGAGACCATCTGCAAACAGGCCGATCTTTTTTGTTTTGTGTGTTTCTTTTTTCATTCCCATTTTCTTTAAGTCTGAAACCTTTTTTAGAAGTTTCTAATCTTCCATTTAGTTTTATCTTCTAAAACGCTTTCTTTTTTATGAAGTGTGGTGGGAGTTTTACCGATTTCAAAGCGGGGGAGGCAGGAGGTGGTGGTATTGTGTTTGGATGGAAAATTGCATCTCTACAGCTCAGCTTATGTCAGGAGCTGAGAAATGAATCCTAAGTTTCTGAGTCTTGGTATTTTGCTTCGTTTAAATAAACTTTCACCATTTTCCCTAAACATCAACCTTTCAGAAGTGATGACTGTTATTCCCTGGGACCCTGGAACTATTCAGTGTTAGCATATTTTTATCCTCCCTTCCCCTCCCAGAACTGATTCTACATTTTTAGAAGTAAAGGTTATTTTAAAAAATAATTAATCGGCCCTTCCCCAGACCATTTACTGCGGGATTCATGCCCTTTGTTTACATTCATTTCGCGTTGCCTTTTATTTGTGTTTAGTGAGTCATTTACAAGTTTGCCTTCCCACCTAGATTGTAAATTACTTGAGGGCCAGGGGTGCGTTTTTACAAAATTCACTTTTGTACTTTTGGATTCCCCTAGGGACTAAGCCAGTGCCTTGCCCTTAGCAAGCTCTCCATAAACGCCTGTCAAAAAGAGGACAAGTAGCGTGACAGTCTTCTCCAATCAAGATCCCTTAAAGAGAGGTAACTTTCAAATCCTCTCTTGCGCCGAAAGCGGCTTAGAGACCCCTTGAACGGCGGGGACTGTGCTGCAGGCCTCGCCCCCCGGGATGACAGCAGCCCAAGTTGCGAGATGCGCGGCCGGGCCGCTGGGCGCGGGAGAGGTGATAACGCGTGGACCATTCAGGAGTCCGGCAACCGGAGGTCGTTTCTCCGGATTAAAATCCGCTCTGGCGTGGCGGCCAGGGGCGACTACAGGCCGCGCTTTAACCAGGAGCGGCCGCCCCGGGCCAGGGGTCAGCCTTGACCCGCTGCGCGGAGGGGCCTCCGGAGGGAGCGGGCGCGGCTCCCCGGGAACGCCCGCGCGGCCGCCTCGGTCCGGCCTGCGGCTCTGCGGTCCCACCGCCGGGGGCAGCGCCGCCCGCGCCGCCCGGGCTAAGATGGCGGCCGGCGTGCAGCCCGCGCCCGGGGGAGAGGCGGGCGCAGTCCCCCAGGAGCCGGCGCGGCCGGCCCGGGCCCCCAGCAGGGAGGTCGTTCCTGCTTGGCCTGCCTACGGGGACCCCTGAGGACCCAGTCCTGCCCCTTCCCCAGACAAGCTTCCTGCCCTGCGTCCTACCTGGATGGTTCCTAAAGGGATGTTTTATCACCCAACTCCCCTAGATTCCTGATAGGGGGAGGTAGGGACAGGCCCTGGCTGAGATGAGGACTGCGAGGAGGATGGCTGTCAGACTAGACACAGTGGACAGAGGACCAGTGGGTACCACTGGGTGCAGGCCTCACCCCCAAGCCATTTCCTCCCATCCTGGCAGCTCGGCCGCTAAGGCGTGGGACACAATACGCACAATTACACAATACCCACGACCGCAGGTCGAGAATCCTGCCCGATTAAGATACAGGGCCCAGAGCTCTTGAAATCAGGAATGTCTTGGAAAACGGGGTACATCCGGTTGGGAAATCCCTAATATAATCCAGTAAAGGCTACAGAATGCGAGCCGCCCGTCACATTTGCACTGACATCAGTATGCGCGCTGCACTGTGTAGGCTGCCTTCTTCCTAGGACACTCCAGAGCCTGAGGTCCAGTTTACCAGAAATGGCATTGCTGAATACTGCCCATTCTGAGTGATCTCACCTTGGGCTCAGGTGGGGAGGTCAGAAGGGCCACCCGAGGGAGTAGCTGAAGCAGGTAGAATCACAATGGTAGGAACGGAGAAGTACCCGGAAAAGCTTCCCATTGCCCTTTGTGAACTGCAGGCTGACACCTCCCACTGGTTCAAGATTCCATCCAAAGTTTGCAAGTTGCTTATCGGCTCAGCATGAGAGGCTGAATGTGAACTTTTTTGTTTTGTTTTGGTGGAATAAAGTCGTTCTGCATAATGTTTGCACCGGCTGGTTATTCTCATGGAGAACACTTCCTTCACCCACCCAGGCGGCAGCCACACCAGCCTTTCTTTACTTCTGCAGCCCCTCTATTAATTACCTCTCTCTTGCCCCAGTTTAGGCAGCCCCCGGTGCTTTGTTCAAGTACAGCAATAAACCCAAGACTGGGCCTAATCCTCCCTGGTCCTGACCTTCCTTCTAGCGGGCCTGGAGCCTGGTGGGCCCTCCTGCCCCCCCCCCCCGAACTGATTAGGGCCAAGGACCCTGCTTGTTGTGTTTGTGTTCTCTCCCCTCTGCACACTTGATACTTTTCAGACAGACCGCTTCACCAAAAAAAATAAATCGTGTACAAGAAAAAGTTCAAAGCGGCCCTTTGAAGCCAGGCCTGCAGGAGCCAGCCTGCCACCTAGCCAACCATCTGATTTCTAAACCGTAGCCCGCGCCAACGGGTTACGGCAGACCTTGCACCCACCGAATTCCTCTAGTAGCGCCAGCTCGGGTGGCCCGCGGGCACCCACCTCCAGCCTTGTCCGGCCCCGTGCCCCTCTCGGGAGGCGCAGTAACCATAAACGGTACGACAGGCGCCGGCCGACGGGCCCCATCTGCAGTGCAGCTGAACGAGTTAAGCTGCCCCGGGTGTGAGCGGCCCGGGGTGGGGCCTGGACGAGAGAGAACCGGCGGCAGCTCCGGGCAGCCTCGGCCTCAGGATCCCCCAGTTACAGAACTGGGTGGACCTGACTCCTTGCTCCCGAAGGGCTGCGTGGGAGGCTCGGAAGGCCCCAGGCAAGGGTTGGGGCGGCGGCTTCCGAGCGGGTCCCGAAGTGTGAGGCAGCGCTGGGGACCTTGGAATAGGAGGGGAGATGCACCCTCCTGGCGGGGAAGGCGCTTCTGCGCCAAACTAACGGGGAAAAGCTGCAGCACCCGACCCTCAGGCTCCTGCAGCCGAGATGAGCCCATGATACAGGCAGGCAAGGGAAGCGCGGCTGTCCGCGCAGCCCCAGGTGTGCTAAGGTTAACTGGCCACCTCCAGTACAGCCTGCCCCCGCAGTGCGGCCCCTGCCTTCCACCCTCGGGCGCCGGCCGGATCCTGGGCGGCACGGGCCACCGCCCCGGGATCGCCGGGCTGAGCCCGGCGCGGCTCCGCCTCAGCCTCACAAAGGCCGCGTGCGGCTGGAGCAGACGAGGAGCGGCCACAACTCTCAGATCTTTAATTACGCCCCTACCCTTCCCCCCACCCCATCGCCGGCTTCCAGCCCTTTAATCAATTTCACGATATTAAATATTAATTTCCCGCCAGCCAGTCTTTCTCGAAGGAGAGGGAGGGGACGGGCAGGGCAGCTCCGAGGAAGGGACGGCTTTGTAGGGTGTGACCTGGATAGTTGGGCGTGAGGGCTCTTAAGTGACCTGTGCCGGGAACGCGGAGCCATCGGGTCTGCGCTTTGCGTCTGGGGAACTTGGAGAGTTATGAACGCCGGGATGCAGGCCTCCCGGAGGGGCAGCTAGGTGCGCCGAGAATCCCAGTGCGCTGGGCGACAGCCTCCTGCTCCCCAGCCCCCAGCCCCCAGCCCCCAGCCCCGAGTCAGCTCCACGCGGGCCCGCGGCGCGCAGCGATGATGGATCGCGCCTGGCGGGGGTGATTTGGTGTTGATCGCACATTATCACTGGCAGGTTGGACTGGTTGCTGATGGACGACTTCTAGCGGCTGCAGCAGCAGCGTCTTCAGACACCGCGCGGGGACTCGCTTGCTCTGCGAGGGTCTCTCTTTTTCCCCCCAACTCCTCCCCCGCCCCACTTCCCAGAGACAGGAGGCCCTGAGAGTCCGAGCTGGATCTTGCGGCACCCAAGGCCGCCCGCCCCGGTCTGGGTCCTGGTGTGGGCCGAAGGCCGGGCGAGGAGGGGAGCCAGGACGCCTCTCCCACTTCCTCCCATTCCTCCTTCCCCGCCTGCCCCCCCCTTCCTTCCTGCTTCCCCATCGAAACCGGGAGGGCCTGGGTCACTCGCCGTGCGGTTTCCCCGCTGCCGGGTCCAGGCCGCAGGCGGCGGGGGGCAGCTACCCCGCCCCACGGCTCCCGCCCCTCTCCCGGGGCTCGCAGCACCGCGGCGCTGCAGTGCGCCCCTCCTCGCCTCTTTTTCTAAAGTGCCTGCAGATACAAAAGCGGTTTCGTAATGCCTTCCGTCTGCGAGAGCCGGAGGACCTTGGCTGACCTTTCGGAAACTGATTGCAACTGCCTGTTAACAGCCCGTACTGACCGCACCGAGCGGAGCGGAGGACAATCATTTAAGTGACAGACGGCGAGGTGGCCTCGGCTCAGTCGAGCGGCCTGGTTAAGCCCGCTCCGCCCCTCCCCCCGAGTCTCTCCCCACCCCTAGCTTCGGGCGCACTGCGGGCTGTGGCGGGCGCTCGGGCGGGCAGGGAGGGCGCGCCGTGCGCGCGCGCGCGCGTGTGTGTGTCCGTGATTACCGGCCGACGGGTTAACCCTTAGCCGAGCGGCCGGCCCTTTTGAGGCCGGACGCTGCTGGCTTAATCTGCCATCTGCAAAAGAGGAATAAAAGGGCCGCCTCCGCCGACTTTCCCTAATGGGTAAACTGTCCCCTCTCAGCGTGGCCGGAGCTGCGTCCCTCCTGCTGCCCGGGAAAGATCCCGACCCTCGGCCCTTCCGGCACGTCTCTGGGTCCCCTCCGTGCGCCCCCTCCCTCCCCCGCACGCAGACACCGACACGGGGAACAGCACGGGGACAACGCGAGGGGTCCAAAGGCTCCGAGAGACTCGCTGTGCAGTGGACGTGGGTGTTCCCAGTGTTTTCTGTTTTGGAAACTGGAGAAGGGTGGGGGGTGGGACCGCGCTGGGAAGGCAAGGTGGGGGAGGGGAGGCTGGTGACAGGGCACCTCGGGCTGCGCTCGCTCCCTCTCTCGGGAGAGATCGCCAGCTGCTCTCCAACAGGCAGCGCCCTGAAATCTATTTAAAGAGAGGGAAAGGGGAGGAGAACAAAGGGGGAGGAGGGGGGCGGCGAGCAGAGCCAGGGCGAGAGCGAGCGAGCAGGGAGGATCCGCCGCTCCGCGGGCACATCAAGCGCTCACATCTGTACACTCCGCGATCGATGGGGAGAATGGATAATATTTGTCAGCTGCAGACCTTTCTCTTCCCGGTTCCCGGGGAGGGGAGGGGGCGAGGGAAGGGGAGGGGGAGGGGCGGGCAGACCAGGCGAGAGAGGCCGCCTCAAGGACAGCGCGCTTCCCGCTGCAGCCACACGGAAACCCAGAGCCATGAAAGCCCGGGGATTTTTCTCTTATTATCATTATTAATTATTTTTTATTATTCCACAGCAGCCAGCGAACGCTCGGCGGCGCCCCTCCCCCGCTTGCCCGCCGCCTCCCTTTGTTGATTCTCAGCTGCGAGCGCGGCGGGCCCGAGCCGCCGCCGCCGCCGCCACCGAGCACGATCTGCTCTTGCGCCCTCGGTCGCAGCTGCGGCCCAGGAAGCCTGGGCTGCGTCCCCGCCCCCCGCCCCCCACGGCGCGGCCGCCCCCGCACCCCCCTCCCTGCTGCCCGCCACGAGGCCGGCCCAGCCTCTTCGCTGTTCCTCGCTGCGGCTCCGCGTCCCCAACGCCGAGCAGAGGCGCTGGCTGCTGCCGCCCCGAGCCTCCGGCCGCGCGGGGGCCTTCGCCACCCCCCACCCCGCGGCGGCTGCACTCTGATGCCGCCGTCCCCACACATGGTCTTCATTTCGCACACTAGCTGCGTGCTTCCTCTCCGCTCCCCTCCTCGGGGCTTTTCGGAACGAGGAGGGAGGTTTAGAGGAAGTTGGAAACCCAGCGAGCCCAGGGGAAAGGGGGAAAACCCTCGCTCTCGTTCTGAGCTTCCGAGGCGGAGGGGAGCGCCCCGCGGAGGGTGGGGCAGAGCCTGGGTGTCCTCCCCTTCCTCAGGTGCGGGAAGGGCGAAGTGAGGGGTGGCGGTCGGGGGAGGACAGGGAGCTGGAGAGCGAGAGCTCCAGGTCTGCTTTCGCTCCGTTCCCTCGCCCGCACGCACCGGCCAGGGCAGAAGTGACCCGCCCCCTCGCAACGGCACAGCGGGCCTGGGAGCCGATCGGATTAGCGGTCATCAAATGGGACCAAAGACACCTCAGACTGTCCCCCAGCTCCCGCGCGGGGGAGCTCCCTGGGCCTTTGCCCCCTTTCTCCTCCAAGATTGAAAGCCCAGAGCCGACGCCCCACAGGCCCGGGGTCCGGGCCCCCTCTGGGCGGGGGGGATCTGTGGTGCAGAAAGTTCTAGTCAGGGTTTACTTGTAGCTTTGCGCCCCCCATCCCCGCTGTCCTTCTGCGATTCTGGGCCAGCCTGCGGCGGCGTCCCCGACTGCTCCGCGGTCCTGGGCAGGGCAGGAAGCTGGCACGGCCGCCGGCTGGGCCGGCGCCACTTGGCCGGGCCGGCTGCTCGCTGGAACTCGCGCGGCACCTTCGCGCCGAGTCGGGTTCCCGGGTCTCCCGCCCGGTCACCCTGAGCGGCTGACCACCCCCACCCCCCCGTCCGTCGTCCTCCCTCCGGAGTCTCCCTGTCTCCACCCGCCCTCTCAGCTTTTCCCCTCCTCGGTCTGTCTCAGGAGCCCCGTAGCGCAGTCAACCGCCCTTCCCGAGATTCAAAAAGAAGTTTTGTGTTTCCCCGGGGGCAGCAGCCTAATGCTTCCCTTGTTTTCCGGAACAAAGCAGACATTCAGTGGGGAGGGGGCAGGCGCTGACTCCTTCCCCTCCCCGCAGCACCCCGCACCCCTGCAGGTTCAGAACGCTCGCTCCCGGGCCCCTGCGGCCTGGGGGTGGCGTGGGGGCCCTCCTTCTCCGGGCTCGGCTACAAAAGCCTCGCCCTCGGCGCCTCCCCCCTCCCCCCCGCAGCCTCTGCCGGGAGCCGGAGAGAAGGCGACAGGGTGTTTGGGTGAGGTTCCCAGCCTGGGCGGGGGGGGGGGGGGGGGCGCACGCAGCTGTTTACAGTGTGCCTGTGCTGCTGGAAGCTCACCCGCCGCCTCCTGACAGCGTGGGGCACCCGCGCGCTGCCAGCTCAGAGGAGGCGCGGGGCGGCGAGCCCTCCAGCACTCGGCCCGAGGCCTCGGCAGCCCCGGGGCCCGGGCGCGCGGGGAAGCTCGAGGTCTCCAATAGCGCGTTCCTCTTCTAGCCCACAGACATTCCCCCCCTCCTCCCCAACAATGGTCTGAATCCGGTAGTGTATCAAAGGAACTGGGGGGAAGGAGTGAAGAGCTCGCAAGGGGCGCTCAGAGCAGTCTTTGCGCCCGGCTTCTGGGCACTCCTTCCCCTCGCCGGGGGTTAGTTCTCCGGCCTGAGTGAGCAAAGCACACCACTCTTGCGACTCGGAGATGCTTCTCCCTCCGGATAGCTCTTCGCAGGCCCACCTGCCCCTGCCCACCCTGCCCGATGGACTTCCCCTCGCCCCACCGCCGGGGGAACCGCTGCACTAGCTGTGCCCACGCGCGCCAGGCCTTCTTGTCCGCGCGGCGCTGCCTTAGATCCCGCTCCAGTTCTTCCCCTCTCCCGGGCCTGTGGCCGGCCCCCGGCGCCTCCAGCGCGGGCTGAAACTTGATCCCGTGTCGGAAGGACAGTGTGTAAACACCAGGCGCGCTCCGAGAGCCCGCGGGAGGTGCCGGGCGAGGGCCGCCCGGGCAGCTCCGAGGCCCCGCGCTCCCGCCCGCCTGCTCGCCCCGGGCACGATCGGCGGGGCCGCCGCCTCGCTCTCTGCCTTCCCAGTTGGCTCAGCTAATTGGAGCCGCCGCCGCCAGCGCGGCGGCCTCTTGTTGAATTTTCTAGATCGTAACCGTTCAGTCGTGGCTGCTTGCGGCTCCCCTCCCCCTCCCACAGCTGTTATCTCCGCCGGCAACTTGTTGGTGGTGGGGACCGTACCTCCGCTGACCCTGGCCTCAAGCTCGGCGTACACCCCAGCAGTTCGGAGGTGTGTTTGTGTGGGGCATGGGAAGGGAGGTAGAGTCTTATCCGAACTGTGAGGCTTCGCGCCAGAATCTCAAGCCCCTTGTTTTGGTGGATGCAAGTAGTATCCAGGGGATCCTATGGGCAGAAAGCCATCGTCCTTGCTGTCTTGAACCAGGAGGTGGTGAGAGTCCCGGAGAGGCTTCAGGAACAACTCCACCAGCAGTTTTGGTTGGTTCCAGGAAAACGTTCAGAAGGGCGGGGTGGTGGGGAGGCCCACCGGGGCTGCCTGCCTCCTCCAAAGCGAATCAGCTCTGAGCTTGTGCCAGGAGGCCCTCCTGGGCCCTTGGGTCCCCCCAGCTGAGCCTCCCTTCTCCCTTGGCCAGCTGTCTCATACCCTAGTCACATGACCCTGCTAGGTGCAAACTGTCAGGTCTGCATGGGTCTGAAGGAGGCCCAGAGCCTGGCCCGACGGCCAAGGTGGGAAGGAGCCCGGGAGTTTGGTAGTGCCGAAGGACTCAGGAGGACGTTACTGACCATGCTGGGGCAGTTGCTCTATATCCAACATTCGCCTTAGAAGGTCTTCCTCTGAAAAGAACTTTTGCTAGTGGGTTTCACAGGCCCGGGGCCCGGTGTTGTAAAAGTGACTGCACCCCCAGCCCGGAAACGCATAAATACAGACAGGCAAACTCCCAGGGGGCTGGGTCTGTGAGCCACCACCGAGGGGATCTATAGCAGCCAGAGAGCATCAGCTTTTCCTGTGACAGTTCTGAGAAGGGCCCCCTGTTCCCTCCCTTTGATGGTTTCTCTGACGACTGTTAGGGAACAAAGAGGCAAGGCCACTGGCTCATTAACTGTCATTTTCTAACACCTCTTTCCTTCCCTTCTAACTTTTACCCAAATTGCCACTTTGGGGTTTTCCTGAGGTGTGCTTTCTATTTATAACCAGAGCAAGATTTCTGACTCGATCCATATTGATTTAAGCTATGGTAAAAAAAAAAAAAAAAAAAAAAAAAAAAGGGAATCTATAAAACTAATATTATAAGTTAGTGTCTGGGATGACACTTCAATAGGTCAAGTTCACCTAGTTCTTTGGCATCTATAAACCTCCAGGCCCTTCCAATCAGATAACCTAAGTGTGTCTCCCACTGTTAGTTTCTCTTCTCTTTCTGTAGTAGAAAAAAAGGAATCCTTTCAAAGATGTTTATTCTTCTTCACCCCTTCGCTATCAGTGTGCGAGAACCTTGTTTCTGTGTAGAGGAAAGTGTATTTCTGTGTTTTGATAAAGAAGAAAGTAATTTGTGTTCCTCTTCAGGCCTGAAAAGATAATTGAGCGTCCCGGGAGCTCGCTCTTCTCCCGGCTGTTTAACAGACAATCTGGATTCTTGTTCTGTAGCAGGAATACTTCAGTGTCCCAGCCTCCTTCTCGTCATCGTCCCCTTCTCTGTCACCAGCCAGCCATCACCAGGCCCTTCAGCAGGTCACGTGGCCGAGGGTTTCTGTCTCGAAGGCTGGTGGTGCCTCAGAAGACCCTGTGACTCCGAGCCTAATTCACAGTTCTTTTACTGTGCAAAGAATATTCTGAGCCATTGGAATTCCCAGTCCATCTCCCTGAAAGCTTATGCCAAGAGCTCCCCATGGGGCCTATCGGTGATGGATGTCATGAGGCCCTGGGAAGGAGCCATTATGGTGGGAAGTGTTGAGTGCTTGCCTGCAGGACTCAGACCTGAACCAAACTGAAGTGCAAATGGCAGCAAAAAGGGCGGCTCCATCCACCTGGTAGCTTGCTTGGAAATAAATCCTACCCCATCCCACACCCCAGCTAGTAAAGCCTGGGAGCACATCATTCCTTTGGCCTCCCTTTAGCGTGACTTAGGAACGGTACAGTTCAGTATATCAGGAAGCTGAGAGGCATCCACTACTCCTCACTTCCCCTGGCTCTGGGCTCAGCTTGGCTGAACTTGCCGTTCCTGTCTCTTTAGAGGAGCTGGTTGTGTTCCCGAAGCAGGATCGCACTGTGCCGCCTCCCCAGGGATCCCCAGCTATTGATTTTTAATATCCGTATTCAATATTGTGTATTAAATATTGAATCCATGCACGAGAGGATATGATGCAAATCACCAGCCGTGCCTGAGACTTTAATAGTTGTTTTATTGCCCGGAAACCACAGTTGGACGCGAGGCATCCTGCAGCCGAGGCTGGGGGTGGGGATGACAGGCAGAGAGGAGAGCTGAGCAGACAAGCAGAGCGGGGCCTCCCAAAGATACAAGACCTCTGGAATAGCCACTGCTGAAGGCGTGGCCAGGCACCGACAGCTCACCCCTGGGCAGGTGGGTTGGGGGCCAGCTCGCAGGCTGCTATGGAAAGAGCGGACAGAGGCTGTTGGGTGAGACCTGAGTAGAGGAAGAGGTGTGAGGCTGTGTCCTTCCTTCCTGGACTTCCCTAACTGGACTGTTCATTCCCGTCCGGCCACCCCCCTTCCCCTCCACACAGATATTCACCCAGACACACACACACACAGCTATTGAACAGGAAAGTGAACTTGGGAGCAGGAAACCCCAGGCCTGGGGCCTCCTCCACCACTCTTAGCTCTGAGACCTTGGTGCAGACCTCTCTTAACCCCTCTGGGCCCCATCTCTCTCCTCTGCCAGTGGGGGTAACGCTATCTGCTCTACCTCCCTCACAGCCCGGTGGTGAGGCCGGTGCAAAGGAGATAATATTCAGGGAAAAGGCTTTTGTAAACCGTCAGGCCCCACATAGGCTGGCTGAGGGATTAGTGCTTGCTTTCCCTTTATGCTCCCCTTGTCCTCCAGGCTGTGGCTCCGGGCTGGCTTCTTTTCTCTCAGGCGTGCGCCCCCTCCCCTGTTACGGGCCCTCTCCTCCTCTCCTCTGGCCACCTCCGCTTGGTCTCCCGGGCTCCCCACTCTGCCGGGGCTCTGCACTCAGGCTGTGCAGTTAGGTTTCGAGGACGCCCAGCAGGGAGACAGGAAGGGCGAGAACGACTCTTGTGTGTGTGTGTGTGTGTGTGTGTGTGTGTGTGTGTGTGAGTGTGTGCGCGCGCGCGCGCGGTGGGGGTGGGTACAGCCAGTGTGCCGCCAAGCCAACAGCCGCGGGAAAGCGCTCAGCTTCATTCGAGGAGGAGAGGCGCGCTCCGCGGCTTGCTGCCCCGGGTTGCGGAGCCAGCGGGGGGAGAAGTGGGGAGGATCAGTGAGTAGGGGGCGCTGCTGGCCCAGTGGGGATGGGGGTGGGAAGGAGCGGCGGAGAACTTGAGGCTGGGGGTCTCTTCTCACATGACGCTGTTCCTCCTTGCGGGAAGTCCAGTCTTGATTCCCGATTGTTGGAAAGTCAGGGCGTGGGCTTTGCCGTAGGGGTCTTGCGATCGGGAAGCCGGAATGTCAATTCTGTCGAGGGTGGCGGCCTCCCAGCGCCTCCAAGTCAGATAAACAGTTGCCAGAGCCGCCCCACCCCCCCCAGGGTGGAGACTCGAGGGCTGCACTCTTGCCTTGAGAAAGTGCGGAGCTCCTCAAACCCATACCTTTGTCCGGGGGTCAGGGAGGGGCGGGGACCAGAGGGGTACCTATCAATCATTTAAGCCCACTCCGTGGACCCCACCATCTGCTGGGAAGGTCCAAGCTGACTCGCCGAGCCAGCCCAGGCCCAACAGAGACCAGCTCTGGCAGTAGGCCCTGCCGGGAGTCCGCGTCGGCTTCCCTGGGCGCGCAAATCGGGGGACGCCAGGCAGGGCCTGGCTGCGCACGCCTCCGCGTCGGGGCTCGGGCATCTGCTGCTGCCTGCGTTTCCGGGTCTGCGGCTGAGCCTCCCTGGCTCTCTCCTCCCGCTTTGTTTCGCGGCCAACTTCTCGCCTGCCCTCGCCAGTCTCCTGGGTCGGCCGGTCGCGCTCTGCCTCCCTGAGTGCGTCTCAGCTTTTACGCTGCCTCGCTCTTTGCGCACGTGTGTGACCGCCTTCCCTCAACCCAGGCTCAGCTCGGCCTCTTCTCGCGGGCTACTTGGCACTGCCCTCGGATCGCTGCGAGTGCGCACCCCTGGCGCCCCTCCCCCGCCCCAGGCTGCAGCGTCCGGGGCTCGGCGACCTCCGGGACTGAAACATGCCGAGGTTCTGGTTTAGCTCCCCGAAAGCAAACCCAAGAGGGCTCGGAGTATCCCTCACTGCGCTCCTCGTTGCTCCCAGCCCTAGGCAGCAACTGGAGGGGGACTTTTATGAGACCTACTTTGCAGAGTTAAAGGGAACCACTTCTGCGGCCGACCTCGCGCCGTCTGTGGCGTTCTGCGAACTCTCGAGACTGTAAGCCTCTGAGAATTTGAGTACACGGCTATGCCGCTGACCCGAAAGTTGGCCGGACGTGTGGGTCCGGGTGGCGGTGCCCGAACTGCGTGTGCCTGTGCGGATCGTAGGGACTCTCGGTGGATTAGCCGCCACAAAGGGAGGAGGAGGGGGCGCGGGCCTTGGACGCTGGGGCTGGGGGCCAGCCGGGGGCCTGCGAACACCCTAGGCCCCGGGACAGGTGAAGACACCCTTCCGAGCCCGCCCCCTCCCCCTGGGACCCGTGCGCGGCCGGTCTCTGAGGCGGAAACACCGTCCAACTCCTTGAAAGTAAACTTGCCGCGAGGGGAGCGAAGGGGGAAGGGGGCTGGCGGGGGTGTCTGCGTCTGGAAGGCTTGTGTCAAGTTTCAGCCCCTAATGACTCGCGGTGGCAAGGTGCCAGGGCCCTGGGAACGGCGGCAGGGGGAAGGGCGGCGGGGGGTCGGGGTGAGAGTGACCGGACTCGCGAACCCAGAGGCGCACCGCGCGTTCTCCGGCCGGAGGAGGCCCGCGGGGCGGGGGCGGCGGGCGGGGAGGGGGCGCTCCGAGAGCCGCCTGAGCCGAGAGGAGCTCAGGCATCTTCCGCAATCCATTCATGCACTGAAGCGCGTGCAGAGCTGCTGATCGCTGCCATTGTTACTCGCGGGCGGTGTGGGAGCCGAGCCTCCACTCTGGCGAGAGATAAATGGCCTCTGACAGCCCCTCCTCGCCAAGAGAGCTCCTCGGATTTCACCGCGCGGCGGCTCTCAGGTCTGTGCCTCGCTCGCTTCCCGGTGAGAACCTTTAAATCAGCCTCCCGGCCCTCCCTCCTCCCGGACGCTGCCCCCCGCCTGCTCAGGCCCTGGCAGGGCCCCGGGCGCGCTGCGCGCAGTCTCCGGCCCCCTCCCCACCTGGTGGGGAGGACAAGGTGGGGAGCTCCGGGCGGACCCGCGGGCCGCGGGGGGAGGCGGCTGGAGCCCCCCGCCCCAGCTCCGCACCTCCCTCGGAGCTGAGCCCCGCGCCCCGCCTCCGCGCCCACAAGATGGATCAGGCTACCGTGCGGAGAGCGGGCTGTAAATATTTAAAAAGTCTCTCGCGCGCCGGCGGTAATGGCTTTCGCAGTCGGAATGTGTGCTGGGAGAAGAGAGGAAGGGCGATGCGCGTACTGTGTTGTGAGATGGGGGAATCGTTCCTATTCCTCCCCCCCCCCCCGCCCTGGTCCGGGGTGGGCTGCAGGTTCCGGCTTCCCGATTTCCCGCCCTCCGTTCTCTGCCGCCGCGTCCCACGATAGTGTTTGAGAACGCCAATCGATAGGGAACTTGAGCATGGCACGGCGACGGAGGCTCGGACGAGGTGACCTGGAGCCACTCTCCCCTTCAGGGTCTCCCGAGGTTCTAGGCTGGGACTGGTGCGAGACCCCTGGTCCAGGTCCGCTTCTCCCTGATGCACAGGGGAGGGCGGGAAACGCACAGGTTGAAGCCCCCTGAGTTTGGGTGGTCGCTAAAGCCCGGACGGGGGTCTCTGCAGCGGGGCCCTGAGCCCCGTTTGTGCCTTTGCTCCCCTCCCCATGCCTCTCTTAAGCCTTGATGCACTCTAAAGGAGAGCCCTTCCCCCGCGCCCCCCCCCCCCCCCTTTGAATCGGAAAGTAGCTTTGTGGCTGCTGGGACCAAAACCTGGGAGGAGGCAACGCGGGGAGATTGGGCGGGGGGGAAGGTGGCGGTGCCTCGATCCCAGGCTCAGTGGAGGTCACTCGTGGATGTGGAGGGGGATCCTCCGTACTGCTTGCGACTGCGGGCCTGGGATCTTTAAGGCTGAGCCCAGCCGGATGGAAGAGGTGGGGGAGGGGCATCCAGCTTTCTGGGCTTCTCGGCTGGGAGAGGCTTAATGGGCCCACCACTGGGTGTGTGCCGGCTGAGGCTGTCGCCTTTGCCAGTGGCCCCTCCCTGGCGGGGCGGGGGCGCCGAGTTGCCCAGAGCTGGGGCGGGCCGGGCGCCGCGGGTTCGCGCGGAAGGTTGGAGGGTGTGGGCCCAGGCTGGGGCTGCTCCTCTGCACCCGTCCGCTCCGCCCGCTCGGGGACCAGCCAAAGTGTGGGTGCTGGCGGCGTGTCAGGGCGCGCCAGGGCTGCTCTCCGCGTTCGAGCGCGTGGAGCTCCCGACTCCTGGCAGCTCCGCGCACGCAGCTTCCAGGGGCTTGTGTTGCGCCCTACTCGCTTGTTTGTCTCGTGTGAGCCTCGTAAACCGCCCTGATTTATTACCCAGACTAAATGCTTAATTTGTGAATATGAAACAGATTAAAAGGGGCGGGGGGGAGGGGGCTTGGGGTCGGCATATTTTAGCAATCAGACCAAAGCAGACCGGCAGATGTTTCAAATTTGTCGACATTTTCAGGCTCATGTGGAAAGCCAGCCAGTATGGTCAAGAGGTCCTTTCTCCTTCCTTCAACCTGAGAACTTGGCACTGATCAAAAGGAGGTGATTAGTAGCTACAGAGAAAAGACACCAGCAGGCAAGGAGTTAACAGAGGCAGAGCCCTTCACCTCCAGGATTGAAATGGGGGTGAGGGGTGAGAGCTGGTCACAAAGGCGAGAGGGGTCCGGACTAAAAAGGCCCAAGTCCTGGAAGCCAACTTTGAAGAATAAAGTAAGGGATCCATTAAAAGTTAATTCAGCAAATAGACTTCATTTGCGATGATACAAACAGGAAAGACGGAAAGGCCGACTTAAAATAGCCAAAAGATAATAAAAATAAATCGTTTTTATGTGGCCTGTACATGTGCTTCGCTACAGTGATCTGCAGCGGCATGGGCCTCTCCCGAGCACCCTCTCCCTTTGAAAAGCCCCCGTGTGTACAGGCAGTGTTTGGGGTTTTTTTTTTTTTTTTTTTTTTTGGCATTTGTCATTCCGGGGCAACTTCACACATCAAAGGCGAGCACGGTGTTCTTATCAGCTCCCTGGTTTCAGCCGCCCGATGAAGCAGATACAGTTTCTATAAATTGGACTTCTCCTCTGGGTTTTGATTGATCATCACCATATGAGATTATTGAAAGTCTAATGTCTCATTTCACTTTCTCCAAGGGGTGAGGAGGGGAACAGTTTATTGGAAGTCAGGCCACGTGAGGATTCTGGAGTGCAATAGTAATTTCCATTATCCTGGGTATATCAGCCTCTGGAAAGTCCCATGCATCTCCTGCCGGTGCCTTGTACCACCTTCCCCCTACCCCCTCCAGGTCTCAGCTTCAGTGACTGTGAACAGGTACAGTACAAACTAGCGCCTTCTGGAGCCTTTGTAGTTAGAAGGAGAAAATGGCTGTTGACTAAAAATAAGGCAAGGAAAGATTCATTTTTTAAAACATTTATTATTAACTCAAGAATCCCCTCTCGAGGACCGTTTCCTACTCCAAACGTTTTTGTTCTCCTTTCGTCTCAGTACCATCTTTCATTTTCTTAAAGTTGATTATGGTCCCTCTGTCTTGTCCTCAGCCAGACAAAGGCTTAGGGAAAGTCAGAGAACGTGTTCATTATATGTTTCTTGTAAACTGACTTTTCATTTCCCCCTAACACGTTTAGTTGACTTGGTGTTTAGTTCAGCACTCGATTGCTGCAAATACGCTGCTTAAAAACGCTGTCTTTATTAAAACAGATAAATGAATGCAGAGACCTTTCTAATTTCAACTCGCGTGGGCTAGAAACAGAACAGAAAACCGAAAGCGAGAGTAAGAACGAGGGAAAGGCAGCGGGGAGGAGAGAGGAAAGAGACCAGGACACACGCACACGCACGCACACACACACACACACACACACACACACACGCACCGAGCTTTCCTTCTGCCATTCCTCCCCCCCTCAGCCCTGTTAAACTGGTCCATACAATTGTCCCTGGCCGCACCCTGCAGCTCGCCGCCTAAGGCGATCATTAGCTGAGAATGGACAGCCTCCTCTACCTGCTGGCAGCCCATCACTTACCAGCCAGGGGGGAGGCTGGCTGCAGGCTCCTGTACCTGGGCTGGGCCCCATTTGCTCAGCCCGAGAGGGGTCCTGGGTCCTTGCCCCTGGGTGCATTGGTGCAACGTGCACTGAATATAAGAAGGCTGAGAGGAAGCTGGGGTGGGCTGGGGTGGGGGGGAGGCGGCCATTACCTGGGCAGAGAAAGTGAATCTTCTGAGAGAGACAGGAAGGGATCCCTCGGGTCACTCTCTGTCCTCAGCAGAGCCTCTGAGGGCACATTTAACCCTCGCGCTGAAATCAAGGAGACGTGGAAATGAGGAAAAAAAAAAGAAGTCCAGAGCCCACACGTAACTAAACAGGGTCTGTGTCACCACCAGGCAGGAGGGAGGTCTTCCGTAGCTCCAAACAGACAACGCTAGCTGCAGAAAAATGACTCGCGTGCCCTTGTGGCATTGGAGTTATTACTCATGCGCCACGGCCCCGTCGCACGTGGGAGCCGGAGCTGTATAAATGGCTGTGAGGGCAGAAACGAGCAGACGTGTCAGGAGCCCAAGGACCAGGTGTGTAGGTTGTGAAGCTAAACGGACCGTGGAAAAAGCAGAGGAAGCGTCCTCGGCCAAAGGCCAGGGACCCCACTAAGACCGGAGCCCTGGCAGGACGGAAATGGCCAGACCAGGGCTTAAAGCAACAGCTGGGAAAACAGGAGTGCGCGCGGATCTCAGAGCGTAGCCGCCAGGGCTTTGACTGAGCCCCCATTTAGTCCAGCTGAGGAAATCGGTTCAGAGCGTGACAACGCTAGCTCAAGGTGACACGTCAGTGGCAAAAGTAGGACCAGAACCCAGAGCTCCCCGCTTCGGGAATCAGAGGAGGAAGAGGACTTCTGGTTAGAGAGGGGCCCCGGGGGTTCTTGGTCACTGCAGAGCCCAGGTATTTTTGTCACATAGCATTTGTTAAGCGCTTGCTGTGTGCAAAGCGCTGTGCTGGGCCTACGAGACCACAGTGCTAGGAGCCCTCAAAGGCCCGAGCAAGTGAAGGACGGTGGGCAAGGGAAGAAGGAAGCTGGCCACTCGAAGGGCCACAGCGAGGTTTACGGGAGGGCAGCCTGGACATGAGGCCACTCTCCCAGGGATGGAGGTGCGAGAGAGGCCATCTGGACCAGGGCCTTGCACTACGCTGTCGTCAGAGGGCCTGCCGGTTTTGCCCAAGGCAGGCCGGGAAAGTGAGTCTCGTGCGAATGGAGGAGGCAACTTTTCTAGCTCGAGCACTACTTACAGCTCTCTCTCTTGCTCTGGACAAATACGAGAGTGTAGCTTACCCCCCAAAAGCTCCTGGATAAATGGAGGCTCTCTGGGGGAGCTGGTAAGGGAATACCGCCTCCCTTAACAAAATAAACCCGAGACTCTCCAAGGTGTAGCATTGGAAACAGTCTTTCAGCAGAGAAAGGGGGCTGGCTTAAGTGCCCCCCCCCCCCCCCCCCCCCCCCGCTCTGCGCCCTCTGGATTCCACCTGCCCCTTGGGGCGCTCGCAGTGTGATCACAGGTGCCCTCCCTGCAGCCATCTGGCCTCCACCCAGCCTCTGCTCTTGGTTTCTCTAAGCAGAGGCGAAACACGCTGGAACCTTCAAAGCACATTCCTAAACACTAAGGGAGAGCGGTGGGGAAGCGAAAACAAAGGCCCAGGAGCGCTGGAGCAGTTCAGCTTACAGAGTCTGTGGGCCAACAGGGCTGGCCCAAGTTCAGTCAGACTTCCTGGCCGCGGGCCAGCTGGAGCTGGCAGCCTGCCCCGTCCAGCCCACCGCTCAGGCCCACGTCGCCCCCCAGCCCGGGGCACACCCTCGCACCTAGCCCGAACCCCGGGAAAGCCTGCTGCCCCGTAGCAGTGCCCTCGGCCCGCCCTCTCCTCGTCTAGGTGGCTAGCTGCAGACAGCCAGCGGATGGCCCCTGCAGCCGTCCACCCAGAGCTTGCCAAGAGTGACGGGGTTGCCAGTGGACCAGACCCTTGGGGTGGCCTGGTGGGTCTGGCAGGGGTGGGGGTAGCTTCAGGCCTTGAGCAGCCAAGTGTGGCCGTTGTGAACGCTTGGTCGCTGTTTACCCTCGTGCGTCATAAAAATATCATCACGTTCTATGTGTGTCAAGGCTGGGAAGCACTGCTGACTCGCGATAAGTGTGACATCCAGGCCCCAAGAGGTACCCCTTCATATCACGGGGAGAGTATCGGGCCAGATGGACCCTGTCCGAAGGTGAGCACGGCTCACTCATTCCACAAGCACTCCACAGAGCCCCCTCTGTCTGTTGAGCACGGTGCTTGCGACTGTTGGGGGTGGCTGGGGGAGACCCCAGGCTACCAGGCTCTGGGTCCCTCCTTAGAGAACCTACAGTCTCCCCGAGACACTTAAGCCCCATGCGGCTGAAAGCCTCCCTGTGCTCACAGCACCTAAAGCCGGCAGAAAGCTGCACTTGATTTTCCTCCTCAAGCTTATATTTTTTCAAGCCAAAGAGTGGATGGAGTGTTTCTGCCCACTTTCCACTTACAGCTGGATAACCAAAGATCCCCCCACACTCTGAGCAGCCAGCCTGCTGGATAGGGACTTGGGAACCGGGAGTTCTGCGCTCTCTTTCCTGAGGTTCCACCCAGACGATGTCACGCGCACGGCAGATGCTACGGATAACACCTGCCTGTGGCACAAAATTCCGAGAATATCAAGGGGCGCCTCTCCGCAGTCCCACCACACCGTTCTTCAGCCACCCAGGCTGCCTCTCTATAGGCAATCACCGCTCCCGGTTTCTTGCTTACCCTCCCCAACACAGTCTATTTTCTTTTTTAGAAAAATTTTGGCCTCGCCCCGCAGCATGCGGGATCTTAGTTCCCTGACCAGGAATCGAACCCGTGCCCCCTGCAGTGGAAGCATGGAATTTAAATCACTGGACCACCAGGGAAGTCCCCCAAGATAGCCTATTAAAGCTAATTCTTTTTATTTATTTATTTTTAATTTATTTGTTTTATTTACTTATCTTTGGCTGCGTTGGGTCTTCGTTACTGCGCGCGGGCTTTGTCTACTTGCGGCGAGCGGGGGCTGCTGTTCGTTGCAGTGCGCGGGCTTCTCATTGCGGTGGCTTCTCTTGTTGAGGAGCACGGGCTCTAGGCGCGCGGGCTTCAGTAGTTGTGGCTCACGGGCTCAGTAGTTGTGGCTCGCGGGCTCTAGAGCACAGGCTCGGTAGTTGTGGCACACGGGCTTAGTTGCTCGGCGGCATGTGGGATCTTCCCGGGACCGGGGCTCGAACCCGTGTTCCCTGCATTGGCAAGCAGATTCTTAACCACTGTGCCACCAGGGAAGCCCAAAGCTTATTCTTTTTAAAAACATTTAAATTTTATTTTGAAAAAAAAAATCCCAAACCCACAGAAAAATGTAAAGAACAAGTACAATGAACAAGGTTTTTGAAAGCACTATATTTATTCAACACTCCTACCCTTGGAAAGAATTCAAAACCCCTTCAAAGATCTGAATTAATTTAACTGTATCTTAAAATGTTACTTAGGCCCTCATGGATACATTGCGTGTACAGGGTGCTCCCCTTATAGCCCTCAGCACCTTATTATTGCTCTTGGCTCGTGGGAGGTTTGTGGGATTCAATAGCCAAGACAACACAGTAGCTGGTAGGGCGCAGCCAGGCTGCCCTCGTTCCTTCCAAACCTGGCTCGGCCACTTGACCAGCTGCGTGGCCTTAGGCAATTGCTCTCAGTGTGGCCTTGGGCAATGGCTCTCAGTGCCTCACTTTGCTTGTCTATAAAAGGGGGGGGGGAGATAAAACAGGTATTGGGGAGACAAGACAGACACATCTGGTATCAGCTTTGCTTCGGTGACTGCACGTGAGTCACCTGGCCCCGAGTTCACGGCCTCCTAGTTTTCATCAGTAACCGCGAGAGAGGCCGGACGAAACCCAGAATGTGGCTTCATAATCCTTCCCAGCCTGAGAGAATTGCTCTGGCTCAGCTCTGCTCGGAGCCGGGGGCTTCCCCTGGACAGTTTCCACACTCATGAAGAGTTTCTAGCCGTGCTTATTAAAAAGACATTTGGAGGGAAGGCCTTTTTTTTTTTTTTTTTTTTTTTTTTCCCCTCCCCATTTTCTAGCCTGGCTAGTTGCTTCCCTGCTGATAGAACCATCTTCGAAGAAACAACTAGCGTTTACTTTCGGGACAAAGCCGGGAAGAATACATCCTTCTCCCTCAGGGAGTTCCTGGCTCACAAAGGCCCATTTCAGGCCCAAGTTGAGGGTCAGACGGGGCAAGTGGGTACGATCCCAGGAACCACCCCCTGGCCCCCGCATCTGACAAGCCAGAGAGGGTCTTAAGGACCCTCGGACAAAGTTGTCCGATGCTCTTCACATGGGCAGCGTCGAATGGCAGATGTCTGAAGAACCAGAGGCAACAGACGACACGGGAAAAATAAGGAAATTTGTTTGAAGGTATACTTTGCTCTGTGCTATAAAATACTGCACCTAATGTTCGGCTCTGACGGCTGTAATGTCTGACCTTGACATTGTGGTGTTTCTGCCATATAATTTAATTAACGTGTGATGCTGGCCCAATGCCAGGGAGTCAAATGTCCTGATGGCTCTTGGAAGCCACATCAGTCCCTTTGAAGTTCCCCCCAGTGAACTGACACACAGAAACCTCCTAAGGCTGAGGACGGCCCCTGAGATGGGCCACAGAAATTTTGCAGTGTCGTGGTTCCATTGGATGGCACTGGCCAAGCCACCTGCTGACTTGTCACAGTTCTGGAGGCCTGCTGTGGTTTCCGAGCGCCCTAACCACGGGGAGCGGCTCCTTGAGGAAAAAAATCCCTCACCCCTCATCAGGGAGAGTATCCGGTGATCTCCTGCTCACAGATTTTTTTTTTTTTTTCTGCACAAAGTGTTTTTCTTCCTTCCTCAACTTTGCCTGTCGCCAAGTCGTTGAGCTTCACAGAGGAACACAAATTAGACGAGAGGCATATTAATTGAAGGCAAAAAGGACTCTCCATCCATTCCGCACATAATTATTTAACACCTACCACGCACCTACTAGGGCTTTGGGCGTTTATAGCAGGGAACAAAACAGTATCTTGGCCATAATAAAACTTTGTTTTACTTGAGAAACAATAAGTGCATGAGCCATATATATATAAACATTTCAGGTTATAATAAATCTATGAAGAATTAAGAAGGGTAAGGGGAGGGACTTCCCTGGCGGTCCAGTGGTTAAGACTCCACGCTTCCAATGCAGGGGGTGTGGGTTCAATCCCTGCTCTGGAACTAAGATGCACACGTTGCATAGCACGGTCAAAAAAAAACAGGGGGAAAGGGAGAGATGAGATGTTCTTTTAGATGGTAGATTGTGCATCGATGGAATAAAGTGCCCAGGTGGTGTATCAGTCCACGCTTGCTGCAATTATGCTGTATAACGAGCTACTATCCCCAGACTTAGTAGTTGACATCAGTACGCGTTTAGTTCTCACATCCGTGTCTGTGGATCCCCTGTGGTTAGCTGATCTAGACTGTGCCCGACTGGGCTTGACTGCAAGTGTGGGTTGGGTCCAGTCTGCTCCATTGGGTCTCTCGTCCTCCAAGGATGAGCGGGCTACCTGGGACACGGCCTCCTGGCAATAGCAGAAGTGCAAGACGGTAGAGTAGAAATGCAATGACTCAAGTCCTAGACTCAGAGCTTGTACACTGTTACTTCTGCTTACATTCCACTGGCCGAAGGACATTCGTGGCCTGACGTCAATGGGCTGTGGGGGGGCCACTCCACCTCTAGAGGGCTGAGCTGTAAAGTCACATGGCAAAGGGCATGGATATAGGGCAGAATGAAGATTTGGGAACAGTAATGCAATCTGAAACACATGTTTCAAACCAAAACTATGTATCTCTAGCTAAGACATTTATATATACAAATACGTATATGAAATGATGTGACCGCCTTTGCTGGAATCCTCTGTTTTAGATTACATTAAATCCATGCAATAATTACACATTCACATCCCTGAGGTGGTTTATTATGGGTCCAGACGCTTCTGAATCATGGCCGCCAACCTCAGGAAACCTGGGAAGATGGATCACAGGCCATCCCAATGCTGAAAAAGAACACCATGATGGAGACATTTCTTCTTGCCTGGGTTTCCTACGTAAGGATGGGGGTGTAGGTGGGAAAAACCACAGGAGACCCGAGACCTAGCAAGTGTCCTTGCTGGCCTCTGAGCATGTCTTGGAGTGACACAAATCTGGAGTAAGACCCAGGAAGTGTCACCACTGGACCTCACTCTACTACCAAGTAGACATTCTAGCCAGTCTCACTGGCTGTCTAGGACAGGCCTTCATGCATTGATTGTTTAAGGGAATAGGTCGAAGATTGCAGCTCTTCCTTACAGCTCCTCTCCCCCCAGTCCTGCCCTGCCTTTCTCATGCCATCCTTGAATAATGTGGGAGGGATGCCTAATGTCTCTTCAAAAAGTGATGATGTTTAAAATCGGGCCTCCCTTCAGTGAATTCCTCCAGGGCTCTGCAGTAAGCCAGGTACTGGAAACTGGCCCTTCCCTTTAGAAAGGAAAGCTCGCTGTTCAATTGATTCCGACAGCTAATGGAGTATAATCACCTTTGCCCAAAGTGATTCCAATCAAAGGAATCCACTGTCTAAAAATTCAAGGTGGCAGCATCAAGATTTACATCTTGCAAGCAGAGAGAATGGAGTGTCGGGGAAGATGTTTAATGGTGGGGCCCCATGAGGATTCAGACCAGCTCTTATTTGGGGCAATTCTGCCTCCAGTCTCCAAAGGTGTGTGAGGTGATCCATCTTCTGTAACTAATCCTGGCCTAGGTCTGGAGAGGGGACCAGCTGGACGTAATCGCCTCCCAGACCAGCCACCATGACGGAGCGTGTCGGGCACTCCTGCAACTGCAACTTGCTCTCTGATTTCACTGACAACCTTGCTTGATTTAACTGGGTCCATCTTGAACTTATCCACGTTGGAACATCCCTCGGCTTTGTTTCTTTGTCACTGTCCACATAAATCTCTTCGCAACTCTATCCCAGAGACCCTTCTGCGCCTTCTGCCCTCATTCCCCATTAGATGACGATGACGATGGTGATGGTTTCGTTTTTATTGACGCAAGATAGCTGTACAGAAAAGCACACAGATCATTAGCGTCGGGCTTGATGAACGCACCCGTGTATCCAGTACCCAGATCAGGAAACATCACCAGCAGCCCAGAATTCATCTCGTGCCCCCTTCCGAGTACTATGGCCCCAGAGATAACTGCTAACCTAACTTCTGATAGCATGATTCGCGTTACCTGATTTGGTACTTTATGGAAACGGAATCTACAATATGACGTTTTTGTGTGTCTGGTTCCTCTTGCTTATAAGATCCATCCATAGTGTGTGCTGGTGGTTCACTCATTCTCTTCACTGTGTACTATTCCATGGTATGAATACACCACATTTTATTTCTCTGCTATTCTCCTGTTGATGGGTCCTTGGGCAGTTTTGCTTTGGGGCTATTCCTAATAGTGCCACTATGAACACTTACGTACATGCCTTCTAGTGAATAGATGGACACGTTTCTGCCTGGTGTCTCTATACCCACAAGCTGAGTCGCTGGGCCTGTGTTCAGCTTTCATAGATGGCGCCAAACCTTTTCCAGAGTGGTCACGCCAATTTATATTCCCAGAACTGAACAGGAGAATTCTCCTTGCCGGCACTTGGAATTTTCTCTTTCCTTTTAGGCATTCTGGTGGACCCTATGAGATTTCAAGCTCCTGAAGGGCAGAAACAAAGGATTTTTCTTCCTCGAAAATTCTCCCAAGTGTCTCCCGAAAAACCATCCTGGGGAAGATGTTAGCTGATGCCCTGGGAAATAAAAGCACGTGGTTTTCTTTTACTTTTCAGGAAAAGCTGAAATGTGGTCCTTGATCTTTAATGACAGTAGCTTTTGGAAACCGAGAAAAGAAAAATCTGGATCGAGCCTCAAATTCCCACTCCCCCACCCCACCCCCGACCACCACCAATCTGGTCCTGCTCTACAGTGGTTTCCATATGACACAAGCACACCTGCCCGGCAGCCCCAGGCTTCCCACTGCCCACCCACACCCTCTTGCCCCCTCTGCTCCCTGAGGGAGGCTCAGCTCCTGGATCCCCCACCTGGAGTGATCTCCTTGCTCACCCTGACGCCCAGCTCCAGGCACACCTCCTCCATAGAGCCCTCCCAGACTACCTTTAAGTCGAAATCTCCCAGGTGCCTTTGTGCTTATCGTCACAGCCACAGAACTTATCCTTTGTTTGCTCGGTTACACCTTATCTCCTCAGCTCACTTGTAAGTTCTTGGAGGGACCACGTTGTCTAGCAAGGTGTTGTCACACACCAGTTGCCCACGATGTGCTTATTGGTCAGGTACATGACCGTTAGGTTCTGTGTCTTAGTTGTGTGGGGCCGGAGAAGGCTTCTCAGATGGTAAGATCGAGAAAGTCTCAAGTGACTCAGATGAGCACATATGGTGAGTGATGTCCTGACACTGGGTATATTTTGAAGAAAAGCTTGCTGGTCCCCTCTAATTGTCTATGATAGCCTGGCTGAGGAGCAGGGCCTGCTGGTTGGTTCACTCACCAATGGTTTCAGTATCACCTGGGGTGTCAGTGTAGAACGCAGTGTCCTGGCCTTACTCCTTAGACCTGGGGTGGGACCTGGAAATCTCTATCTTCACCTCTCACCACAGTTGGCGCGGATGCACAGCCAGGTTTGGAAACTAATTGATCCTGGAAAGAATGTTCCCTTCTAGGAAGTGAGAAAATGTCAGGGGGCATGTGACGAGGGGCTGTGAGAGACGGTTTGGATTTAGAGAGGCAGAGTTTCAGTCTTAACTCTTCCACTTACCAGGCGTGTGACCGTGGACAAGGTACTCAACCCCTCTGAGCCTCAGTTTCCTCTTCTGTGAAGTGGGAACCTCACTATGGATCTGGTTTTGGTGCAAAAATTACCCCAGATTTGTTGGTAATTTATCAACAAATTACTTTGCCCCTTAAGACGACTGTTTTATTTTGGTCACAATTCTGTGGGTCAGGAGTTCTTGGAAGGGCTCAGCCGGGTGGTTCTCTTTGGGAGTCACAGTCAGATATCAACAGGGGGTGCAGCCATCTGAGGGATGTCCAAAATGGCACGCCCACGCGGCTACCAGTTGTTGCTGGCCATTGTCTGGGACCTCGGCTGGGCTGTAAACCGGGGCATCTACCTGTGACTCCCCAGCATGGCCATGACTTCTTTTTGACTTGTCCCAGAATGGGTGCCCCAGAAAGCCAGGAGGAAGCTGCATGGCTTTTTCTGACTTGGCCTTAGAAGTCTCACGCCATCGCTTCTGTTGCATTCAGAGCAGTCATGAGCCCACCCAGATTTCTAGGAGTGGGAGCATCGCCCCCACCTCTTGATGGGAAGAGTGTCAAATGACCCACGGACCTGTTTAAAACTGCCACGGTATCTGATGGGGTTGTGATCAGGATTAAGTGAGATATCTTTGAAGTGCTGGACAAATGTGAATTCCTCTTCTTCTAGTTTGAGGCCCAGGAGCTCCCAGGGCAAAGTCAGTGCCAGGTGCCAGGTTTCCAGTTGCTTTTGTTCATGTCTACTGGGCCGTAAGGATGGGGTGAAGGGACAGCCTTTCTCAGTTTCTTTTTTCTTTTTTTTTTTTGGCGGGATCTTAGTTTCCCGACCAAGGATTGAACCTGGGCCCCGGCAGTGAAAACGCCAAGTCCTAACCACTGGAGCACCAGGGAACTCCCTCTTTCTCAGTTTCCAGTCATTTCTAGTGCCTTGGGTTAGTTAGTACAGGGCAGCAGTGAGGTACTTTCTGATTCCCCGATGGGGGTTGTTGGGTGCACAAGGTCTCCCGTGATCCCCTGAGACCCCGTATCAGCCCCAACCAAGTGCCTGGGCTCAACTGGAACCTTCTTGGGCTCCAAATGGGAACACCCGGCTGAGGACACAGTGTCTCCAGGACAGATGCCCTGGTGTGGGTCCCTTGGGAGGCCCACACGTGTTGGGATGGGGAACTGGGTAGCAGCTGAATAGAAAGCAGTCAGAGAGAGTGGCTCCTGGCGGCACTGTTCCTCCTTCTCTTGTTCAGGAGTGGGTCCCATCTCTGCCCTTGCTTTCTCCGCCCCCAGGTCGGGAGAGAGTCGGGGGCTGAGGAGAGGTCAAAGGGAGGCCATTGGGCCAGCTCCCGGGCTGCCAGGGGAAGATGGGGGATGGCTTGCCTTCCAGAGCTGCATTCGAGGGTGCCTCCGGATAAGGCAGCGTTAAGAGGGAGGCTGGGTTCCAGTTGGTGCCAGAGTGGGTAGGATTTGCCCAACAGGGAAGGCAGGACAGAAGAGGGAGGAGCCCTTATGCGTCTGCTCCAGTGAGCTGCTGCCTTTTGGGAAGGTGGCCTGGTGCTCTCCCTGAGGTGCTCTCCCATGCACCCTTATTCTGGAAGAAGACGGCGGGACCTGTGTTTGGCAGTCTGAGGACGCTGCTTCCTCTGGTCCTCCTGCTTTTCCTCCTGGGGCTCTCTCACCTTCTTCATCACCGCCACTAGCCTCACCTCACGTTGGGCGACCGTGTTGTTCAGAGCAGGGCAGGGTAAGGCTCAGAGCCGCACAGCCATGCAACACTTTAGCCCCCAGAGCTCACGTTATTGCGCTCCTCCGCGCCCAACACCGTGCTGAGGGCGAGAAATGGTCCACAGGCCTCGTGATGCCGGTCCAGGAGAGCAAATCGATGAACAGGTACCACGTGCCCAAGTGAGTGATACACGTGTGTAAGCACCTCAGGAATCCATGGCCGGACAGCTCTCGGAGGGCTGGGGAGGCCGGGAGAGGACTAACTAGGCTAGGCCATAATGCAGGCTGCCCGTCCTCTCACAGCTCCGTGCCTCAGTTTCCCCATCTGTAAAGTGGGGATAACGAGGTGCCCGCCTTGAAGCGTCAGTCGTGAGGATGAAATGAGGGGACGCAGGTAAGCACTTGGCAGGGCCCCGGGCACACAGTCAGCCCCTAATCAAGCTGGTCTTGGGTGGTTAGGGATTTGCATAAGCAGGAGTGAGGGAAGGACGGAGGAGAGCCTGGGGAGTTGCCATGGGAGGGCGGAGTCATCCAGAAGGAGAAACCAGCGGGGAGCCGGGAGGGAGGTGGTGGAGGGGCGGCCTGCTACAGGGGTGGGTTCCATCCGCCCCTTCCTGCCCCCAGGTAAGGACAATGAAGAGCTCCCCACACCCCCCACCTCCACCTCCCCAAGGCCTCCCAGCTCCTCCCCCGTTCGGACTGCAGTCAACCTGCTCCCTGAGGCTTTTCCTGGTGGCTCCACCCTGGTTCCCCCTTGCAAACCTGGCCTGGCTCCTCCTTATAGACCAGCTCCTCCTAGTTCTAGTCACTGCGCGGGAGGGGAGATCCCCATTCTCCTTAAGCATCAAACCTTGGGGGAGAAGAAAGACTGTCACTTTGCAAGTCCAGGCCCGCTAGCTTTGTGACCTTAGGAGAGGTACTTAACCTCTCTGAGTCTCAGTTTCCTCATCAACAAGAGGGTAATCATTGCGACTAGTGACTTGTTTTGCCCATACTTCTAGGAGAATTAAATAAGAGAATGCATTCAATACGTACCTAATACTTAGTAGGTGCTTAATAAATGGTGGCTATTTCCATAGTGATTCTACGGCTGTGTATCCAGAAGGTGTTTGGTTAAACGACATCCGGGGATTTGACTGGCATAGGCAGCCGCTCCTTGTTGGCAGATAAAGAAATGGAGGTCTTCCTCTCTCTCGATGATTCAGGGAAAGCGCTCCCTGCCCCCTTTCCCTCCTGAGAGGTACCCCATGCTGTGCCTCAGAATTGGAAACAGCAGGCACAGACAAAGTGCGGGGTCAAGCCAGAGGTAGCTGAGGGAAGAAAGAGTTCTAGATAAAGATTTTTCTCACTTAATGGAGGGCTTTGCCCAATAGTCACGAAAACATAACTTTCTTCTAAAACTCTGGGATGGAACCCTTTCTATAGTATGTCTCAATGAGATGTATTAGTTTGTTATTGCTGTGTAACAAACTGCTCTAAAAATGCAGTGGCTTAACACAACAACCATTTCTTCTTCCTCACCAGTGGGTGGGTTGGCCGGGCTCGTTCATGCAGCTCACTCATCTCAGGGGAGGCCCAGGATGGCCTCGTGCACAGTATGGCAGTCGGTACCAGTTCTCAGCTGGGGTGAACAGTGGCTCTCCAACGTGTCACCTCGAATCCTCTAGTACACAAGACTGGCTTCCTTATGTGGCATTTTCAGAACTGCCTGAGAGAGTGAAGCAGGTTGCTGCAAGGTCTTTTAAGGCCTTATCTCAGAAGTCACACAGTATCACTTCTGCCACGTTCCGTTGGTCAGAGTGAGTCACCAGGCCAGCCCAGCTTCTAGGGAAGGGGACATAGATTCCACTCTGTATTAGTCTGCTCGGGCTGCCATAACAAAAGTACCGCAGACTAGGCGCCTAAAACCACCGAAATATACTGCCTCACAGATCTAGAGGCTGCAAGTCCAAGATCAAGGTGTGGGCAGGGTTGGTGGCTTCTGAAGCCTCTCTCCTTTGGCTTGTAGACAGCTACCTCCTTCCTGTGTCCTCACATGGTCTTCTCTCTGTGTGTCTGTGTCCATATTTCCTCTTCTTATAAGGACCCAGTCAGACTGGACTAGGGCCCACCTGTGTGAACTCATTTTGAATGACCACATTTTAACTTAATTACCTCTCTAAATACCCTAACACCAAATACAGTCACATTCAGACCTACTAGGGCTTAGGATTCCAAAATGTGGATTTGGGGGGACACGATTCATCCCATAACACACCCTTTGGTGGGGAGAGCTACAAAGAAGTTGTGACCATCTTTTTTTTTTGGCCATTTTTAATCTATGACAGGAGACTATAGTAAATACTCAAACATGCTAGTACTGTTATTTCTGCCATTTTATTACCTGCCCATTGTGAGCCTAGTGAGGAAGAACTCCAGCTCTAGGTCCTTAAACCCTCCAGTTTCACTCTCTCCGACAAACACGCATCTTTCCCCGGGCAGCTCCCTTTAGCACATCACTGCAGGGGCTTAGCAGGATGCAGGGACCTCACGTGCCTGTGCCACTGGCTCCCTGGCTTTGAAGGGACTGTGTGGGCAATCTCCCAGAACAGGACAAGCCAGGCTGGCCTCACCGGCCTTTATCACCCCACGCCCCAGGCCCCAGACAAACCCCTCCATCTTCCACCTGGCCTGCCGCTTCCCCCAGGTGCCTGGGGGTGTCTTTTTCAGGGCAGTCTAGTTCCCATAACACCTGACTTATACATACGGGGTGTTTAATAAGAGTTTGAAGAATAGAATTGAGTTCGGGATCTTCGTGGTCCCCTTAACCCCTAGCTCAACGATTCCCCCCAGTCCTCATATCCCAAAGTCACCAAGAGCCCATTGGGGATTTGGAAGGTTTCTCCTATCGCAGCTTCTCTGGTTCTTATTCCTCCCCTCCCAGGCCCCTGCCCCTTCCCCCAAATCCATTCCACAACTGCCTTTCCTCACCACGTGGCATCCTCAAAGACGCGGGGGTTTTGACATTGAACCTGACATTTATCTGCTGTGGATTGGTGGAACGGTGATGCCGGGAGAGAGGAAACATTTCTGCTCCCCCAGAACCCCCTTACACACACACACACACACACACACACACACACACACACTCCCGGAGCCAGACAAATGCAGGAAAGTAAGACACAGCTGTAGGTCCAGCCACCCCAAGAGAAATGAGAAAGTGTGGAAGAAAACAAGAAGAAAAGGTGCGGAGTTGGGAGAGGTCAAGTGCCATATTATTTGCAGTCCTGATGGGCACACAGCACAGCTCAGGGATGCGGTGTTGGTAGCAGCCCAGCAGAAAAGGCTGACAAAGCCGACACCCACTGCCAGAGCCGCAGCTCTGCGGGGCGGCCTGACGAGCTCTGCCTCTGAACACCATTGTTAATTGACGGAACGGTGAATGTGCAGAAACCTTCACCCCCAAAATGCGATTAACTGACTGTAGCGTCCCTACTGACTACACTGCCCTCCCGCCCACAGTGACCACCCACCCGCATCCCCACTCCTGCCACTGCACACACAGCTTGGTGGCAGGCCAGGTGTGAGGTACCCTCCAGGGTGGGAGAAACAGGTTCATCCAGAAGGGGAATTCACCCAAGGATTTCAGGAAAGAGCCACAACGGGGATTTCTGATCCCCAGGACCCCCCCCCTTTTTTTTTTTTGCGGTACGCGGGCCTCTCACTGTCGTGGCCTCTCCCGTTGCGGAGCACAGGCTCCGGACGCGCAGGCTCAGCGGCCACGGCTCACGGGCCCAGCCGCTCCGCGGCACGTGGGATCCTCCCGGACCGGGGCACGAACCCGCGTCCCCTGCATCGGCAGGCGGACCCTCCACCACTGCGCCACCAGGGAAGCCCCCCGGTTTTTTTTTTTAAAGTTGCTGCTTACATGGATGGACCTAGAGGTTATCATACTAAGTGAAGTCAGAAAGAGAAAGACAAATATCATAGGAGATCACTTATATGTGGAATCTAAAAAAAATGATACAACTGAACTTATTTACAAAACAGAAACAGACTCACAGACTTCAAAAACAAACTTCTGGTTACGGGGGGGGGGGGCGGGGGGAAGGGTGGGGAGAGGGATAAATTAGGAGTTGGGGATTAACATATACACACTACTATATATAAAGTAGATACCCAACAAGGGCCTACTGTATAGCACAGGGAACTACACTCAGCACTCTGTAATAACCTATATGGAAAAAGAATCTGAAAAAGAACAGATCTATGCATGTGTATAACTGAATCACTTTGCTGTACCCCTGAAACTAACACAACATTGTAAGTCAACTATACTCCAATATAAAATTAAAATTAAAAAAATAATAATGGTAAGAAACGACCAAAAAGAATTGCCTCTTGACCCACAGTGGATGCCTTCGACCTGTAGAAAGGAAGGTCAGCCAGTATCTGAGACTCCCTGGCCTCCGAGTTGCCCCAGGGCCCAGGAAAGAGGTCAGCCACGCTAACCGCCCTGCTGTGGCCAAGAGCCCCTGCTGCGCCGCGCAGTTCCTGCTAAGTCAGAACGCGTTCTCCCAACAGTCTGGCTGCTCGGCAGGCCCAGGCGGCAGTGCGCAGCCACGGGCTGAGTGTGACGCTGGGCTGTGGGCCTTTGAAACAAGCGCGCTTCGCTTCACTCTGGACTCTGAGTTGTCTGCTTGGAAACAGAGAACATCTTGGCCCTGGCGGTGAGCGATCTAAGCCCTGGTGGCAGGGGAGTTGAGATTCTCGGGATGAACGGCTGAAGGCTGCTAAGAATATCCAGCCACAGGCCTGACCACAAGCCAGTGAAGGCCCCACGTGGCGGCTTCCGTGGTCCTTCAGGCGTGGGAGGAGGGAGCTGACTGGGCAGCCGGTGCTCGTGGGGTCCATCAGTTGGAAGTGTGTAGACGCAGAAGTAAAGAGTAGGGTTAAGTAACATTTTAAAAAAATCCAAGAAGCCCATCCTGCCCCCAAGGAATGCATAATCCCAGGAGGAAGGACGTCAGCCACAAGGGACTTAGAGCGCGTTACAGGTTAAAGAGAGGACAACCAAACAGAAGGGGCCAGCGGCAAGGCACCTCACATGCGTCTGTGAGGCTGCAAGTGTCAAAGAGAGAGCACCCACACCGGCTTCCTGAAGCCACATCAGGTGGGTCTCGTGGCCTAGCAGCTGGCGGCCTGACGGGGAGCCCGGGATACATGGTCCGTCCTCTACACCCCAGTTCCCACATCTGCAAAGCCAGGGATTCGGGTCACTGTTTCATAAACGTTTTGAAAGGTCAGGTCTCAGACCTTCCGGACTTTGATGCATGCGCCCCCGGAAAAATGGACACGGGCACCAAGGCCACCATTTTTGCACTATTTCAAGGGGTTGCCCGGCCCCAAGCTGACCATCCAAGGATCTCAAGCAAAGGTTCTGAGGTTTTGGCTTAGGGGAGGAAGTGTTCTTGGAGGTCTGGAGACGACTGGGAAGAGTTCAGGGATAAAGTGGGATTGAAGGAGGCGCAGAAATGAAATTTCTACTCCTTCATCCAACAAATGTGGTGAGTGGCAGCTGTTGGCAGGCACAGTGGGTGCAGCCATAGAGGAAACACAGGGGTCCTGGGTCTTGTGGGACCGCCTTTCTAGCTGGAGAGACAAGCCCCTTCGGCTCCAGCCACACAGGCCGTCGTCGTTCATTTGCTCAAATAGTTCAGGGGCAGTCGTACTTCAGGACCTGCGCACTTACCTTTCAGCTGCCTGGAGCTCTTTTTCCCGTATCCCCAGACAGCTGGTCCCCTCTCAGCTCAAAAGCCATGCCCAGGATGAGGCCTCCCGCCATCCCCGCCCTTCGCAGCCACGCTGCCCTGTTTCATCTTTGCAGCTCATATCATCATCCGAAGTTATCTTCTCTATTTGCTTTGTGTTTATGGTCCGTCTCCCTTAGCACAGGGACCCTGTCAATCTTGTTCTCCACGGTGCCCTGGTGCCCAGGACAGTGCTTGGCATACAGTAAACACCTGTCAGAGATGGCGATGAACCAAATGAACTAATTATAGACTTAAAGATAGATTGCTGCGAACTGGTGAGGCCTGTGGTGTAAGGCTAAGGACCAGGTGGTTTGAGAGGGTGAAGCTGGGGGACTAACCTGGCTCGGGGGAATGTGTCTTAGAGGCAATGCTGTTTAGATAGAGCTCCAAATGACTAGGAAGGTGGGGTGGAGGGAAGACGGATCCGGGCAGTCTCCTGGGATGGCCCGGATGTGGGAAGGGGCTGGAAACAGAAGCCGAGAGCAAAGGTCTGAAGGGTAGGGCCTGGTGAGCTGGCTGAGGGTTTTCACCTTCATCTCAGTAGTGAAAGCTGTAGGGGTACCATTGCTCTGGCTCCAGGGCGCTGTGCCCCCTATTACCTCTCTGATCCATCCTCGTGCTTTACACTCTGGCCACTCTGGAATCCTGCTTGTTCCTTACACACCGCAGGCACCCTCCCGCCACAGGTCCTTTGCACCGGCTATGCCTCTGCCTGCAACTCTCTTCCTCCAGAAATCCTCTGGGCTCCCTCACCTCCTTCGAGTCTTTGCTCACCTCTCACCTTCTCAAAGAGGGTTCCCCTGACCACCCCTGAATCCTGAACCCTTCTCCCGACCCCCTGCCCTCCTGCTGGCCCTTACCTGCTCCCACTTGTCTTTCCTTGGTGTGTATCACTGTCTACTGTCCGAGGCAATCTTAAGACCCGTTACCTTTATTGTTTATCATCCATCTCTCTCCTGCTGGAATACAAGCACCTCAAGGACAGGCATCCATTTTGCTCCCCAGGACGTGCCGAGTGTCTGGAAGGGCACCTGGTACCCAGTAGCAGTCGAGGTTTGCAGGTATGGTCGTTGCTGTTGGCTGCTGTGCTGGAAATGGACGGCAGAGGGGCAGGAGCGGACGAAGGGGGCCAGTTAGGAGGTCATTGCCAGGCCTTAGGCAAGAGATTGTGCTAGGCAGGTGCTGGATGCAGAGGGAATGGATGACTCCTAGAGCTGCCAAGAGGACAGAAAACAGGATTTGGTGATGGGTCAGGCTGGAGGAGTGGGGTGGTCAGAGAGCTCAGAGGTGACTCCCCGGTCCCTGGACTGCTTTCTGGCCATAACTGGGTATGATGACCAGGTGGTGTGTGGGAACCAGGGAGAAGAAGCAGGGTTAGAGGAAAGAAGGGAGAAAGGGGTTCCCGGAGGGGAACATTCATGGGCACCAGTGGGGGAAAGGCTCACCTGTCTAGGGGAGAGTGAAAAGTGCGGTTTGTCTGGAGTGGAAGGAAGTTCCTGCGGAGGAGAGGAAGATGGCAGGAAAGGCCGGATCGGGGGCCTGGCCAACCGCTAACGCTGTGTACTTGCTGCTCTGGCACTGGTATCCTGGGCCGTGGGCAGGGTGCTGTGAATCCTCCCCCGATCATGGCCCATCCACCTGGTGCACTGCTCTCAACGGCTTGCTTCTGTCACGGAGCAGAAAGTTTACTTCTGTTCCTGTGATTTTAAACCGTGCTTCCTGGCTGTCTCTAGAAAAACCTCACTGCCCTGCCTCCCCACCCCGACTCCACCCAGAGTGTCCCCCGCTCTCCTGCAGCCGGCTCTCCTGCCCAAGAGCTCGCATGCAATTATAAGCCTTCTCCTTCCCCAGTTTGTTTGCGTATTTTTTTATTTATTGTATTTTTTTTCTTTTTGGCCACGTCCCCGCGGCTTGCGGGGATCATATTAGCTCCCCAACCAGGGATCGAAGCCGTGCCTTCGGTAGTGAAAGCACAGGGTCCTAAGCACTGGCCAGCCAGGGAATTCCCTATTATATTTTTTATTTCGTTAACATTCTGTTGAAGTGCAGCACACAGACAGAAAAGTATCTAAATCCTAAATGTACAGCTTGGTGAATCTTTACAAGCTGGGCACACCCGCGTAGCCAGCGCCCAGGTCAAGACGCAGCGTATTCCCAGGCCCCCCACCCCGAACTCGCTGTTGTGCCCCCTCCCAAGGGGCATGCCCCTCTCCATTGTCCCCCTTCCTCCAAGGTCACCCCTAGGCTGACTTTTGACACTTTAGATTGGCTTTGCCTACTTTAAAACTTGAGGTAAGTGGAATCCTATTGAGAGTGTGCTTTTGAGGCAGGCCTGCATTTTTTTTTTTTTTTTTTTTTTTTTTTTTTTTTTTTTGGTGTATGCGGGCCTCTCACTGTTGTGGCCTCTTCCGCTGCGGAGCACAAGCTCCGGACGCGGAGGCTCAGTGGCCATGGCCCACGGGCCCAGCCGCTCCACGGCATGTGGGATCTTCCCAGACCAGGGCACGAACCGGTGTCCCCTGCATCGGCAGGCGGACTCCCAACCACTGCGCCACCAGGGAAGCCCCAGGCCTGCATTTTAAAATCAGTCTTCCTGGCGGCCTTGAGGCCAGTGGTGTTAGGTGCTGGAATTGATAAACAAATGAAAAATGGGGTTAGGAGGGAGTGAAGGCAGTTGAGACTGGATCTGGAGAGTCGGGCCGAGTTCTAAGAGGATCTTGAACTATAGGAGGAGGAAGGAAAGTAGCTCACACCTGAGGGAGGGAGAGACCCCTGCCTCTCAGAAGGACATTCTCCATGCTACCCTGATCCCAGAAGTGTCTCTTTAGCTAAAGATTAGAAAGGGTTCTTGCCTTAGGGGAAGAGACCATTCAAGTTCCATTGTTCCAGTGTCCGGGGAGATTTCTCTCTCTCTCTCTCTCTGTGTGTGTGTGTGTGTGTGTGTGTGTGTGTGTGAGAGAGAGAGAGAGAGAGAGAGAGAGAGAGAGAGAGAGAGAGAGAGAGATGGAGAGAGGTATTCCTGGGAACCCATTTCTCTAATAGTAATTCCTAGGGGGCCTCATGCTAGATGGGCAGTACTGGCTTCCACCTGCGTGATGGTGATGATGGTGGCGGGGAGGCCTCAGAGATGGGCAGAGACATTTGAGGATTTTAGAATCCAAAGTCCAGAGAAGGTGAGTGACTTGCCCAAGGTCACACACCGAGGGAATCAGCATTAGAAATGGGATCTCTTGTGCCCTCCCCGGTCCTTTCATTACTGTGTACCACCCCCTTGCTTTTCAAAGAACCTAGTGTTGCCACCAAAACAGCAGAATTACCTCATTTTTCTTTTTTTATAAATGTATTTATTTTTGGCTGCGTTGGGTCTTCGTTGCTGCACGCGGGCTTCCTCTAGTTGCAGCGAGCGGGGCTACTCTTTGTTGCGGTGCGTGGGCTTCTCATTACAGTGGCTTCTCGTTGCAGAGCACGGGCTCTAGGCACGGGGGCTTCAGTAGTTGCGGCACGCGGGCTCAGTAGTTGCGGCATGTGGGCTCAGTAGTTGTGGCTCGCGGGCTCTAGAGCGCAGGCTTGGTAGTTGTGCCGCACGGGCTTACTTGCTCTGCGGCATGTGGGATCTTCCCGGACCAGGGCTCGAACCCGTGTCCCCTGCATTGGCAGGCGAATTCTTAACTACCGCCCCACCATGGAAGTCCCAATTACCTCATTTTTGAAAGGCGTTATGAATTCAGTTCTATATGTGGAACGGAGCACAGAGGTTGTGAGTGGGCATGACATTATAATTCACGTCCCACTCTATTTATCTTTGCTGGGTTTTGTGTATCTTTGGAAGCAGCCTTAAACCATTATTGGAACAAAGTAGGGAGAAAAATAATAATATATAATTACAAATGAGGACTAGACCGTATGAATCCTATTAATTGTCTTCCCTGCCATCCTTAGTTTGGGTATTTTCAGAATAATTAAAAGATTAGGCTTTCATTGGTGGAGGTGGTGGGTTAGCACTGAACCCTAAACAGTGGCATCACCTACTCCAGGGATGGCCCCGTGCCACCTGCTGCCTGGGACGCTTTCTGAGTAACACCAAGGGCTGTGCTCCAATCTCCAAGTATTTACTCTCTGCTGAGGAGAAACTCTGGCAAAGGCTGTGAAATAAACCCCAAAGCCAGGGAGAAGCCGAAGAAAGGAAAGGGTCAGTGGCGCATTAATCATTGTCGGCGGAGCTAGAGCAGAGGACAGAGGCTGGTTTGAAGAAAGACAGAACCTGAATTATCTTGGAGATTGATCTTCCCTCCTGCACGCTCCCTGTGCCAGCAAATAGGGCAGGAAGGTCCCGGCGCAACCACTGGCATTGAACTGGTGAGGGCATCCGCCGACTGGCCGGCATGCTTTGTCAGAGAGACCAGGGCAGGGATGTGACCACACTCCGTCACGGGGGTCATCCCAGAGCTTCTGCTTACCCTGAACAGGCTGCATCTTGGAAAGCGACAGAACACAAGAGGCATCTCAGAGAGACCTTTGGGACAAATTCACTGTCGTCATGTCCTCAGAGGGCATCGTTGGCATGCCGGCGTGCAGTGAAGGCCATTTCCTTTAGATCCAAAGAAAGCACCCAATTATTATGTGCCTGTGGAATTGGCAGAGTAATGACGTTGACCACAGGTGCCTGGAGAGTTGGAAAGACTGCATGGATCAAAGTTTAGGCTCTAGGAATCAGGCAATGAGTGTCCAGGCAAGCAGGCAAGTTAATTATCCTCTAAACCTCAGTTTCCTCATCTGTGAAACGGGGATAATAATAGTACCTTTATTATGGGGTAGTTTGCCCATATGTGAAATGAGATTAGTAATGCATATAAAGTGTTTAGAACTGTGCCTGGTGGATAGTGAGCCCTTAATAAATCCTAGCTATTGTTCTCCTAAGAGCTGAAAAGGGCTAGTGGCCCTCCTCCTCCCCAAATTCAAGAACTTCAGAGGGGCTGTGTAGTGGCTTCTCCCAATATCCTCTCTTCCCTGCTTTAGCTCTCCCCATGGTAAGAGCAGAGTAATCTTTATCAAAGCCCAAAGCTGGGGAAAACGTTGCCCAGAAGTCTGAAAGGGCAAGGTGGTTTATAATCTCACCGAACACTGAGCCATAATTTAGTACTGGTGGAGGTGCAGAAATTTCCCAAACAGAGCTAGACAATCTACTTGTTCTGGGGAGGAAGTCCTTCCCTTGAACTTGGCCCCTCACTTTTTCAAAGCTTACCTGAGAGGAAGGCAACTCTTCACATAGATGATAAATTCTTAGGTTCCCATGGCGAACACAGCAGATCAACCAAGACCTGCTGATCCCAGAAAGAAACAAACTCCTTTTATTATATTTACTCCAGTTGGCGAGTTGTCAAGACGACCCCAGAGGGACAGGATTGGAGAAGCTATGTAGGATCTGATCCCAGAAATAGTTTAAGGTTTGGGGGAACAGTGCATATGTGTGGGAGACAAACAATTACTCTACTGGAAAGAGCCCAGGTTTGGAGTCAGGTAGAATCCCCGTCGCCAAACTCAGTTAGATTAGCTATATATTTGGGGAGGGCAATTGTGAGCTTCAGTCTCCTTAGCTGTAAAATGTGAATCATAATACTTAACCCATAGGGTTATTTTTGGGGCTTTGGTGAGGTAACTTGGGAATCTACCTAATAAAGTAACTGAAAAGAGCGAAGGCCCTCAATAAACAGTAGCTATTTTTATCATGGAGGAATTATTCATCCTTAAAAAAGACTTGCTTTGCTATCAAATGCATCATAATGCCATAGTTACTGTTCAAAGTCAAACGGCGGCATGGGATTGAGAGAAGAACTCCGATTGCCCAAGGTCACCTGTGACCAGAACCCACTCTTCTGGTTTCTAAGGGTCTGGAGAAGAAGGGTGGTCTCAGTCTTTTGCCACCAAGTAAGGACCAAGTGGTTGACAACAGGCAAAATACTCTAAGGAGTTTGGGGCTCTGTCTTGCTCTTCTTGGCTAGGACGTCCCTCTCTCGCCTCCTGGGGCCGATATTCTGTGGCACTTAGCAAGGATAGGAACGTCCAAGGCCCGCCCTCAGGAACCCTGGCTCCTCTGACAAAAGCCTGTATACTTGCATCCCATGCTCCCATGAGCCTCTCCAGGCGATAATGGCTCCTCTGGCCTCATGCTTTACTCTCCTAATTTCTTAGGTCTCGATCCTCACCAGCACTACAGAGCTCCTCCCTGCAAGCCCGGACACCTAGCTTTTCCTGAAGCACATGCCCGTAATTACCTTACTCTCTCTTTTTTTAAAAAAAAAAAATTTATTTATTTGTGTATTTTTTTTTGGCCAGCTGCACCAAAAAAAGTGATTCATGTGGGATCTTAGTTCCCTGACCAGGGATCAAACCCGTGCCCCCTACATTAGAAGGGCGGAGTCTTAATCACTGGAAGGCCAGGGAAGTCCCTTGTTTTGCTCTCTTGAATTTGGTTTCTTCTCTGGCCATGATATAGAATATTGATTAGAGTTAGCAAAAACGTATGAAGCATTCAGTGACTCATTTACTGTTTATCAAGTATTTGGGGGGGCGGAATCCCCTGGTGGTCCAGTGTTTAGGACTCCGCACTTCTACTGCAGGGGGCACGGGTTCGATCCCTGGTCGGGGAACTAAGATTTCACGTGCCGTGTGGCGAGGCCAAAAGTAAAAAATAAATGAAGTGTATTTTAAAGCATCTATATGTGCCAGGCGTTGTGCCACAAATGTGCCGCAAACAACATTATGAGAACAGTATGTTTCTACGTGTTCGTTCCTGGATATTGATGCAAACTTAGTACACAGTGATGGCGCACCCTCTCCTTACAGAGCGTACAGTCTTGTTGGGGAGATGACAGCCCAGGGGGGAATGCTCAGAGCCTATTAACAACAGGGGCCATATGTGCTGGCCCTCAGAGGTGGCAGGGATCTGGAAGCCTTGTTAAGGAGTTTGGGTTTTGTTCCAAGTACAGTGGGAACTAGTGGGGTAGTGACATGTGACATGCTTTTTTTTTTCTCAAAAGACTTTGTAGCTGCCATGTGGAGGAGGGGTTGGGGGAGGGTGAGAGTGGCAGCACAGAGAACAGTGGGACTAGTAATCCTGTGTGCTAACCCAGGCAAGATGATGGTGCCCTGGCCAAGGTGGATTTGGGAGAATGGGAAGAAGTAGGTTGACTGGATAGAACACTTGGAAGTAGAATCGGTTAGCCTTGCCATCAGACTGGAGGAAGGCGAGGTGCGAGATGAAGGAGACAGGTCTAGAATGACCCCTTCCCTCCCACCCCCAAGATTATGCTTTAAGCACTGAAGTGGCTGAGACATTTTCTGCCACAGGGAAGGGAATTGGGACAAAGGGCAGGTCCCAAGGGACGAGCAGGTCTCTTTTTTAAGGGACAGTTTGTCCTGCTTGCCACTCTTTCCCCAGGACCTGTTGCAGGGCCTGACATGTAGTAAATACCCCAAAATATTTGTAGATTAATTGATTTTTTTAAAAATTCAGTTTTAGGTAGGCTGTGAAGCAGGGTGACAAAGAATGTGGAGTCTACGGCTGACTGAGTTTGAATCTTAGCTCCACCATTTTCCCAGTGACTTTGGGAATGTTCTGTGACCTCTCTGCCTTAGTTTCCTCATCCGTAAAATGTGGATAATAATTCTACCTGCCTCAGAGGGTAGTTGTAAGGATTAATCGTTAATTTCTAGGAAGTCCTTAGAAGAGGGTTGCCAGCACTCTGCAAATGTTCACTATTGTTATCATGAAGCTGGTCATAGATGGCCAAATTGAGATGTCAGGTCTGCCGTTTGATATGGGGGTCTGGACCTGGAAAAACAAATTGAAGGGTTATCAGGTCATCAGCAAGTAGGTGGTATTTAGAGCCATGAGCCTGGATGAGATTGGGGCAGGGGGGAGAGAAGGAAGGACCCAGGCCCAAGGCAACTAGTATAGCATAGATAGAGAAGAGTCCAGAAAGAGACTGAAAGAGACTCAGAGGTAGGATGCAAACCATGTGTGTGTGGTATCTGGGAAGCCAAGAGCAGTTCAAGCGGGGAGTGGTCAGGGGTGTTGAGTGCTTCCAAGGCCAAGGAAGGCTTGACCCCCACCCCCTGCATCCCCACCCTCCAGCAACAAGGAAGTGGCAGGTGATCTTGAGCCCTTTCTGCAGAATAGCTACGGAGGGTGGAGGTTGAAGAGTGTGGGTTGAAGAGTGTGATAAATGATGCATCTATACAGTGAAATTCCACAGGCCTTGGCACAGCCAGAGCCCATCTCCAAGTGCTGATATAGAAAATGATCTGTAAGATGTAGCAATAAGTTTTATAGGTGAGGTATGGAACAGCTTGTGCAGCGTGTTCCCATTTCTGAAAATAAAGAAAGTGGTGGTGAGGGTGTTGAAGATGTTTAATCATGTACCGACAAATGTGTGTCTGTATCCCCTCTACGTTGTGTTTTACACAAACGGTAAGGTACTCAAATTGTAACGTACTATACACACCCATTCTGCACATTATGGTTTTCCCCTAACGATAGACCTTAGGGGTCATTCCCTATCAATACTGCAGAGCAAATTTTTATTTTTTAAAAGAGGTACAGAATGTTCCCTTGTATGCATGAACCATCAATGTCATTGCTGGACATTTAGGTTGTTTCTAATATTATGCTGTTACAAACAAAGCTGTAATTTATCCCAATATCTTAGAATAACTTCAAAACGAGCTGAGTTTTAGAGGGCACACAAGGTAAGGAAATGGAAATACTAATGGACGTAGACACCTCTTTTGAGAACTACAGCTGTGCAGGGGAACGGATAAATAGGGAGCCGGGGAAGGAGATGTGGGGCTAAAGAAGGGCATTCTAAAGATGGAAGATGCTTCAAGGGAATGAATACAACAGAGTAATTCAATAAAGAGTGCATGGGGGTGGGGGAGGGAGGCAGTCAGGAAGAGCCTCTGCCAGTGATATTTTAGCAGGTGTAGGAGGATGACTTAAAATGGTACGAGGCCCTGTGCTGAGTGCTGTGGGAACAGAAGGTTGCATGAATGGACACAGGCCTTCAGGAAGGTTCCACTCCAGCAGGGAAGCTACAATGTTTCACAAATCAGTTGTGATATTGTCAGAAAGTGGTTGATTCTGTTACTGAGGTATAAAGGTCTATAAACATCCCACTGGGTGCCTGCTGGTGGAATTTGCTCACACTTCCGGTGATTCCCTGGGTTTTTGATAAACCATGAGCTGGAGGAGAGGAGAATGATATTTTGCCTGGAATTTGTGGATTTTCCTATAGGGATTAAATGACATGCACGCCCTGGAAGGCTGAAAGAAAAGGAAAGGAAAGGAAAGGAAGAAAGGAAGGAAGGAAGGAAGGAAGAAAGAAAGAAAGGAAGGAAGGAAGGAAAGGAGGAAGAAAGGAAATAAATAAATAAAAATCCCAAGAAGAATTTATATTCCTGATGGCTTTGCTGATGGTCGTGTAAATTGTATATTTAATCAAAGGCACTCGAATGTCTCTCTCTCTCTCTTTTTTTAACTATTGAAGAGCCATTTAAATGTCAACGTAAGTGATTCCCTCCCAAATAGTGCTGTTTATACATTACTTCCCCTAATAGACCATAATGATTCATAAGGAGGCATTTCGCGCCTCTAAATTGTAGGCCTATTGAAATATAAATTAAGATGATAAATAATTTGACCTTACCTGAGAGTACTAAGTATTTACATATGTCAAATACGAAATTACCCTGAATATCAGGGTCCCTGAAAAGGCAGCCTTCCTCTCCTGGCTGAATTCAATAAATGAAACGGGTTTTAATATCTCCTTTATAGTGTGGAGAAAAGAGAGGGGCAGACACAAAAGAACGGGCCGGGAACCCGGCCGTCCCAGCCCTCCAGACTTCGCCTTGGCCTGGGGGCCCGGGACCCCTCCCCGGGAGTGCAAGGCGGGTGCCGGCCGCCCCCGCGTGCCCCGCGCGCCCTCTTCGCCCCCTCCTCCCGCGACGCCGCTGGAGTTTCTAAACATGGAGTTTCTACAGGAACTTTGCCAGGCCGAGCTCGCCGCCCTCCCGGATCCCCGCAGCGGGATTCACCGAGTCGGCGGCGCCGCGCGGCCTCCCCGCCCCCACGCCTCCGGGGAGCCGCTGACCTGGCGGCCTCCAGCTCCGCAAAGCCGCTCCGCCAGGTTCATAACCCGAGAAGGTGCGGAACCTCCCGGGCCCTGCGCCCCCGCCCGACCCTGCCAGGGCCCCGGAGGGTGGCAGCTGGGCGCCCTCGGCGGGACCCAAGCCCAACCTGCCCGCCGGGCCTGTTTGTTGGCGGCCGCCTGAGCTTGGGGCCCGGGGCTCGGCGAGCTCTCCGCTCCCCGGACCGGGGCCGAGCCGCGGGGGTCGCCGAGGCGGTGGAGGGGCGCAGACCACGGAGGGCCCGGGCTGGGTGCATTGACCGCTCGCGCCGGGTTTTTGTTTTGTTTTGAAGCCGGGCGTGGGGGAGGGGCAGCACCTTGTCAATGAGAAATTTCCTGTTCGCAAGACTCTGCTTGCAGAGTTTCTGTCCTGCCCTTGAACTGACAAGTGGATCTCCGCAGCGCGAGCCCCCGAGAGTTCATCCAGCCGCGCCGGGCGCGCGCAGGGGTGGGGGCGGGGGCACCCGCGCCGCGGCGCCGAGCCCCCGGGAGCCCGGCGGAGCGGGGCCGACGCCTGCCCTCCCGGTTCCCGGGCGCACCCGTGAGCGCCCAGCCGAGCGGTGACTAATCTGCGGCTCTGGGCCTCTTGGCGCGCAGCCCGGGCTCGCCTCCCTCCCCCTCGTTCCATCCCCCTCCCCGCCGGCCTCCCGGCCCCGCCGCGCCGAGCTCCGCGGAGAGAATCGCGCGGGCCGCCGCCGTCGCGTTCCCGGGAGTGTGGGAAGCGGGTCGAGGCAGGCGGCTCCCGAGCCGTCTCTCCGGTCGCTCTTCTTCGACCCAGGCCCAAGTGTGCGTGTGTGTTTCCTTCCCCGTAAGCACTTTGATCAGCGTTTCCTCAGCGCCGCGGAGGAGCCAGGGCAAACTGGAGCTTTTAACCCCCTGCGTGCCGCCCCACGGTGGGCTCCGTGGGGAGGGTGCCGCTGGGAGACTAGTCGACACGGGGGCAATCGGTTTGGTTTGGCAAGCCAGTGTCTGGAGGAGCCCGACCGGATCCGAAGAGCTTGCCCAAGCGCGGCAGGCTCTCCTGGGGAGAGCAGGCCGCGAGGCCCGGGGCGGCTCGTTAATGTTCCAGCCTGCCCGGGGGCCGCACAGTAACCCGACCTGACTGGCGAGGCGAGGTGCGGGCTTGAAAGGCCCGGCAGGCGGAGGCTTCTGGAGGGGATCTGGAGGCCCCGGGGGGACCCACTTTCACGCACCCTGTCTGCTGGCGCGTGGACGGCTCCCAACCCGGGGTGGGGGCCTCGCTCTCGCCCCGCTGACTCGGTCCTGGCCGCCGCTCCCTCCCCTGGCCAGGCCTCGCCGGGGAGTTAATGATTGATTTACTGGCTCCGCGCGGCCGGCGCCCTCCCAGCTATTTGTCCAAGCTGAGGAGTTGCTGGCGAGCAGCGCAAAGGCCGGGAGCGCGGGGGTCGCCCGGGAAGGGAAGCCGCGCTGCTGACGGGAACGAGCGACCACTTGATTAGCCCCCACTGAGCGGCTCTAGCCGTGTCCGGGGCGAACCTGCTGGAGGCCCGGGCCGGGCGAAGGGAACATTGGGAAGCGCCACACGTAAACGGGTTGGCAGCTGGTGATTAGGCCGCCCAGTTTTATGAGTCATAATGGGTCGCCCGCCTGGCCCTCAGCCTGCTCGCTGTGGACTCGGCGCGCCGGGGTCCAGGCGGTGGACCGTTCCGGGCCGTGCAGAGGGGGATGCTCTGTGGGGGCTGGGCCGCCGAAGGCGTTGCGCAGGATTTCCTCTCATTCCTCGCAGAAGGCAACACAAACACCCTAAATCAAACCGCTCCGACAGCCGAGGGCTCCACACAGACACATCAATAAGAATTTCGCCTCCCGCGTTCGAACGCACTGAAACACTTGTCCTATTTTTATGCAAATGACACCACACAAATAGATCTCGCAGGCCCGGGAGTGGGGCGAGAGGAGGAGGGGCGCTGCCGCCCCAGCCTGGGGGCTGTGAAGGGAGGAGGGAGTCCCAAGCCCGCACCCCGGGACCCGCGCCGACTCGGGCACAGCGGGGCTGGTACTGGCCAGGCGGCCCGCCCCGCGCGCAGTGGCTCCCTGCCAGCGCCGCCAAGTCGGCCGCGTCCCCAGGCTGCCTGCAGAGGCGGATTAGGGAAGGAGCGAAGCGAGCCTGTGACTAATCGCGGGGCCTCGGACCGGAGCACCAAGGCCATGTGCGACTGACAGGATCGACACTAGCAGAGGACACGGCGACGCCTCGCTTAATTGCAGGCTTAAAAAATTGCCGCCTGAGCAGCTCCGGTGCGGAGCCACGGCGTGCGCTCTGGGCTGGGGAGCGCGCCAGGGGGACCTGCGCTTTCGACCGGGGGAGGGAGGTTTGGCGTCTCCTGGATCGAGGGACCCGGCCCTCCTGTCCGTTCCCCTCTCTGCAATGTGCCCCCACCCCGCTTGCGGACCGGGCTGTAGCTGAGCCGACCGGTAGAGTAAGATCCAGCTCCCAGGCCTAGGTTTCTGACCCTTTCCCCCGTGGGGCCCACCTTCCCCCTTCTCTCCATAGATCCTATAAAAGAGGCTATACAGTTGGAGGTGAAAGATTCCAACAAACCCTTAATATAAAAACCACACACGCGAACCACTTTCTTCTCTTCCCTCCCCTTCCTTCTCCATCGGCTGATACAAAGCCCCGAATGACCAAAGGGAGGGAGAGGCAAGTCAAGACTTCAAGGAGCGAGGTCACCGAGTGCCAAAAACTCGGGGCCCACGGACACGCACCCTAGGCTCTTCACCCCTGGTCACAGTCCCTCTAGCCCAGACCTCCTTCCTGGAGCGCTGAGGCCTCTCAGGGGGGGAAGGGGGGAAGCGTTGGTAGGCCGACTGGCCTGTGTGTAAGAGGGGAGGGGGGGGGAAGGCGGGGTGGCGGGGAACCCAGCGAGAGAAGTTTCCACCACGCTCTGGTCGGCTGCTGCCAAAATCCCCGGGCCCCTCCCCGCCCGCACCGCCTTCCGTTGCCACCACAAGTTTGGTTTAACGAGAGCTCGGGACAAAAGCAAACGTTTTCTATAGACCCCGAAAACAAAAGGGAAAGAGACGCGCGCGGCGGCCGAGAAGCGGCTGCTAGCGTAATGGTGCCGGGCGGACAGCAGAGCATTAGAACTGCAAAAGCCTCGCGGGCGGGAGGAAGTGCGAGGCGGGAGGCGGGAGCGCGGGGAGGGCGGGCGGGCGGGGGAGGGGCGCTGCGCCATGTTTCCGTGTCACCCGCCGAGTCGCCGGCGCTGGGCTTGGCCGCCGGCTCCCGCCTGCCTCCGTAACAGCAGAAAGCGTGCGATTAGCAGCCAGACAGGCGGGGACTCCGGGCCCGCGGGGCCGCCGCACACGCCGCCCGCGGCCCGGCCCCGCGCCCCCCCGCCCGCCGGGTAATCATCCTCCTCGCTGCAGCGCTGTGTGCACTCTCATTAGAGCAGGGAGGCTTTTCTCTGCGCACTCGCTCGGCTCCCGCTGGCAAAACAACGCCTTCCCCGGCCGGGCCCTGGGCCAGGAGCTCCGGGGAGGGCGGGACGGGGGAGGGGGGGGTGAGGCAGGGCAAGCGGCGCAGGTCATCTCGGCTGCCCGATCTCCTCTGGGCACACAGGAGATGGGGAGGGTCCATCGGCCCTGCCCACGCCGCGTGGCAAAGTCCGAACCCCGTACCAGTGCCGCCATGACCTACTCTTGTCCCCCGCCGGAGGCTAGAATGGGGGCCGAGGGGAGATGAGTGTGTCTGGTTTGGAGAGCGGGGGCGGACACCGGGAAGACTCCCAAAACAGGTTTTGCCCCATCTATCTTGCGAACGACCTCCTGAGGCCAGAAGCTGGATCCCAGGGGTGGCGGCCCTTCGACCCTCAGGGAGACCCGCGTCCCCGAGCTTCGGGCTTGATCGCACAGAAAGGCTGGGGGTTGGGGGCGGCCAGGGCGCGGCTGCGCCTGGCCCTGAGCTTCGGAGCCCCATTTTCTCCTCCGCGATCTCTGCACACAACAGTAGGCAGCCTCTCCCGGCACCACGCGCCCAGCTGCAGGGCCCGGGAGCAGGTGTTCCTGCCCGGCCGGAGTGGCGGCTCCGCGCCCCTCCTGTCCCAGCTGCCGGGGGAGCCGCGTTGATGGCGGTAATAGAGGAAGGTCCCGCTGGACCTCTAGAAGGGTCCTCCGGGTTTAAATGGGGATGCCCCAGGGCGAGGGCGGCCGCCTGGGACTAGGAGGGATCGAAGGTGACGCGCGACCAGCCCTCGTCTGGAACAGCCCTAGGGGCCAGCGGAGGCCGCTCGGGGCGGCGCAAGGGCTTCCGGCCCCGGTGACTGCGGCGGCGGCGGCGGCGGCGGCGGCGGCGGGGCGGCTGGGAAGTTCCCGGGGCGGCCGCGAGGAGCACCCTCCCCTGGCTGCCGCCGCCGCGCAGCTTTCGGAACGGCGCCCTAGAAGCCTCTTGGCGTCTGGCAGCGCCGCTCTCGGCCGGCGCGGGGATGGGGGCTGCGGGGTGGTCCGGACCCAGCCCCCCGCAGGGCGGGGGAAGGGGGGCCGGAGGCCCCGCGGGAGCTGCGGCGCGCCTCCCTGCCCCCGCTCCTCGCCGCCGCCGCCGCCGCCGCTGATATGGCGGGCACGTGAAGCGCAGCTCGGCGCCTCGGCGCCAGCCAGGGAGCGGCCTGCCCCGCCGGCTCAGCTTACCCGCGGGCCCAGGAACGCGGAACCGAGCCCGGCCGGGCCCCGCAGAGCCCGCGCCCCCGCCCCGCTCCCAGCTCGCCGCGGCCCCGCACCCCCTCCCCGCCCGCGCCTGGCCTTGGGGCCGCGCCAGACTGCTCGCCCGAGGGGAACTCAGGCTGACAAATGGGACGCGTGTGGGCCTTACGTGAGGCCCGGCTGTCAGCGGATGCCCGTTTGCTTGGCGCCTACGCCGGGGCCAGGCTTTTCGCGGAAGGGCGAGAGGAGGGGTTTCCCCGCTCGGCGGTTTCGGCTCCCCGGGGACTATCCGGCCGCGGCTAGCCCCGGGCTTTAGGTCGTGCCCGGAGAGGGCAGACTCGGTTTGCGCCCAGCGCCGAGTTGCGAACCCGGGATGGGGGGTGAAGAAGTGGGAGCTCGGGAGCTGTAAGCCGGAGGTGGGCGCAGAGGTTCATCAACTCAGCCTGGGGCGCCTGCCTTGATGTTTGCGATCTGGGGCCAGCGGCTGGGCTGGGGGGAATTTACAGGCCACCCTGCGGGCCTGGAGTTCAATACCGAAACCTCCCTCAACAAATACAAAGTCTTCCGGAAACCCCTTGGTGAGATTTTTGTGCGAGAAAAGAATTTTGTAAGACTCCCCGAGAGGCCGGTTCGGCCGAGAGTTCTCGGGTTCCGGGGCGCATGACGCCTTTTCCATCCTTTACAGGGGCCTGTAAAAATCAGCAGAGTTTCTTATTATTTCGCATTAACAACCGCTTCGTGTTGACATAGTTATATGATCCTCCCAAATATAACTACCTGTGTAGTTTTAACACACGAGCGCGATGGTGAAACACAAACAGCGATCAGGAACTCAGAGAAGGAAAACCCGGCTGCGAGGCTGGGGTTGGATGCAGGATAAATCCTCATCACGCATCCCTGGTTTTATTCAGCCTAATTACACTAGTAATCCTGCCCCCCACGAGAAAGCCTGAAACCCTGTAGTCGAGGTGCGACTTTTCCTGGGGAGCCCCGCGGATGGGGAGGAGTTGCTGGTGTAGAGAAGGTGAGTTTTAAATGTCAGTTCCAAATGAAAATGCTTTCCTTCAGCCCTTTTCTTTTTTTGATGCAGTTTTCGAAAGGAGCATTTTTGTGAGATAAGAAGTGACCGATCAAAATCGCTGAGGGGAGGTTGTAAGCAGCCGCTTTGCCTCAGCTTGGCGTTATCTTATCTTTCACACTTGCATGGCGGAAAAAAAAATTGGCTTATCTTTATCCCCACCCCCTTCTCGCCTTAATTGCTAAAAAACACTGGTGTGTTAAACGGGGAGGAAGGAGGTCTCTGGATTGTCAGTGGAAAGGGAAGATTCAAAAATGTGGGCGCCTGGGGGGAAAACGGGGTAGTAGGGTTTATTCTTTCCCCCAGGCCTTTCTTTTTAGTACAACGTAGAAGGTCCAGTCCGGGGTGGAAGGCTCGATGGCCAGATTTAAAAAAACAAAAAGCTGGGGATGGCCTTGGGTCGTGTGGCTTCCCTAGGCCTCACTTTCTCCGCGGTGCATTTACCAACCTCTTCTCCCCTTCATCCCTCGGAAGCTAGCGATGGGTCTCGGGTTGCGGCCTCTCACTCTGCCTTCATTCTTACCCCCCCATACATGTCCCCCCTTTGGGGAGGGGGATGCAAGGCTGGGGCGCACGGCCTGCTGGAAATCATTAAAATATATGCGAGTGTCTGCAAACACACACTTTTAAATCATGGCGTTTCCCCTCCACGCTGGTATATTTAAACTCCAGAGCGAGCTGGATCTCCTCCCTCTCAGTCGTTTGTCTGTGTCACCGACAGGCCGCTAATGGCCGGGCTTCCAGGCGCTGTGCATTATGCATTAGCCTCCTCCCTCCGCCGCACACAGAAGGTTCTGTCAGGCCTCGCAAAACAAACCACCCTGCGCACCCCACCCCACCCCCCCGCGCTCGCGGCCGGGGGCTGCGCGACTGCCAACGTGCTGGAGACGCCGGGATGGGGGGAGCATCGCGGGCGAAGGCCGAGCAGATTGGACCCGGAGCGGAGAGGGAGGGAGGGGGGGGGAAGTGCAGCGGATTAGGCCGTTTGGAATCCCCAGCCCTGCGCTAGCCCCAAGCTTTGCTCCCTGGCTGACCTTCCCGGGGCAACCGCCCCGCGCCACTCACCTCTGCGCCCGACTTTGTGGTGGGCCTCAGAGGTGCTTAGAGACAGGCCAGCGCCGCGTTTTCATCTGCTGGGCGGTACTCCCTTCCTACCCCGAGCGAGGGGCTGGCGGAGCCTTCCAGATCCCTCCAGTCCCCGGGATAGTGCCCGCGAAGGGGCTCAGGGTGGTGCGTGTCCGCAGGGGGCCCGCGGCCACCGAGGAGGGAAGCTGCAAATAAAACGGCTCGGGCGGAAGGCCGCCCTGCTGGGTCTGCGAGCGAGGAGTTGGTGTTCTCCGCCCCCTCTCCCCGCGGTTCCCACTCGCTGACCCCGACTGGGTAGAATATGAGCTGGAGGCACCTCGCTAAATAAGCAGCCGGGGCGGGACGTGGCGTGGCGTCTGAGTCTATCTACAGGCGCATCCAGCCCAGCTCGGTGGCTTCGAGGGCTCTTAAGCAGGGGCCAGGTGGGGCGCAAGACGGGGCCTCCCCGAGCCGCCAGTATCTATGCTCATTCGGCTGACATCCGTCTACCCAGCAAGCCCCTCAGTGTCAGCGGTAGTTCACCCACCGGTGCCTGGTCTGGTCAGAGCCTAAAATCTAGCCCAGACCAGAAATTCGGAGAGGTAGTTGCTACCATGTTGGGCCTGCCGTCTGGACCCTCCCCCCACAAACGCCCCGTAACCGTTCAAAGACTAGACAGAAAGAGCAACTGTCTTCAACCTGGAGACCTCTAAGTCTAGCAGACTCCTACCAGGGAAGGCAGCTACCTTTAGATGTTTCCAGATAAGTGAAATCCCTGGGACAAGGATGCCTTGTGCTTGGAAGATGGGCCAGTGGGTCTTCTAAGTGCCACTTGGTAAGCCCAGAGCTCTTTTACAAAGTGACCAGGGAAGACTGTTATTGTAGGTGTTTGTTTTTAAAAATAGTTAACATGAACAGGCTAGCTCACACTACATAGAGTAAAAATGCATTCTCTGTAATCACACAAATCCCACCTATTCCGATCACCAGTGGCATAGACGTGAGAACAGCGTCCGAAGAGCGCCATCGGGGCCTACGGAGCTTTATGACTTAGTTCCTGCAAGTATGTTACAAACAAACCCCGCGCACCATGTTAGGGTCCCAGGGTCCCCCAAACGCCAGGTAAGAACCGCACCACGGGATGCATGGCCTTTCCCGTAGGCCTTGGGCGGTGACTGAAGGTGTGGAAGAGGGCCTCGCAGACCTTACACAGTCAGCCTGGCAGGAAAAGGGCGACCAGGCTCCAGGCCTGCTCCCCGGAAGTGCCAACCTGCTTGTCCAGTTGCAGAGGCTGGATAGAATCCGCAGCAAGAGAGTGCCCGAGAGCCATAGGTTATAACTGGGAGACCCTTCCCAGGGGACAAGAGGCAGGTGGGAGAGGAGCGGCCCTGCGGCTCAGTTGGAAGCACCTCGCCATTCTGTGCCTATTTCTTTATTTCTCCGCTGCCTGTGCGGCCTCCCCTCCCTTGCGCTCACTCGCTGGCTCTCTCCCGCCGCCTCCTCCTTTGCTTTCATTGAAATCCTCCCCTTGCTGAGTGCCGAGTGTAGCAGCCTGACCCCCAGGTCAGCTCCTGAGGGACTCGTGGGAGGGCAGGGGAGGAGGGAGCAGGAGTGGGCCCGCACAGGCTGCAGGCTCCACGGTGTCCCCACTCCCGGAGCCCCTTCCCAAGTGAGGACACAAGACGGGACTGCCATTCCTGAGCTTTCTGCTTCTCCTCCCTGGAATAATGCCAACTAACTGGGCCAATAGGTGTAAACTCCCTCCCCCTCCTCCACCTTAGAGCACCTCAGGAAAAATCTCACATTTTAATCCCCAGTGAGTCATGAACCCCCTCCCCCCCCACGTACATTCATGCCTCTTAGGACTGCCTTAATAAGATATTTTTTAAAGTCCCACAGAGTTGCAAAATATATCCCTCGGAGATGGAAGAGAAAGCTTTTAATCCCACCAAGGATACCACGGAGGCAAGACTCCTTAAAAAGGGTGTGTGTGTGTGTGTGTGTGGGTGGGTGGGTGTGTGTGCGCGCGCGCACGCGCGCGCGCGCGCTGCAAATTACGTCAAAGGCGAATTTACTGGTCTGTTTGTCTCCAGCATCAAATTTCTCCCACAGTCAGCCCTCCTCTGGCCCCTTCGCATTTACGGCACCGCCCCCCTCCCCAATTCATTTTAACTTTTAAAGTTAGACAAACAGGCCCCTTTGTCAGCAGCCCCGGGAGGCCACAGGACTCGGAGAGGCAGCAGACTCCGTGTTTTAACTTGGTTCCTGGACTTTCCAAAAGTTCTGGACGGTTACACGCAACTTTCAACTCCGGGAAAAGCCTGTGCCTGGGGGGGAGAGTTGGGGAGGCATGGGAAGGGGAGAGAAGGTGGCCGGGCATGGGGCCAGGGTCTCTGCGGTGGCCTAACTGAGCCAGAAGAGCCTGGCACGGCTCCGCACTCACCCAGGCCAGCTCTCCCTCTCGGCCCACAGTGGCACAGCGGTCTCCTTGCCTGGAACCGCATTCAGAGTGTTTCCCCACAAATACCCAACTTCAGCCTTCCCGGTTATTTTAGATTTGTTTTGAATAAAAGGAGTTGCTTCAAAAAGAAATGTTGCTACAACACACGAGAGGCCTTTTCTCCAGCTGTGTCTGTAAGTTGCATGCGTTCAGTCTAATAACTTTTAATGTCTGGCCCTAAAATGTCTTTATAAAAAATAGCTTTACAGCATAATAGTCCAGGTGTCTTTCTGCTTGTTACCGGAGATTAAAAAAATGTGTGGGTTAGCCTTCAGAGACATCCACCTCCAGAGAGACCAGGAAGAAAAAGGCGTACATTCCATTATGCAGGCACGGCTCCTGGAAGCCGTGGCGGCCCAGCAGGGCTGGGAACTGCTCACAGGGGCACTTGCCCGCCTGTCTTTTGCATCAGTTGTTTTAAGCAGCTCTGGAGCATGAAGATTTAATTCTGCCCGAAGTTTCGGGTTTCAAACGGTAGAGATGTTTCACTTCTGCTTTGAAAAGGGCTGTTTTTATAACTATGTACTGAGAACTAAAACAGAATAAATAAAATCGCACCTAACACCAGTCCTGCAGTCAGTATTAAGTCTAATTTTTTAAAGGGATCTGCTAGCTAGAGCTGATTTTGGCCTTGACCTTGACTTAGTAATCAACTTGAGATGCTCTTGATTATTTTGGCATGGAGACACTCCAGGATATTTTAAAACTTTCCGTGTGGATTTACAAGCCACCTCCATTTCGGATTGATGTTCTCATCGAGCCTGCACCATCTTGTCCTTAGGCAGAAAGAGACTCCCCCACGTTCAGCATAAAAAGAGCCTATCCAGCAACGGAGTGGGGTCACCTCTTGCGGCGGTGTCCGGGCCCGGTTAGGCCGGAACACCCCTCCCCCACTCCCACCCCTTCCCGCCCGCTTCACGAACTGGGGCTTCTCGGCTCGCCCTAGAGGTTCTGCGCTCTGGGGAGGCCGGAACCTCGCCTCTCCGCTTCCCCCTCTCGCCTGCCTGCCCCTGCCCTCCCCCCGCGCCCAGCGCCGCGCCGGGTGCGCTGGAGAAGCTCAATACGTGTCAATTGAATTGAACTGCTGCGGGCGCAGGCTGTACGCCGCCGCCGAGCTCCGATCAGCACGACGTTACCGAGTGGAAATTTATGGAGCGAACGGTGTAAGCCAAAAGTTGCTCCCTGCCAAGGAAAATAAAACGCGGGAGATAATCTCCCGAGGCAGGGGTGAGGGGCCAGGACAGACCCTCTAATCATCTGAGATGCAGACTGTGAAATGCCCGAGAACGGGGAGAAATTCTGGTGGATTTCCACTCCCCTACCGCCCCCGCCCCCGCCTCCTTGTGCCCCACGGGCTGCCTCCTCCATCCCCCGCCTCTCCAAACAATTCCCACACAATCCAAACGTCCGGGGAACTCGGGCGCGGAGTTCGGGCGGAACGGCCACCGTTGCCCAAGGTGGTGTTTGCAGGTAGCTCTTGACACCGAAATGGGAAAGGGCTTCTCCGGGAGGAAGGGGGGACCCAGGGTGTGGATGGGCACCGACGCGCACTCGCCAGTCTCTGCTTGGTCTCGGAGGGGACGCACGACCGAGAGAGCGCAGCGCTGGTGGCGAGAGGAGGCAGCGGCGGCTGCCGCTGGGGTTTGACAGCTTTGGCTGAGCCGAGTGCTAGGCGCTTTATGGTAATTGCGGTCCTCCACTGGCCTTCTGGGTAGCGAGGGGAGTCTCGGCGCGCGGCTGGGAGAGCCGCCCCCGCCGCCCCCCATCCCCTCGGCTCAGGATCAGCGGGCCGCCCGCACCGCCGCCGCCGCCGCCGCCCAAGTCGGTCTCTCGCTCGCCCAGGACGCGCGCCCGGGCGGGGTGTGCGCAGCCAACTCGGTCCGAGCGGGGGAGGGGAGGACAAGGGGCGAGGGGGACGCCACCCAAGTGGTCTGGGGTTCGGACCCAGAGAGGTGAAACGCGCCAGGAATCGATGACGGTTGGGGAAACTCGGGCAAACCTTTCTTGGGGAATCACCCCTCTGAAACCCCACCGCCCAGGCGCCGCAACGGAGGGTGAGCGGAGGCTGGGGGAGCTCAAACTTGCGAGAGCTGGAGGCGGCGGCGGGCGGGCGGCTGTCGCCCGAGCGCTGCGCCTGCGGGGGGAGGGGAGGCTGCTGCTGGGAGGGAGGGAGGGAGGGAGGGAGGGCGGGCGAGAGGGCGGAGGGAGGGGGAGGAGGAAGAGGAGGGAACCAGGGAGGGGGGACGCGTTGGGATCGCGGCGTGCGGCGGCAGACGGAGCCTGGGCTCCCAGCGGCGAGGTGAGGCAGAGCTACGCTCCTTGCTGAACGCGGACCGAGCTCGGCGGCAGCGGGGAAGACGCGCCGGAGCCCAGACCGCGACCGAGAGCGGGAGCGAGGTGGCAGCGGCGGCGGAGGGGGAGCCCGCGAGCTGCCGGGCGGGGAGCCCAAGCCGCGCTGTCGCCGCGCAGGGAAGACTTGGCCAACACACTCACACACACACATTCACACACAGCCCGAGCGGGCGCTCGCGGCGAACCGTCAACATGGCGCTGGGGCTCCTGCCCGAGCGCGGGCGGCAGCAGCGGCGGCGCGAGAGCTGCTGAGCCCGGCCGAGCCCGGCCCAGCCGCCGGAGCCCGGAGGATCGCGCGGGGCTGTCGCCACCTGCCCGGAGGCTTTGAGCCCTCCCCGCCCTGCCCCGCCCCCACCCGGCCCAGAGCCCACCCCTCGGCGGGGCCGACCCCGAGGGCAGCCGGCTGGCAGCAGACGGCGAGGGAGGCGAGCGATCGCGGCGCCGCGAGCGGTTTGCGGGCAGCGGGGGACGGCAAACTTTGCTGTTCGCCGCGCTTCCCCGGCCCGGCCCCTTCTCCCATCGCCAACGTCGCCACCCCACTTTCCTCCAAGCCCGCACACCTCTCCCCACCCACCCCACCTCCCGTCGCTCCTCCTCGCCGCCTCGACTCTGCTCCGGGGAAAACTTCAAAGCGCCGGATCGCAGGCTCCCTGCTTACTCCCCGGCCGGGGATTTCAGGTCAGTGCCCGGAACACCTTTCCCCGGGGAGGCCGCGCGGGCTGGCGGGCGTGCGTGCGGCGGGCTGCAGTCGGCCCCCTCCCTCGGGGCCCAGAGTAGCGGCGGGTGGCTCCTCTGACTCTCGCGTACCCCTCGAAGCTTGTGCCTCGCGCTTCACTTTGGCTGCCTTGCTCGCTTTCGTTTTTATTTCCTAGCTGTAAGTTATTAAAAATGCAGCCAACCTAAGCGGCCCGGCGTGGGCTTCGGGGAGGGGGGGCGCGGCGGGGGGGGCCTGCCGCCCCCCTGGGGGCTGGGAGGAGAGCAGGGAGTTCGCGGAGTGGAAGTTTGCAGGCAGTGTGTGCCTGTGTGCGCGGGAGCGCGGTCGTCGCTGAGCGCCGCGAGTCGGGCGGCGGGGGGGCGGGGGGGTGAGCTGCGCTGGAAGCTGGGAAGCTCGGCTCGGCGTTAGCTCGCTAGCAGGAAGGGGAGGGCGGCGGGTTCCCGTCTGCTTTCTTTTTCGACTCGGGAAAGAACTGTAAAAACCCCCAGCCGCTGCTGCCTCGTCTCGCCTCTCCGGGGGCAGCTCGTTCTTGCTCGTGGAACGACGGCGTGTGCGTGCGCGAGGGTGTGTGTGGCGGGCGCCCCGGGCCGAGCCGAGCTCGACCTGCCGCCGCTGCCGCGCGACTCGGGAGGGGAGTCCCGGTTTTTTGTTTTTTTTTTTGTTTTTTTTGTTTTTTGGCTTGCTCTAAAGCGTGAATCACGTGGATTAAAAAAAAAAATACTAGGAAATCGAGCAGAGCGAGGGGTTCCGACTCGGCCCGCCCGCCAGCCAGCCAGTCAGGTCAGACGCTTTGTTTTGTAAATGTTCTTTTAAAATTTTAATCTGCCACCCTGGTCTACCCCCACCCTCCCCGCGACGTCGTGGGGTAGGTTTTAAGTTGTGAGACCCCAGGAGTGGGGGTAGATCGTGCGGGGGCGGCGGCGGGCGGGGGGGCGAGACCTGGGTCCTCCTCTGGGCAGAGAGGAGTCTGGTGGAAAGCCCTGTAGGGCGTGTGCGGGTCTGCGGCCGGAGGAAGTTGGTCCCACTCGGAGGGCGTGCGGCGCAGAGGCTGAGGGCGAAGAGGAACTTGCGCACCCGGGCGCGATCCTCGGCCGAGGCGGGGAGGGCGAGGCGCCGCCGCGCCGCGGGGCCCGCGCTCGGAGCAGGCGGGCGGCTGCGCTGCAGAGCCTCCGCCAACTAGGGGGCTCGGGGCGGCGGCGACGTGCTCCTGCTGTTTACCAAGCAAGCCCCGTGGCGCCGTGTGCGGAGTAGGGCGGCTCGAGGCAAGCGTGGTCCCGGCGGGCTTCCCGCCGCCTGCACTTTCGAGTGGGCACGTCCCCGGGTCCCTGAGACGGCTGAGCCTGGCCGCGTGTAGGCCGAGGCCGGGGCGAGGCTTAATTTGCAGTTAATGAATCTTTTCCAGAAAGTCCGCGATCTCCAGCTAGAGGCTGTGAGTGCCCGCGCGCGAGGGCGCGCGTCGCCGGCGTCTAAAGGGTTGGGGGGATGGAAGAGCGAAGGAGGGGGGAGGGTTATGTGTATTTAAAAACAAACCTTAAAAAAAGAAACCAGCGCGCTTCAAATAGGTATTCGTACAGCCTCCTGTGTCTACAGTAGACAGCTCAGGGTTTTAGCTGTTTTTTTTTTGTTTTTTTCTTTTTTGAGAGAAGGCCAGAGGAGGGGTAGTGGTATTTGATTCTAGGGGTAGTCTCTGGAGAAAAATCCTTAAAATGACTTGGGAATAAAAACGAGGAGGAAATGGCCCACCCCAGAAGGTGGTGGGTGGTGAACGCAGACAGACTTGGGTATTTCTAGCCATCTGACACTTCCTGTGGCACTGGAAACGGACACCGCGGGCCGAAATCAATCCTTACGAGGTGTTGGATTCGGTTTGGCCAACAGAATTGCTTGTGTGGAAGGCATTTTAATTGTCGGCCTCCGAGACTCCTGTACGTGGACACTTGGAAAATACGTTTGCTTCTCGACCCTTCCCACTCCACCCCCGACCTGTTATCTGGTCTGGGCTTTGCAGTGTTGGTTCCCGTGTTTATTTTGGGCATGATTTCACCGCGTGGAGGAAGGGGGGAGATGGCGGTGATTAATATGCCGTCCAGGTTTAATCCGAGGCTGGCCTTTAGTGTGCGGGTTTACGCCGCCACTCACCGGGATTGCCTGGGGTAGTGACGGGGGGCGCGCGGGGTTCGGGCGCCAGGCGCTCCGCGGGCAGGTCGGGGTTGGGGCTCGGACGGCCCCAGCGCTGTCCTTTGAGGCGCTGTCACCAGTAGGTGACTGAGAGTTAATTAGGAAGTGTTCTCCGGATCAATGGGCCGCACAGCTCATTAGCGATTCTCTCCAGCCCTTTGCAGGGCCGGCCGGGCCTCTGCCTCCCACACAGGCCGGGGCCCCGCGGCCCGGGCTGCGGAGAGCGCCGCTGGGAAGTGGGGAGGGACGGGCGGCGAGGGGCGACCGGGAGGCGAGTGTAACTTCGCCGGGCGGCGCGTTGCGTGCGGCGCCTCGAGGCCCGCGCAGCCCGCTCTTTCTTCCTGCTCTCGGTCGCCTCGACTGTGTCTTTAACTAGCTCCCGCTCGCGTCGCTGCCTGGCTGCTCCTCCCCGCCTCCCTCGCCTATCTCTTGTTCTCTAAGCACGACGCCTGTGCTCCCCGCCCAGTTTGGGATTAGACAAGATAAAAATAGGACTGCCCAGCGCGCAGAGCTGTGACTGTGCCCCGGCAGCCGGGCTGGCGGGAGCGCTGGGGGCCGGGGCCGGGGCGGACCCGCTGTGCGCTCGGGGCAGCCCGAGCCCGTAGGCTCCCACCCAGACCCTGCAGGCGCGGTCACGCTCCAGGGTTCTGTCCGCCGGGAACCGTGCGGGCAGGGGGACCTGGGTAGGGTCTCCGCGCTCTCGCGGGTGTTGTTGGTGTGCCTGTGATAGATCGGTCTAGACAGGCATGTAGGCTCCCTCCCGGCTGAAGGACGGGAAGGGGGGGGCGGGCCGCGGAGGCGGCGGCAGACTCCCTTGAGCGAGCGAGCCTTCGGGCCCAGCGACCAGGGTGGAGGGAAGGCTGCGAGGGTTTCTCTTAACCCTTTAAAGACGATAGGGAGAGTGGGGGTGGGGAGTGTAGTAGAAATTCCTGGAGGCAAAGTAGCCCCCTGGGGAGAGGAGGCGGGAGTCTGGGTTTAGGGTTTTCCTTTCTCTTCTCTGTATGCAATCTCACATCCTAGTACGTTGGGCTCGATTCTTCGACGAACCAAACGCAGTTGCTAGGTGATCTAATTTGACCCGATACTTCTCAATGGGGGAGGTGTGAACACACAGTGGGCACCCTCACTGAAGGAACTGAGTTGGGGAGATGCAGAGGTTAGACCTTAATGTTCCCAGCGGCCCAGTATGTGAAGGTCTGCTCAGAGCTTTTAGTCAGTGGGGCCTCTGACCGAGAGTGCTGCCGACCAAAGACCCAAGCCTGAAATGCCTGGCCAGTGTGTACAGGTATGCATCGGAGAGAGCAAAGGGGTCCTTGAGTTGTCTATGTAAATAAAAACACTTCTAACCATGAACTTGTGGAGAGTTCAAATAAGATATGTGCAGGGAGGCAGCCTCCAAACAAGAGTTGGATAGTGATGTGTACAAGATCGATCATTTGTATACACATACATGGGGTCAGCATTGAATTGGTCTAAAAATTTAATACAACTCTGCAGGCATTGGTCTCGTTCTTTCCCTGAGGTAGAAATTGGTGGGTGGGTTACCCTATAGAGAAACGAATCATTAGTCACACTCCTCTCTCCTTCCCCCTCCTCTTCCTTTTAGGGTTTGTAGGCTTAGGGGATCCTCTACTTACATTAAACTGCAAACCCATATTGGTCTGGGAACGAGCCACATTATAGGCAAAGCAAGAATGTAAGTCGTGGGGAGGTGTACGTGTTAGACAGGAATGCACAGATTAAGATGTGCGCCTGAATGACATGTGCTGAGACAAATCAAGACACTTGGGCTCTGGTGCCCACATGGAACAAGAGATACAGAAGAGATAAAGAACTGGCCGCGAGGAATGTAAACATGGGTATGCAAATACTGAGACCTAGAGCGAGATTCTAGGAGAAAATCCCAGACTTTGTTGAGCTGGAAACTGGAGCAGAATTTCTGTAAGTTCGTTCCAGAGACAAAAGCCCATTTAAAGGTGTGAAGAGGGTCACTTGGAAACACAAAAAGCATTCACATGCATACATCCATGCTTAGATACACAGGCTGAATGACAAAAACTCCTCAATGCCTGATGAAGATTTTCCTGCCCAGTGAGACAGAGCTGGGCACGGAAGTGTGGGCCACACAACCACATTCGCACACTCATTCGCTGGGAAATAATGTGTCTTTGCCTAGAGGGAAACTGAGGGCAACGGTGCCTAGCTAAGGGTGGATGGCCCTTGGTTACTAAGATTGCTTCTGGTTATAGTTTCTTCCCATCTAGAGTGGGGAAGAGAGTATGTCTTGAGCAGGTAGGAGAGGATTTCTGAAAGATTTCTGAGTTCTTGACCCTGAGAGGATGGATGGTGGAGGAAAAAGAGGAGTAGCTTTGCATTCTGGGTCGGGAGCAAGGGATGTTGCGCTCCTCTAAGTCCTGTTTGCTAAGGTGGCGCGGGGCCTAGTGAACTGATAGAGACTGAACCGAAAGAAGTGCGAAGCTCGGCCTCTGGGCGGAATCAAGGGGAGGTATGCTTTCTTTCCCTTTTTGTTTTTTTCCCCCTTGAGGAGACCGTGCGGGGACGGCCAGCGTAGGGAGGATTAGCAGGCGCCTCTGTGACCCCAGACGCGCGCGTAAACTCGGCTTGGGTTTGGTTTGCCCGCGGCGTCGATTTGCCGCGGTCCCTCTTTGTCTGAGCCCAGCCGGGAATTCCAGCTTTTATTGGGAAGACCGCACTCGGGTGGAGTCCGCGCTGGGTCGGGCACGACAGCCGGGCCGCGGGGCTGGGCAGGAGGCTCGCCGGCCTCCGAGCCGCCCGAACCCCAGGACGGTCCTCGGGAGTGCCCAGCGGCCCCGGCAATGCCACCTCGGTGGTTTCCTCGAGGGCGGCGGGCCCGGCAGACCCAGCCCGGCGGGGCGGGGGCCCTCATGGGTCCACTTGGGCCGCCGTACCGCTCCCCTCCCCGCTGGCCCCACCCCTCCCCCGCCAGCCCGAGGCCGAAAGGAGCTCTGAAGGCCCTTTGTTAAGCTCCAGGGTCACACCCGTGCCCCGGGGGCCGCGCAAGGGCGGGAGGACCTTCTCCTGGCTGGAGGCCTCCAGCCCTCGGCTCACATGGTTCGGGCCTGGAGGGGCCTCGCCCAGTCAGGGGAGGGGAGGCCGAAGCCGGGCTGGCCCGACCGGGCTGATTCGCCCGAGTGTACGGCCGGCAGGATTCCGTCTGTTTGCAAGGCTGGCTGCGCTGCCGGGGCCTAGATGGTGGCACTGGCTTGAGAAGCAGCCGGGGCAGGAGTGGAAGGTCTTCTCAGGCCACCCCCGTGGCAGCCGAAACGCCTGTGCCCCGAGCACTTGGCCGGGTACGTCTCCCAACCTCCTGCCCGGCCCGACGGCTTTCGCTGGTTGCCCCCCATGTGTTCTTCCGGAAGGGATAGCTGACTTTCTGTTGGATGGGAATTAACCAACGAGCTTTTCCCCCCGCAACGTTTCTGTAGAAGTCCCCCTTTCCCAGCGCAGGCTCATTTCCGCCTGCCCCTAGTCGAGGGTGTTGGAAATGGCGGCGGGGGGGGGGGGGGCGTCCCCGCACTTTGTTATTTCTTAGAACCATGTCTCCCCGGCCAGCCATCGCCCCTCAGCACCCATGGGCTCCGGCGCCCCGTGATTAGACTAGCGGGGAAGTCCGCTAGGAGAAGATCCTGACAGCATAAAATATAATTTGATCTAAAAGACAGTTTCCAGTATAATCTCATTATGCATCACAGACTCCCGGTGTTATTTTGTGGAAGGCGGACAATGATCAATTTACATTGACCCGGGGCTGGGCGAGCTTTTAGATGGTAATTGCCATATTGATTTGCATGCAAAAAGGAGACCTGCTAAAATTAAAGACCGGAAGCTAAATTAAACTAAATTTATTGTCTAGGTGCAAACCAGAGGAACTACTGGGGGGAAGAGGGTGCGTCAGGTCAGGGTGCCGGGGCAGAGCAGGCGAGAGGCCCAAGAGCTCCGGGAGGTCACAGATTTGGGAGCGGTCTTTGCCCTGGTGATTTCAAAACGTGAGGAGGGGGCTTGTTTAGGGTATGGGGACCCAGCAGGGAAAAGTTATAAACAGGCACTATTGCATTGAGGGCGCTGGGATCTTTTAATGCTAATAGTAATTGCTAGGGGGGGAGGAGAGGTTTATAGGGTTATAGGGGTCTTCCTGCACCATTTCCGGCACCCCCCATTTCTATTGTTCTACCCGAGCACTCATAACCGTGCCAAGGGCACCCAAATTCTTGCATCTGAAGAGTTAAATTTTTTTTTTTTAAGACAGGCCTTAAACTCCCCCCGCCCCCCGTCCCCCGCGTCAGGTCTTTCGGAGAAAGCAAGAGTAGGGGGCGGTTCTGCATGCCGCCGCGGGCAGGCCTGGACCTTTGGAGGCTGCGGGAGTTCCTCCCCGGACGCAGCAGCAGTCCCAGACTCGGCCGGACGCCGATCGCTTTGGGAAGCGGCTCGCTCCAGGTGGCCCAAGTGGTGGGGGCGGGGAGGGTCTGCCGGGGCCAGGGACTCACGGTGCCCGGGGGCGGGGGTCACCTCCCTGGAGGTTGGAAGGGCCTGCACGGAGGGGGTGGAAGAGGGAAGGCGGGGGCTGGAAATCCTGTCCCAATCGGCGGTGAACGCCAAGGCCGGAAAGTTTAAAAAAGAGAGAAAGCCACTGGCTGCGAGCCACTGGCCGGGGCGTGTTTGGCTGGCTAGAGGGGTGAGGACCCGGCTCCGCCATCGCCTCGGTCCCTCCCGCTGCGGAGGCCCTGGCCTGCCCCAGGCGCTCCTGGAGCCATTTCACACATCCGGAGCCTCGGCCACTGGAGGAGCCACCCTCCCGGGGCCGGGATGCCGCAGGGGCGGCCGAGTGTCCGGCGCTCCTGCCCGTTCCCCTTCCCACCGAGCTGAGCTGGAGACGGCCCTCGGTCGTGGAGCCTGTGGCGTCTGTGGCATCGGGTGTGGATAGTTCCCGAAGCTTCTGAAAGCCCGGGGCAGACCAGGAAATTGAGGATGGGGTGGGGAGGAGATGTTGAGCGCTGACCCTGCGCTGCTGGGATGAGAAGTTGGGGAGAGGAGAGATAACCCCAACCTCCGGCTTGTCTTGGAACTTGGCTTTTTGTGGGGACCCCCAGGAGTCCAGGAGGGTCTAACATCTTGCAAGCCGCTTCCCCCTCAGTTGCCTCCCCAGTCCACTTTGGTCCCTGGGTTTTTCATTAAAGTCCTAGGAAAGGTAGATGTAGGCACTCTTTCCAAAGGGCTTTTGCTCTGTCTAGATAATTTGATTTATTGCTTTATGTGGCAAAACTAGTGTGGCAAGCCTTGTTCTAGTTCCAGGTGTCAGCACTTTTTACAGAGACCTAAGAGTAGCACCCACCTCCCACTGCTTGTTCTGGGCTCCTGGAGGAGGGGAAAGTGGAGCCTTTTTGGGATCCCTGGCCTCACACCAGGGTGTTCCAGTGTAGGGAGATTGGATAGGATGTTGGCAGAAATTTCGAAAGACTTCACATGGACCAAGAGATTTCTGGGTGTAGGAGAAACTAGGGTCCAGGCTCCTTGTGGACTGAATTTCATAGGTGTTAAGTGCTATCCTTTTGCTCTGTACTGGAGTACAGGGGCTAAGGGAGCCTTCCAAACTTCTTGGGGATTCCGGATGGCACAGTTTGACCAATAATTGGCTCCTCTCCGCAACTCCAGGACTGAGTTTGACCGTGGCCCATTTTTACTAGCTGTGTGACCTTGGGGGCAGGTTATTTATGGCCTCTGAGCCTCAGTAAGTTTCTTCATTTGTAAGACTGGGAATAATTATCCACCTTTAGGATCAAAGAATACTTGGCACATAGTAGGCCCCGAGGACTAGTAATTGCTTTGAAGGACTGGTCAGATTCCTATAGGTTGCTTCTCTGTTCCCTGCTGCCCCTGAGATGCCCCCCCCCCCCCCCGCCAACAAGACCTGGGTAGGCCAGTGTCTGGGGACCAACCTGCAGGTTAAGCTCCTCTCCAAGGGTATTCCTGAGGCTGTTCCTCCAGGTCTGCCTCCGTGGGCTCCTCTTTCCCTTTGTTACAGTTCTTTGCATTCTGGGCTTTAAAGGATTCCATATGAAAAGGCTGGGATTTTTTTTTTTTCTCCCCCTAAGTGGGATCATTTATATGGTTAGGAATTGATTCCAGAACCGGTATCTAGGTGCTCTTTGGCAAGTCCTCCCATCATTCTTTCGGGGGGAGGGAACAGCAGCGGCTGGAGGGGGGAGACCTGGTGGGAAGAGGTGAAAGGGTCTGGCCCGCTGCAGAGGCCAGAGGTGCTGTGGTTTGTTTGATAGGGATTAAGTCCGGATGTTATGAGGTCTCAGTGTGGTTTTCAATAAAGTCTGTCAGGGATTGCTTTTTTTTATATCGATATGTATTTTAAAAAATTACTAGCATGAGAAGAAAACCAGACCTGTATGGATCCAGGCCGGTAGTAAGCTACTGTGATCAGGTTTCCTACTAGACTCCCAGAGGGGAAGTCAGCGTTTGATTGAAGCTACACTTGGTTCTTGACTCTCTGGGGATGCCTGCTCTGAAACAGGAGCCCTCCCTTTCTCTCCCCCCCCACCCCCCTTTTCCCTTCTTCCCCTAAAAGCCTTTGTGCTGAAAGAGCTTCAGTAGGCATGAGTCCCTGGTACCTCTCTAAAGAATGCCTTCCAGCCTTTGCTGACATTGTTTTGTGAACAGTGGGTTTTACCAGGCCAGCAGTTTTCCCCCCATCTTAGCTCACTATTTTAGAGGTTCGAGTATGCCCAGGATGCGCCCAACTGCAGTGCTTTCCAGTGTGTGTAGCCTGGGCCTTGCCTGTAATCTGAAGACACCTTAACCTTTGCCCTAGGTGCCCCCCCCCCCCACCGGGGGTTGATGGTGAAGGTGGGGAGAGCAAGGACAGGGGATTGTTGTTGAGTGTGTTTGTTTTCTCCAGCCACAGAGGCAGAGGGGTGGAGTGGGGCGAGGCCGAGAGTACGTTCCAGCCTTGGGTCTGATTTAAAACTTGGTTTAATTGGAGAAACTCTTAGGCATTTAACAGTTCTGTACAAATGCAAACTTGAAATAGCTCTAGGCCTACGTCATTTAGGAAAGAATAAATGAAGTACAGAAATGTCCAAACTATGTAAATCCTAGAGTTGTCTGCCCTCCCATAAACACATGACAAGTGCCAAGGCATTTCCAGTCAAAACACCCATGGAACCAGCAGCCTCCATCCTTTGTATTTATTATTTTATTAACAGCATTTTACACAGCATTTAACAAGCACAGCCTGCCTGCTTTCCACCTCGGCTCTCAGCAGACTGAGGGGTGGAAAACAGATGGGGGTGGCGAGGAGTGGTCTCTAGAAGAGACTTCCAAGCTGGAGAAATCTCTTCAGATGGGCATGGAAAAGGAACATTTGGGGTTCCTTTCTCCTGGCCCCAAAGAGAAGACAAAAGTAATGCTTTGGAGGAAGAAATCCCCTCTCCCTTCTCCGGAGGAAAGTGGTACAGGTGTGGTCTGTCTAGTCTCCGCTTCGATTCCAGAAGGTGTGAAGCAGGGTCTCCTTTCCCAATACTCTGCCCATCCGTTATTGGTGCTTTTCAGAGAATAAGTATTTGTCTGCTATCATTATTCTATATCCTGGTGGAAAGTTTATAACGAAAACTAATGCCTTTCTTAAGTCATAAAATGAGCCTTGTATGATTATTTCATTAAAATCTATTTAAGGACCGATTAGGCGTGTAATTTGCGCTAATAATGACGATTATGGAAATGTTCGACTTAACCAAAAATCATAAAGGAGACATTTTGATCAGTGGGGCGACCAGGAAGGATTCAGGGAGTCGGACGGTTTTCCGAAACACATGAGGCTTTGGGCTGAAGAAAGTGCTGAGCTGTCTAGCCTCTGGGACACGGTAGAGAGGGCTGCAGGACCCCAGGCCTGGCCGGGGCAGGCCGACCCACGCTTTGCTGAGCAGAGAAACTGACCCTGGGAGTCTGAACAAGCTTTATTCCCAGCTGAGGAAGTGGGGGAGGGGGCCCGGGAGGAGGAAACTCTGGGAGAGAGCTGATGAACCCCACAGAACTCTGCGCGAAATGGCTGTGTTCTCTTGCCTTAACAATCAGCCGCGACACACGCATTGCTGCCTCGGCTAGCCTTGGCTGGAGCCTGGAGGGGTGGGGGGAGGGGGGTCTCTTGTTCCGGAGAAACCTGCCAGCTGCTGGGCTTGGTGCGAAGGCAGACACAATGCTGCTGTTGTTGGTTTGATCTCTAACTGTGGATTGTTAGTCTGGCTTTAACTATGTGGTAAGGGGGGAATGTGAAGGCTGTTTACAGCGAGTGCAAATAATGTGACAGCTGTTGGTGCACGAGCAGCGCTGTGCCTCCTCGGCGCTCACACAAAGCGCGCACTATGCAGGCCCGCGGAGAGCTGCAGAGGTGGCCGCCCCTTGCTGGCCCGGGAGCCCTCGGATGCGCTGCGAGACAGCCCGCGGCGGCGGCGGCGGCGGCACCCGCACCCCGCGACACGCATCTTTCTGGCTCCTGGGATCGTGGTGGACGTGCGCGCTGGTTGGTGTGTTGTGGTTTAGGGAACTTGTTAGGCAGAGGTGGCAGGAGAAGGCCTGCGGGGTCACGAGTGCCAACTGTCTGGAGGGGTTTGGCCGGGATCTGTTGACCTGGGGCCTCAGCGGCTTGTGACCGGGTTGTTAAGATTTGGGAAAATAACTTTCCGCCCTAAAGCAAGCCTGTTGGAAAGAATGTATTATTAACTGAAGGCTTTCTGGAAATCGCAGAGGCTCTGAAGGCCGTTGTTCTTCCTCTGAAATGGCCCTGTTATTCAGACAAGTTCAAGAGACAGGCGGCCGCTGTGTTCTATGCCCTCGGCCCTGTTTCCTGGATTGGAAACACAAGTGTGTAGGTTCAGGACCCGAAGGGGGGTGAATGGGGGTGGGGAGGTGTGCAAGTCGGCTTTTGATTACCCACCTCCCTCTGCCTTCCCGGTTTTTAAGAGTGCACTTGCCTTTCAGCTGCAGGACCAACGGTGCTGTCTTGAGGTCTGCCCACAGCGCCACCCACTCTGTGACTCAATCAACTAGATGCCCACAGCCCGGCCTTCTCTGAGTTCCTGGTCCTCTGCCAGGCACTGTGGGGAGGCGCCAGGGTGGGAAGGAGAACAGTTGGTGGGTGGCAGCAATGCCCCGCTGGGCTGGTCCAAGCTGGCGGGCTCTGGATGGTCCGGAAGATGGGCCTGCCCCTGGGCTGTCCTGGGGCAAGCTGGGTGTAAAAACCACTCCCCCCAATCTCAAGGTTGCAGGCTTCGCAGCCCTGGCCCCCGGGCTTTGGAGGATCACTTTAGAGCTGACTTAATTCTATATCCTGCCCTTCTGTGTGACTTTGGCCCCTGAGTGTACAGCTTGCAGGATATCTGCAAATTATGGGTCCACCTCCCCCCCCCCCCCACCCCTGCCCCCAGATCTACTCTCTGAGTTATAATGTGGACTTCTACATCTAGTTGGGTTCCCTAGTGGGGAGCTGGGAGATGCTTCTGGAATGATACATGAACTTCGGTGCCAGTTCTATAAATTGGTCTCTTTTTATGACGTGTGCCATTTTCTGTAGGAATGTTGCTTGCAAAACGAGTTTCGCCTTGGAGGAAAGGCGGAAAGATAAACAAGCCTGCAACGCCAAAACACTGGCAGTCTTTCCCTCCTTCCAGCTCTCTTAAAGCTGCCGGGCTGTATTTCCAGGATTAGACTCGTGCTTGTGAAGAGGGACTCTGGTTGGCTTTTTTTTCCCCCCAAGCAAATGCAAATTAGAGAAAAATAATTTTCTTTCAACGATATGCAATGCATTAGTCACTTGTTATCGTGCTCCGAGGCAGGCCTCATTTGCGCGTCTGCCAGCTCGCTCACATCTGCTCGGCGCTGTTTGGGGCATTTTAACCTTGGCGGTGTCGTGTCTGGTCCCACGGATCAAGGAGGAGTAATTAAGCTCTGAACAGCTAGAAAAATTCACGGGCCCCCACGTCTACCGCAGTTTTCCCACAGCTTTGTTTGGGGTGTTGCGGGTTCCAAGATGAACAGACGTGGGGTTCCTATTGTTCCTTGTAAAGAAAGTGGGAGCCCCTGTCCTCCCCTGACCCTCATCACCAGCCTTCCCAGGACTCCCAGTCTGCACACAATCAGCAGGGAAGCTGGGTGCAGATCACAGGACCCTGTGTTTTATGCATCTTTTATTCGTAAAAAGTTCCTTTGTGCTTCCTGTGTGTACTAATGATAGCTGTCGTTAATAGCTTTATGGTATAGCTTGTTCCTTGTGGGGGGAGGAGTTTGCAGTGAGTTCACTTTATTTCTACAAAGCCCTGATGGAGGCTGCAGTGCAGTGACACCCCCTCTAGAGTTGTGGTCTGTGGATCGTTTATTCTGGGTTTGCCTCCGGGTTGTGTAGACTCCCAAGTGGGAACCCAGCCTGTAGGGACCAGACCCGAGGGGGTGTGTTGGCGGGGAGGAGAGGAGTAAGGTTGATTCATTGCATTCAGCCTAGGTTTCCTGTCCTGGGCTGCTGCCTCCTGTTGAGGGACACCAGCTTCCAAATGGGGCCCCCCTCTTGCATACACACGTGGTTGTGTGTGGCACAACCGTGAAAGAAAGTGAAAGGAACAAAAAGCCGAGGCCTGGCGTCGGGGGAGGTTGGTCCAAGAGCTGACGGGGAGGTGGGGTGGGGGACGACACGGCTCTGTTTTTGGGAAAGGGGGTGTGTGGCGGGCAGCCCCGGTTTGGCAGCGGCTCTCCCGGTCGATCCTTGCTGGTGCCCCCCTCCCCAAGCCCCCGAGCCCCCTTTTACAGTTGGCTACACCTGGCTTGCATCTTTCAATCGGGGAAGGTGGGGGAGGCGTCCACGGAGAGAACACTCCAGACTGGCCGAAGGGAGCGCAGGACGATGGCCCGGAGCGGTCTCCAGTCAGCGCCCACTCCCCTGGGGCGCGCCGCCGCACATCCTGGGTTCTCCGTGCGCCCACCCAAAGTTGCTTTTTGTCAGAGACTCAGCGGCAGGCGCCTGGGAAGGGGGAGCCCAGAGGAGCGCAAGGGCGGGGTGAGCTGGGGTGGGGGGCTGGCCGAGAGAGCCGGGGGTCCTGGAAGGTCGGGTGGGGGGGGCGGCCCCGCGCCGGGACCTGGCGGAGGAGGGGCGAGGAGCCTGCGGCAGCGCGGGTGTGTGTGGTGGGAGAGAAAATCCCTTTGTTGCCGACCGATCGCGCTCGGGGCTGAGGCGGGGGAGGGGGCGCCCCTCCCCCACTCGCAGCCGCCGCCGCCGCTGCGGGCCAAGTTCACTCCCGACTGACCCGAGTGGCTCGCTGCTCTATTCTGGCGCCCTGGGAGGAGGCAGGGAAGGTTCTGGTTGCTCAAAAGGTCAGGGCCGGCCGCGTGAGTTTCCCGTCCCCCACCCCGTCACACCCCCACTCCTGCTCCGCAGCTCTGTTACTAACGCAAAACTTGGGTCGTGAGTGGGGACGCCTCTGGAGGCGGCGACAGCCATGACTTGGAGTGTGCCAAGAGACAGCGCCTGGGCAGGCTGGATCACTCCTCCCACCCCCCACCCCCCACTCCCCCCCAGCACTCATGCCCGGCTGCAGGACCCAGTCGGCGACCTCCTTCAGCCACACCCCAGGAAGCCTGCGACCCTCCCCCCGACCTGGGGGCATCCTTGGGGTTCCCCTCTCCCCACTGCTACACGTACTGGGGAAAACATCCCAGGAGGACTTGCCCCAACGCTGCACACCCTGGACCGCTTTTTCTCATCTCCCACCTCCTCGCGGGCCCCCAGTCCTAAAATAGGAACTTCTTCATCCCTCCCTTCCTTGACGCCAATAGAGAAGCGCCTGTGTGTGACTCAGTCTGCGCTTGGAGCAGTCCCAGGAAGGGCTCCCGCGCCATGAGCTTTGGGCTTCCATGAAAGCCACACACTCTGCAGAAGGTCACCCCTCCCGGGCCCCCTCTGTGTCCCTGCCTCAGCCTTCCCTCTGCCGCAAAGAAACTATGTAGCCATTCTGGGCCTTGTTTGTTACATAGTATGTTTAGTGGAGTCAGATGCAGTTTAATCCTCTGGAAAACACGGTGCCAAATATTTACAGATGAGGGGGCCAAAGTTGAAGAGGTCCGGCCACCTGCCCAGAGACACGCCGTGGATGAGAGTGGGAGCTGGGAGGCTGTGGTGACTGCGCACGCGCGCGCGCGCGTCCTCCACAGAGAACCAGCCATGCCCGTGAAGTGAGGGACACCCCTTCCCCGAGGAGGTCCCCAGCCTACGGAGGACCGTGGCACATGGCATGCTGGCTGGGAGCCCTGCCGTCTGCCCGGCCTTCTGAGCCGGAAGCTCCCCAAAACCTGTCCAGGTCTTCTTGGTCACTAACTGGATAAGTGCCTGATGTGGCAAGGGGTGCCTAGAGAGCGAGGCCCTAGGAAGGGGCACCGTTAGTATTGGAGTGGAGTTGGGATGGTTTGGTGGCGCTGCTTCCCATTCCGTCGCTGTCACTTGACAAGCGTGCTGTGCAGACTTGAACCAATCCATCAGCGCCTCAAGGGCGGAGGCAGTGGAAAGTGGCCCGGTGCCAGGAGGAGCTGGGGTGGAGAGAAAGGAGAGGTGCCAGGAGTGGCCTGGTGCTGCCTCCCTGCACTCACGCCAGCCTCTCACGGCCACTGCTCCTTCCTTTGCAACCTGTTTGTTGCCTGCCAAGGGAAGTCGCCTTTAAAGAAAAAAACAAAACAAACGTCCTCTCCTTTTCCTCGTTCCATAATGGTGTCTTCATGGCAGGGATCGGCAGAACGGTGGTGGGTGCAGCTGGGGACCCGTGTGCCCCCTCGTGTCTTTTCACAGAGGGCCAAGGTGCCCTCACTCAGGGATGCCGAGGTTGGGATGACAGCTCCTAATCTTGGTCCCTCTGACCTCTTTCTGCCAATCAGGCTCTTCTCCCCAGCGTCCAGGCCAAGCTCCGATGCTAATCATAACTCTTGGCTCCTGGACCAGATGACTGCCCAAGTCTGTCGAGGGAGACTCAGGCTCTCCTGTGCTTGCCCTTAGGGCCAGACCGAAAGCCGGAGACCACGCTGCGAGTCTGCGTTTTGCAAGCCGGGTCTCTCCCAGAACTGGGTGTTCAGCGGGCAGCCACCACAATTCCTGGCCTGTTCTTCAGAAACCAGACGCTCCTCCGTCTCCCCGGCTGACCCCTTCTCTTGGCCACCTTCCCTCTTCATCCCTATCCCACATCCTTGCCCCCTTCTCTCCACTGCTGGGAAAAAGGGTTAAAACCCAGAGCCAAGGTGTAGCTTAGCAGCTCCCACTGGAAACAGGTCGGTGCTTGTAAAGTGCTTTTCATGACTGACTTCACACATCTTGGCACTTCCAGAAGCATCACCCACCTGTGGAAGAAAAGGGGGGGGGGTCGTTGAGAAATAAGGGCAGATGAGCCTCTTATATACAGCAGCAAAGCGCCCGCTCTGTCATCTAAATCACGTCATTTGCCCCCCTGCCCCATGACCCACAGCCAAGGGTCAGGAAAGTCACTTTTGAAGAACTTTTCCTTGGAGGTTAAAAAAAAAGAAGAAAGTAAGAAAGACCCCCCCCCCAACTGTTTCAATAGCCGCTTCTAGAAGAGGAGTGGGGTGAGCATGGCTGTGTCTCTGACCCCGTCTCTGTGTCCCTTGCGCCCAAGATCCCCTTAGTTAGCTCTGCATCCCAGAGAGATGGGGGGTGGGCCCGTTCTTCAGTGATGGTGGGGTGTAAGCAGTATGGCCTTGCCCAGGATGAGGGTGTTCCTGCCCAGGATTTGGGCTGTCACTCTGGAGACGGGCCTCACGCCAGGCAGGGCCTCAGCTCCTTGGCCCTTTCTACCCAGGTCCATCTTTGGCCCGGAACCTGAAGAGTTAAAAGTCTTTAGCTCGTTGCAATGAAATTATGGCTGGCAGTGGCGCCGCTGTTTGTTCAACAGACCTCCACTTTTAAACAGTTCACAAAAAGTTCATGGGGCAGCTAAAGATTATAAGTGTGTGTGTGTGTGTGTGTGTGTGTGTGTGTGTGTGTGTGTGTGTGTAGGTGTAGCCAGCAGGATCCAATACTGAGCCTTACCCCTCCTCCTCTTGTTTCTTCACGGCCAGCCCCCCGCCCCGCCCCCACTCCCATGACACCGGACCACGCTCGGGGCCTCAACCCTCCATCTGACCCTGTGCACGTAAGAACACTTCATCCTGACACTGGGTGTTATTTATCTGTGCGGCGTTAATATTGAAAACCCCACCAGACAAGACCTGGAAGGGCGGGGAGAGGCTCTGAAAGCACCCCGTGGTCCCAGGTGTCTCTAAACTGCATTCCCCTCTCATGCTAAGTCCAGGCCGCCCTTTCTAAAGAAAAGCCCTTTCAAGGGAAGGGGGCTGCTGGCCCTTTTTGAGGGGAGAGGAGAGGACTCAATAGGGTGATTGTGGCAGCGGCCTTTCTGTTTCCTCAGTCAGGTGCTCAGAGGTCATTGTCCCAAGGTGACAACTAAAGGAGACATGTAAGAGGCAGCTTGTGTAAGTTTTGAAGCCTGGGGCACCAGAAGATTGGGGCTTCGAGGGCACACATGCTTCTTCCCTCATCCTTTTCTTAAGGGTTTGATGGAGTGACCCTTTGGCTTCTGGTATAATGTCCAAATTTCATCGTGACACCCAGCCGGGGGGGGGGGGGTGGTGGCATGTTGTGGTCCTCCCGCTGCAGCCACAGCCAGGACACTTGCACCGAGGAATGTTGCTCCTCCACCTTTTAGATGAGGCTTCCCTGGACATCTTCCTTTTGGTCTTCCTTCTGTTAGAAGGGGCGGCAGGGGTTAGGGAGGGGACACTTTGTTGAACGTGCCTTCTCGTCGGCCCTGCACTAGTGGGGCCTGCCCCCAACTTGATTTGTATGTTCGAAACACGGAAGAACAGCCCGTGAGCCCCCCACAGAACCTTCCTTGATGCCCAAGTCCATCTGAGTCCACCTTTCCGGGGCACTGTGGCCAGCCACTGGAAGTGCCCCAGTCTGTCTAAAGTAAGGGATGCTTCCTAAAGAAATAGCTTCTCTAGAATCCCACCAGGCCGGACACAACTGGGAGATCTCTGCCTTTCCTCAAGCTTCATTGTTGAGTTCTAACTACGCGCCGTGTGGCTCTTGATTAACAGACGGTGTTCTCTTCTGTATGGGGGCCGCCGACCGGGGATGCTGGTGGACAAAAGCCTGTGTTAGGACAAAGAAGTGCAGAGGGGGATAGCCTGGCTGGCTTCGGGATTCAGGTCTCCCAGGTGCTCCCTGACCCCACCCCTAGTCACTCTCGGAAAAAGAGTCCCCAGTCCTCGGTGGCTCCCACCCAACAGACCTGGCAGTCAGCTCCGTGTGCTAAAGTGTAAAAGCAAGCATTTGCATATTTCTTCCTGCTAACAAAGGAAATGTGTCGACTTAGGGAACATTTGGGCTTTCGGAAACTGTGTGGGTGGGTGTGTGAGGGAGGAGAAAGAAAAGTTCCCCCCACGAGCTGCACACCAGTGATTTCACACTCAGGTTCGGGTCCTGTGCAAAGAGGCCGTGGCTGGGGGGGCCCTCCCCTCCCCTCCCCTCCCCTCCCCCGCCACCCCGCCCCGGACAAGGGAGTCTGCGAGCAGGGGAATTGCCTAGGGCCATCGGTCCCAGGCATTAAAGGCTCCCCTACTTATTAACCCAGCATTTAACAGCAGGATATGGGGCTGAAGCGCAGTCAAAAGAAACGGCTCAACCTCCAAAGAGCAATTAAAATCCTGCACGAGGATAAATCACGCGCCGTGATAATCCTGTTAATAAAATGCAGCTTGTCCTGACCCTTCACTCCTGCAGCAAACTAGAATGTGATGTGGGTGGGGCTGGTGGGCCGGGAAGTTAAGGAGGGGGCGGGGCTCTCCCCTCTGCCTCGGCAGCCCTCCCCCCTCCTCCCGGTAGACGGTTAACGGGTGGCTTCTGCTTGCTCCCCGCGGGCCGGAAACTTGCAGCCCCAGCCCCAGCCCGGCAGCCTGGGCTGCTACGATTTCTGCACTCGCTACTGATTGCTGGTCCCCAGCGAGCAGGCGTCATTGAATTACTCCGCCGCCTCCCTCTGCAGCTCCCAGGCCAAACCACCCAGGTTTGGGGCTTAATCTAATCTAGGGCCCGGGTGGGGTGGCTCGCCAGCCCACTGGCTCTTTTTAACCCCTCCGTCTGTAAGTCACACGCACCGCAGCCGTAGAAGTGAGTCGTAGTTTGGGCCGCCACACCGGACTGTGTGCCTTTTATCCCACACCCCACCCCCGTCCCCAGTCCTTTCAGCCGCAAGAAGAATCAACGTGGGGCTCCCTGGAATCCAGCACCGTCCGCTTTCAATCCAAGTGTGTTCTCCAAAAGGCTGGGAAAGGGGACGGGAGAAGGGCGGGTTGAGGGTGACATGTGCTGCACCTTGAATGGTGTGTGGCCTGTGGTTCTTGAACCCTCTCTTCATCCCCAGCGCCTCCTGCCAGGGAAGTTCCGTCTCCCTCCTTGAACCTCTGGCTCAGGCGTGTTCCTTTGCTCCTGGCCATCTGTAGAACATGGAGCGGGGTCTGCCTTCCCAAGTGCGATCTGTATGAAGTGCCTAGAAGGAGGGTTTTCTCTTGTTCCCTCTTTGGCTCCCTTTTTATTCAACCTTCTGGGATTCCTTTTGTTTTAAACAGACTAGACGCTTGAAGAAAAGCTGCCATCCAAGAAGACGACATGCTTTCAGCAACCCCCCTGTATGGGAACGTTCACAGCTGGATGAACAGCGAGAGGGTCCGCATGTGTGGGATCAGCGACGACAGGTAAGTGCGCGTGTCCGGCTGAGGCCTGGGGAGAGCGTGGGTCCTTCCCCAGGGCTCCTGAGCAGAGCGCCCCCCTTCACGTCCTCACAGCCAGAGTGGGCCCAAAGGGGGTAGGGGGTGTGGGGGAGATCTCCTGCCTAGCTGGCGGCCCTTGATTTACAGTTTTAACAGGCAACCTGGCTCAGCGAAGCATTGCCGCCCTTTAAGAGATTAGCCCCTAAAGCGGCCTTTCAGTGCACTTTCGTCCTTAATTTATTATTTCATATTTATGAAGGAGAATTAATCCCAGTCTATATGCTGCTTTAACTCTAAATGTCAGGAGTGTGGGCCCAGGTGGATCGGCATTCGATGTGCTTTTAAAACAAATAGTTTGCTCGGTAATAAATGGGGCGATAGCCACCCTTCACATCACTGAAGCCCAGGTTTCTCTGCGTCCTCCGCCGCCTGTTCAGCGAGGCCATTGGCTCCTGGTTTCAGTCACCCGACAGCTCTGTTATGCTTCCTAATCAGTAATTTTGGAGTGCGGGGTAGAGGCAGCTAAGCAGTAGATAATTGAAGCTGCTCTTCCGGGTAATGATGAAACTTTTCTCTGCCGCTTGTCAGTGATTTTATCCTGGGGATTTGGAAGTTGGCACCAAGCACTTTCTTTACCGATGCTCTCTGATAACAAGTTCCAGGGCAGCCGCAGCAGCCTGGCACAGATGTGCGGCTTCCCCTGGAGCAGCTGACATTTGTAGAATATTAGTGTGTATCCCCCATCATTTTGATAGAGGCAGTCAAATATGGCTTCATTATCACCATGGAAACCAGTTTCGTAGGACATGGTACCTAACTTTGTTTGGGGAAAAGTTTTGAAAGCCTGTCCTCACGGGTAACACAGAAGTGATTGATGTAGCCAGCTCGCAGACTCCAGCCTTGAGGTCCCCACGTTGGCTTTGGACATTGTATTACTTCACGCCTGTCCTCAGGTAGAGCCTATAAGGGTCTGCTAGGACAGCAGAGCCCGGACTGCCCTGCCCGGCCTCTCTAGAGAAAAAATTGTGAGGGTGACGTGGTTGTGCGGAATTTCTGCCTTACCCAACTCGAGGACGTATTTGTGATTTCACATCCCTGTTGCCCTGCCTTTCCGTTGTTTTTCCCAGTCCTGTTGAATCACCATTCGGGGACAACTTTCAATATGGGCCATTGGGGAGGTTGTGTTTTTTGTTTTTTGTTTTTTGTTTTTTTTTTAAGGGCAGTTGGAAAAACGGAGTTATTAGAAACTGGTCTATTCTGGGGCAATCTATGAAAGATGGATTAAGTGAGGAATGCTTTCATGAAGTTGGTGTGTCCTTCTAAATAGGAAAATTCCTGTAAACGATGGTGACGCTTCAAAGGCCAGACTGGAACTAAGGGAAGAAAATCCCTTGAATCACAACGTGGTAAGAGATTAATGGCTTCTGTTGATGTGCTGAGTATCAGTGATCTGTAAATCAATCGTGCATTCATTTGCATACCATTAAAGGGCCTTTTGGGGGCGGGGCGGGGTGTTTCAGGGCAGGGCTTGAGTAGAAAGAAAGCCTAGGCTGCAGGACGAAGCCTCACCCAATTTCTTCCTGGCTCGATTCCTTGGCTGCGCTCGCCATTTACGTCCTCGTCCCCTGGCGACTGGTGGGATATGTGCCGCCTTTTCTTCGATAAGCTACGTGCCACATCAGTGCTCCCAGCTGGATAAATTTGTAGCCTCTAAGTAGACCCTTAGGGTTTACCTTCCCAGTAAAATATGAAACAGAGCTGTCTTCAGATACCAGGGAGAGGAAGTCAAAAGACACAACTACAGTTTGACCCATTGCCTCTTTATTGATTTAGAAATGAGACAGCTCAGGTCCTTCATTCCTTACTGTCCCCCTGAAGATTGTTTTCTGTTATGTTAAATAATGCCTCGCTACATGCGGGGGGGGGGGGGGGGGGAACACAGTGAACATCGCCCCGCCCCAACCTGACAGGGCCTGGGGAGGGTGAGTCCGAGTTCTGTACCCCACGAGGGTGGTTCTGAGAGCAGTGGAGTTGGTATCACCTCAGTTGCAGCAAAGAATTTCTGCTGAGAAGGTGGATCTTCCAGAGTGAATAGATGACTGAATCAGTGCAGGGGCCTCAAGTCTAAAGGGACCAGCGTTTTACGTGCTTTCAGGATACTAGTTGGACAAAAGTGAGACGGCAGGCAGGGGACGGTTCTGGATGAGCGGGGAGGGGGCCAAAGACCTTGTGAATCCTTTATTTTTAAACCCTTTCGGCTCAGATGTTGAGGCTGATGTCCTATTGAGCTAGTTCGCGGTTTCTCTTTGGGATGGGCTGCTTTGAAGGCGTGTCCTCGGTAATACCCATGTTCTTCTTCTGCGAAGGTGGACGCGACCACGGCCCATCGGATCGATGGCCTGGCAGCGCTGAGCATGGACCGCACCGGCCTGATCCGGGAAGGGCTGCGTGTCCCCGGAAACATCGTCTATTCTAGCTTGTGTGGACTGGGCTCAGAGAAAGGGCGGGAGGCTGCCACAACCATAGGCGGCCTGGGGTTTTCTTCCGAAAGAAACCCAGAGATGCAGTTCAAACCGAATACACCCGAGACGGTGGAGGCCTCCGCTGTCTCCGGAAAACCCCCAAATGGCTTCAGTGCTATATACAAAACGCCACCCGGAATACAAAAAAGTGCTGTCCCCACGGCAGAAACACTGGGCTTGGACAGACCTGCTAGCGACAAACAGAGCCCGCTCAACATCAATGGTGCTAGTTACCTGCGGCTGCCCTGGGTCAATCCTTACATGGAGGGGGCCACGCCAGCCATCTACCCTTTCCTCGACTCGCCAAATAAGTATTCCCTGAACATGTACAAGGCCTTGCTACCTCAGCAGTCCTACAGCCTGGCGCAGCCGCTGTATTCTCCGGTCTGTACCAACGGGGAGCGATTTCTCTACCTGCCGCCACCTCACTACGTCAGTCCCCACATCCCGTCGTCCCTGGCCTCGCCCATGAGACTCTCGACGCCTTCGGCCTCACCAGCCATCCCGCCTCTGGTCCACTGCGCAGACAAGAGCCTGCCCTGGAAGATGGGCGTCAGTCCTGGGAACCCGGTCGATTCCCACTCGTATCCCCACATCCAGAACAGTAAACAGCCTAGGGTGCCCTCTGCCAAGGCGGTCACCAGCGGCCTGCCGGGGGACACGGCTCTCCTGTTGCCCCCCTCGCCTCGGCCTTCACCCCGCGTCCACCTTCCCTCCCAGCCCGCTGCGGACACCTACTCCGAGTTCCACAAGCACTATGCCAGGATCTCCACGTCGCCCTCGGTCACCCTGTCGAAGCCATACATGACGGTCAGCAGCGAGTTCCCCGCGGCCAGGCTCTGCAGCAGCAAGTTTCCTAAGGCTCCAGAAGGAGCCGAAAGCAGCCAGCCAGCTCCCGGGCACACCCGGAAAGCAGCAGGTCAGGACAGAAAAGATGGCAGCTCACCTCCTCTCTTGGAGAAGCAGACGGTTACCAAAGACGTCACCGATAAGCCACTAGACTTGTCCTCTAAAGTGGTGGATGTAGACGCTTCCAAAGCTGACCACATGAAGAAGATGGCTCCCACGGTCCTGGTTCACAGCAGAGCTGGGAGCGGCCTAGTGCTCTCCGGAAGTGAGATTCCGAAAGAAACTCTATCTCCTCCAGGAAATGGCTGTGCTATCTATAGATCTGAGATCATTAGCACGGCTCCCTCGTCCTGGGTGGTGCCCGGGCCAAGTCCTAACGAAGAGAACAATGGCAAGGGCCTGCCGCTGAAAAACAAGGCCTTGGACTGGGCCATCCCGCAGCAGCGCAGTTCTTCGTGTCCCCGCATGGGCGCCGCCGACGCCGTGGTCACTAACGTTTCGGGGTCGGTGTCGAGCGCCGGCCGCCCAGCCTCTGCGTCGCCGGCCCCAAATGCCACCGCCGAGGGCAGCAAGACCAGCAGGAGCTCCGTGGATACCACGCCATCGGTCATCCAGCACGTGGGCCAGCCCCCGACCACACCTGCCAAGCACAGCGGCGGCACCGGCAGCAAGGGCGCCAAAGCCAGCAACCCAGAGCCGAGCTTCAAAGCGAACGAGAATGGCCTCCCGCCGAGCTCAATATTTCTCTCACCAAACGAGGCGTTCAGGTCCCCGCCAATCCCCTACCCCAGGAGTTACCTGCCTTACCCAGCACCCGAGGGCATTGCCATAAGTCCCCTCTCCTTACACGGCAAAGGCCCTGTCTACCCTCACCCGGTGTTGTTGCCCAATGGCAGTCTCTTTCCTGGGCACCTCGCCCCAAAGCCGGGACTGCCCTATGGGCTACCCACGGGCAGGCCGGAGTTTGTGACCTACCAGGACGCGCTGGGGTTGGGCATGGTGCATCCCATGTTGATACCTCACACGCCCATCGAGATCACTAAAGAGGAGAAACCGGAGAGGAGGTCTCGGTCCCACGAGAGGACCCGCTACGAGGACCCAAGCCTCCGGAACCGGTTTTCTGAGATGCTGGAGGCTGGCGGCACCAAGTTACATCCAGAAGTCCCCGCGGACAAGAACCTAAAGCCCAGCCCCAGCTGGAATCAAGGGAAGACCGTCGTCAAGAGTGACAAGCTCGTCTACGTAGACCTCCTCCGGGAAGAGCCAGATGCGAAGACCGACGCTAACGTGTCCAAACCCGGCTTCACAGCTGAGAGTGTGGGCCAGAGTGCCGAGCCCACCAAACCCCCGCCTGACCCGGCCCTGCAGCCACACCGGGATTTCATTGCCCTGAGGGAGGAGTTGGGGCGCATCAGTGACTTCCACGAAGCCTATGCTTTCAAACAGGCTCCGGGCCAGCCCGTCTTCGGCTTAAGCAAGGAGAATGTTCCGGCGGGAACCAACAAGGAGAACCTGGCGATGCCGGTCTCGACTTCATTCCTGGAGCCGACCCTGGGGAGCGATGGCTCTGCGGTCACTTTCGGGAAAACCCAAGAGGATCCCAAACCGTTTTGCGTGGGCAGTGCCCCACCGAGTGTGGACGTCGCCCCCACCTACACCAAAGACGGAGCTGGCGAGGCAGAATCAACCGATGGCAAAGTTCTGAAACCGAAGCCATCTAAGCTGGCAAAGAGAATCGCAAACTCCGCTGGTTACGTGGGTGACCGGTTCAAGTGTGTCACCACCGAACTGTACGCAGACTCCAGTCAGCTCAGCCGGGAGCAGCGGGCATTGCAGGTGAGCCCCCCCACCCGAATTTCAGGAGCCCGACCAGTTGTCAGGTTTTTTTTTTTTTAATGTGCGAAGAGGAGGGGGCCGGGGGTACGATAGGGCAGGACACCGGGCTGATTTGGTTGATGAAGCTTATGATAAATTTAAATGTTTGAAATGTGTCCAGTAAGGGGACGTAAGTGGATACTTTAAGTTATTCTGTAGATTTTAAGCGAACTCCACTCGAATGCTGATAACGGAAGTTTTAATTATTGCGAAGGATGTCTAAAAGACTGCATGACGTTTACCTATCAGTCGCTTTGATTTCTCTGCCGTTACTGTACGTTAACAAATATACCTAAAAGCGCTGTTTAGAATGCCTTACGTGATACTTGGTGGAGGTGTGTAGCGGCCGCATGTCTGTGAGATTCGTGCAATTTTTTTTTTTTTCACCAAAAAAACAAACAAGCCAAGAAAAACAAAAAAAACAAACCTTGCTTAAAGGGATAGAGTATGTATTTAACTTGCTAGTGAATGATAGATGTTGTATAGGAATTTCCTTAAGATATTTTACTTTTAATTAAAAGATAAATAAAGCCAAATTGTTTTGCAATGTTAAGAAAAAAATTGGTTTATGCTTATAAAAATGGATGAAGTTATCTAAATGATCCATTGAGTGCCCATTTTAATTACATAGATGGAAGGATTACAAGAGGACAGTATTTTATGTCTACCCGCTGCTTACTGTGAGGTCAGTTCTTCAAATTTTTATTACTAGAATCTTACATAAACCTTTTGAGTTAAATTTCATTTCCAAATATACAAAGGGAAGTTTGTGGGCCATGGTCGTCTTTATTCACTGTGCATTTGTTTCCTTTTCTGTTGTGTTTTTGTTTCGCTTTCCTTGCGTTGTGTTTTTGTTTTGTTTTATTTACCTTCGAAAGAGAATGTCTGTCTCTATGCCACAGTGTATGTATGGCTATACATACACACCACATATATATCTCTACATACATATGGCTTTATGAATAAAGAGTGTGTGACTAGTTACATATAGACACTCTTACATTTTTATCGTTAAATTTTAAAATATCTCAGTTGTATCATAAATTGTGGTTGGTTTTGGGCAAACTTTTCTTTGAAGATACTTTCCTTTAAGGTAAGGGCAGTGAAGTAGCTTTGGTGGTAAGGTGTGTCTTTTTTCCATCTCCGTTCTCTTTCTAGCGTGCAATGATGCGCTTCTCAGAGTTGGAGATGAAAGAGCGAGAAGGTGGCCACCCCACGACCAAAGACTCCGAGGTGTGCAAATTCAGCCCCGCTGACTGGGAAAGGCTGAAAGGAAGTCAGGACAAAAAGCCAAAGTCGGTCGCCCTGGAGGAGGCCATTGCCGACCAGAACGACAGTGAGAGATGTAAGTGAACCCAGGCGGCTCGCGTGTGGTACCACGTCGGTGGGAACGGGGCGGTTCCGCTCCCAGTGCTGAGGGAGGCGAGAGGAAACGATACACTTCCGATGGCCCAGCATCTGGGTGGTGGCTGTTCGGAGAATGGGCTGCTCTGGCCATCCTTCCCAGCTGTGGATTGCAAGGCTGGTTGTCCTTTGGAGCACTGCGGCATCCAGGAGTGAAGCACCTATGAAATGTTTCCTGGCACGCATCTCCTTTTTCCGGAGAAACGCTAGTCCTGTAGTTAGTAATAGCCTAATACGGTAGAGCAGAGGAATGGCAGTGCAAGACCTCCGGCCTAGCAGGTATGTGTCCCGTTTTGTAGCAGGTACGGATGCGGGTTTTTGGTAGCAGTGGCGCGACACTTGCAGCCAGAGCCAGACCCTCCAGAGTGACAGTCTCCTATGGGAGGGAGTGGAGAGTACTCGGACGCTCCCTCCAGAGGCAGAGGTTTCGTTAAAACGAGATGAGGGCTGATAAAGGCACCAGCAAGATGAGCATAATTATTTTCTATGGCAGGCTTGTTTGCAGTCATTAGGAGTTGACAACGCGCTCCGAGGGCGTGGGATGGACGAGGGCGTTCTTCCTACCAGACGGGGTGTACCATGTTTTGGAGGCAAAGCTGGAGAGAAAGAAAGCTAGCGTCTGCCTCGAGTCACACGCTGCGCTCCCAACAGCTGCTTCCCCACTGGGGATGACTTCGGGCTTTGCCCTCGAGACTTCCTGGGCTAATGAGATGTTGTTGGCAGCAAGTGGAGGTCTTCCTCCCGCTTTCTTCAGTGTGCGTGCTTGTGGCCTGCGGCCCGCTCCGGACCCTCCGGTGATGGTGAATGAGGGCATCTAGGTGAACGTCGAGGACAGGGTGGGCGTGAAATCCTCCTGAGACAGGACAGTCGGGGGGTGGTGGGCACGTTTGGGAGGTCCAGGCCCTTGGACCCAGTCGTAGGGTCGGCGTTCCCGCACACGCTTAGGTCCTGGGTGCCTGGTGCAGTTCGGGAAAATTGTGGTCAGCAACAGCGTGTGCTTCTCTCTGCTGCTTGGAGCACTGCCCTCCCTCAGCTCATCTTTGGGGTCAGGCAAAGGCCTGTGGCCGGGGTTCTGGGTAAGCCACACCGGGACCGGTTTGTCCTGCGTGGCTCCCGTAGAAGGGGATTTCTGTGGCTGGTCAGTGGCGGCCTTACCCGAGTGATGGGGCTCTTGATGTGCCTGGAGTAGACGATTCCGAGCTCCTCCCCCTCGGGATTGGAATGAAAGACGGAGGGTCCAGGCCACTCTGGAGTAAAGCAGCAAGGAAGCCTCCCTCCTCGCCTGTGCTCACAGCTGACACGCAGCCCTTACCCTCCTGAGTGGCCTCATAACTCAGCTCACGGGGAAGTTTCTCAGAGAGATCTGATAAAAGTGGGCAAAGGCCAAGTTCACGGGGATGCACTTTTCTGAGGAGGGGATCTGCCTGTTCTGGGTGGATGGTGAGGGAGGCTGGAGGAAGGGAGCGGGAAGTTAACCGGCCTCGAGTCTTCTCGCCCTTTTCTCCAGCAACGTGGCCAAACCCAGGGTGGCCGCTGCCCTTCACGTCTCAATGGCCCCACCCCGCCCTTCTTCCCAGAGAAGTTTGTGTGTGTCCTTCCCAGTCTTTCCTTCCTGCTGAGCGTGGAGACAAGAACTCAGTGTGGCTGATGGGGAGCAGGGCCTGAGCCCCAGATGATTCCGAAAGCCCCCTCCCCCCACCGCCCGCCTCCAGTCTCAGACCGACCGACGGGTCTCTTCCTGCAGCACCCGGGACATGGCCCAGTGAGCCATGAATCTCCACCATGGGAGGGCAGGAGAAGGGGTGGGGAAGGTGAGGGGCTCCGTTTGAAAGATTGGGGCAACGGAGGTGGATTCACCAGCCACCCTCTGTCTTGTAGAGACTTGGGGTTTGTAAATAGTTGGTCAAGAAAGGTCACCTAAAGGAGCCATTGTTCTTACTGCCGCCTCCGCATCCAAGGTGCACAGCAGGTGTTCATTCCATTCGGCCGGAAATAAACGGGCCTTCCCGTTCTTGGGCCATCACGTCTTGAGCTGATATGGACTCAGGTCCTTCTCGTGGGCGTCGGTGTGGCCGAGAGCCGAGCTGTGAGCACGTGGGAGCTGGGGCGGGCAGTTGGGGCGGGCAGGGGTCACAAAGAGGGTCCAGGACGCCTTCAAGATGCCTTCCCCCTTCTGAGGCAGCCCCTATCCATGGAGGGACCAGGAGCTTCTACGATGGTGGGTGCTGTCTGCGCGGCCCTGGTTGTCCCGGTGTGGGTGCATCTTGTTGCTAGGGGCTTGTTTAAAAAATGAATTAACTTGAAAACACAGTGGCTGAGATATTCATTTATTCTTTGTGATCACATGGGTGGCTGAGTTAAATTTTTATTTTGGAAGTTCACCAAATGAGTTTGGAGGTTCCTCAGGCTTGGAAGTTCATTACTCGGAACCCTCAGTGGCATTTGAGGGTGGGGCGGGGCAAGGAGGCATTGGTCCCTTCCTTCTCAAACTTGGAGTAACCATCTCCCTTGCCAACCACTTGGCTGGGACAAGGCCTAGGACCTGCTCAGTGGCAATGCCTGGCCAGGAGCTGGAGGAAGCCTCGGTCAAGGGGCTTCACGAAACTTCTTTGCTCAGGGAACTTCTCTTCCAGCTGAGCACCTGCACGTTTGTGAACTACTTTGGAACAGAGATCCCCTGCACTCCTCCTGTAGAGGGTGTAAGTTTTAACAAGGTTAGCCCTCACTGGAGGTGCTATAGTTAAGCTACAGAGAAGGGGATTTTAATCCTGGGGAGCCTTCCAACAACTCAGAACCCTCTCACCTTGTTTAGGCCTCACTGGGCATGGCTCAGCAGTGGTGAGGGTGCTCTGTTGCCACGGTGACTTGTAAATGTTGCTATGGTGATGCTTCTGTTAGGTGATGCTATGGTACAACCGTAATGAATTTGGGATATATGTGCTGTGAGTCATATGACCGTGCTTCAGGGAGCAAGCATTAAACCTCAAACAATACAGCCACGTTCACATCTTGCTTAGACTGGGTGACCAAGGGCACGTGGCTTCCCGCTTTCAGAAGGGCCAAAAGTAGCAATGATGGCAAAGCCCGATGGTTAGGATCCCCCCCGTGTATCTGTTTATCTCCCCATCTCCTTTGCCCTCAAGGGTAATCCTCCTGTGGGTCGTGGTTAGAACAGTCATTGAGAAGCTCCAAGTGACACGGAGCCTCTCCCCCATAGCTGGTGGCCATGGGTATCTTGGGCAGTCGGGGTGGGTGTCCTTCAGGGTTATTACTGGCCTGGGTAAGGTCACACTAGCGTAAGGTCTTGGGGGGCCTTAGCTGAGGGGAATTGAGATCTTTGCCCTAAAAGGCTCTGGGGTTGGGGGGGAGGGTGGATGGACCCAGTTTGGAAAAAGAAACTTTAAAATTGGACCCGGGGGGTTCTTAAGGTAGCCCTTACATTCCTCCATGGATCCCCTCCCACGGAGCTCTTAGGGAAGGCTGATTGGACCAGAGAGGTCCAACGGTGTAACCAGGAGGGCTCACCTCTTAAAATTTCATACATTTCAGGCCTGAAATTCAGGCTGGTCTGGCGGTCTTGGTGTCTTTTGGTTAAAGGGATTTTTCCAGCCCCTCTCTGTGCTGAGCCCGGCCCGTGATTATGAAGCCCACCCCTGGGAGGAGGCTAGCGGTAACATTCCCACTTTACAAGTGAAGGGGGCCGAGCTGTAAAGCGGTGCCATTCCTGCCCGGTGTTTAAGAGGGTCACAGAGCAGCCGGAGTGAGAGTTGCAGCGCACCCTCTTCACCGGGCCTGCGGTAGCGTGGCCTGCGTCACCCGTAAGCACAGGCCAGGAGTTTGGGGTATCTCCTGCTGCCGTGACAGGAGACCCTCGCGGTTGGGGTGATTCCACCATTCTGGCAAGAGTAGATGGGGATCTGTCCCACCCTGGGATACCCTTGGAGAAGAGTGGGTTCCACCGTTGAGAACACAGGTCAGGCTAGCCAAGGCCAGGGGGAGGTTCATTCCCACAACTGACTGCCATTAAATGCTGGGAATGCCCCCAAGAGAGGCTGATCAGGGGACCGGCCGGCTGGGCAGAAGTGGGAGTGGTACTTGAAGTGGTCTAGGGAGAGGAGGAGGAATGCTAGCAGCATGTGAGGGGTGTGTCCATGATTTCGTCTAGGAAAACGGGGGCTGCGGGGGCTTAGCTCAGGTGTTAACGAAACACCAAACTCATACACCCACCCCCACAGTGATCCTTATGGAATTATTCGTGTGTTAGAAGCGATGTGACTAGCAAAGCAGTTAAACTGTTTCTTTGGCTAGAGCGAAAGTGAGGAGTGATGTTAGGCTGGGGTGATTGGAGGAAAAGCCCCAAGTGGATGCTAGGTGGAGCGGGGGGGGGGGGCTGGGGATGTGAGCAGTTTAGCCCCCGCCCCCCTCCCATGAAGGGGGTTGGAGTCTTGTCTTTGAAATGTCCTTAGATGCTTGTTGCCTGGGAAGGAAGGCGTGGAGGAGTGCCAGGTGGGGTGACGGGTGTCCCTGTGGGTGTGCCTAGTGTCACTGAGGGCCTTCTTCCTGGACAGGAAACAGGAGCAGCCCCTTGATGGCAGTGAAATGCTTCTCCCCCCACGGGTGTGGAAAGGGGACAGATGGACTTGTAGCAATCTGGTTGAGTTCTTTGAAATTGCCCCTGACCCTCGTGTGTGCACCAGGAAGCCTTTCCCTTAGCTTTGCCAGGCCCCTCTTCCCTTGGTCTCCCCAGCTTCCCAGCCTCCCACCATTCTTTCCTTACTCTCTTTCTTCACCTTTGCCCCTGCTGACCCAAGTGAACATTGGTGCTATCTCTGTGTAGATGACATTTGGGGGACATTTGGTCTCGTTATGACATCAGCCTTTTCTGTTTATTAGAAGATGATGACCTCAGCAGCTGTTTCCATAGTAATTTGTAGCTCTGCCCTGGATTGGTTGGCTCTTACTGTGAGGTCACTCACCCTCAGTTGAAAAGTAAGCCACCTTGGAGAGTTAGGCAGTTAGGGAGTTACCTCATGTGCCTACAGAAGGGTCATCTAGGTGCCTCTCCTTGAGTCACTGCCGCTCCAGCTGTGAACCGGAGGAAGGGAAATCGTGAGTGGGCTACACGCCTCATTTTCTGCTGTCTTTGCTGGTTGTGTTCAGCTGCCCTTCCTTTGGGACGTTGTCTTTCTGAGGGTTTTGTGCTTCCTGCGTGTGAGGCCCCTGGCCTCCAAAGGAGGGTCTGTTGGTAGCAGATTGCCTTGGGCATGGGGGTCCTGCCTGCTCCTGGTGACCTTTGTTCCCTCCTTTCCGGGTTGTCTCCCCTCCACTAGGCGAGTATAGTGCTGGAAGCAAACACGACCCCTTCGAAGCCCCAGAGGACAGAGATCTTCCCGGGGAGAAGTACTTCATGGACACGGAGCCTGCCAGCGAGCCCCCCGCCGACCAGGCGGCCCCGGACGTGCCACGCAGCCCCACCCTCCGGCTGGACAGAAAGCACAAGGTCTCCGGCGACAGCAACCACACCGAGACCACTGTGGAAGAGCTCCCGGAGGACTCTCTGCTGAAAGCCAAGCGGAGACGGGTCTCCAAAGGTGAGCTCGGTTTGGCTTCAGGCCCGCAGGGCACCCAGCGGAAGTCCTGGAGCGGAGCAGTGGAAAGTTCCAGTCCCACCCTGGAGCCCTGGGGGGAGCCACTCACACCTCCCCACCCCCCACCCCCACCCACCCCCCCACCCCCGCCCCCACCTCCCCAAAGCCAGGTGCCGGGGCTGGAGCCCAAAGATGGCCAAAGGCAAGTAGGCCCCCTCCCGAGACTTGGTGACAAGTTCCAGCCAACACAGTGACCGCACCCCTCCCCTCCCCCACCCCTATTAGTGATGTGTAAGACAGTTTGTTCCCCCCCACCCCCCGGGGGGCTTCTTCATTAATTTGTAGTTATTTCTCCATTAGATGACTGGCCTGAGAGGGAAATGACAAACAGTTCCTCTAACCACTTAGAAGAGCCACATTATAGTGAGCTGACCAACCTGAAGGTGTGCATTGAATTAACAGGGCTCCATCCCAAAAAGCAACGCCACTTGCTGCACCTTAGAGAACGGTGGGAGCAGCAGGTGTCGGCAGCAGAGAGCAAACCTGGCCGGCAGGGCAGGAAGGAAGTGACCCAGGCGGTTCAGCCTGCGGTCACCCCCCAGGGCAATAGCATCTCCGAAGAGAAACCTGGCAGGAAAAGGGCAGAGGCCAAAAGCAACAGAAGCTGGTTGGAGGAATCAGTTAAACGCAGTGACAGTGAACAAGGTACGCACGGGGCGGGGGGCGCTCCTGGAGGGTGGATCACCCGCCCTCTGTGGGAAACGGCCCTGGAGGGGACCTGAGCGCCATCCAAGTTGACAAGAGTAGCGTGTGGCGAGCGGGGAGTTTTCTTCGTGAGGTCCTTTCAGCCTGCACGCTTCCTTAGGGGAGTGTACAGCGAGGCGGGAGCTCGGCTTCCTCATCACCCAGCCCGCGGCTGGGCAGGAAGGGAAGTCTTGGGTGACCCCGGGCGCTTGTCAGCGTCCTCGTTCCAGCCTCAGGCTGTCCCCGGTCGCCCTGTCCCGAGCACCCAGGCCCCCCACGGGTGGGGACGGGGAGCGCACGAAGGGCTGGCTTCTGCCCTCTCTTGCGGCCCTTTGAAGCAACTTGCCATTGGGCGTTTCGTGGGTTAACCTATTTGCCGGTTGAATGTGGGATCATTAAAATATTAATGCCTTGAAAACATAATTGGTGTATCTTTAAAAACTGAAGCCGCTCCAATGATCAGTGCTAACAATGGGCTTTTCTTTCCTCACTGGCTACAACTGTGTAACGCCCGCTTCTTCTCCCCCTGCCTCCCGCCCTCCCCCCCCTGTGGATTCAGCCTTGCCTGTGTTCTCCGGCTCTCCGCCCGCGAAGGGCCTTTCATCCACCAATGCAAGCGGCCGAAAGCAGACTCAGCCAAGCTGCACGCCAGCCTCAGGACTGCCTACCAAACATGACCAAGTTAAAGAAAGCCAGAAGACAGATGTGGTGTGCATGGACGTAGAAGAGGATTGCCAGGCTACGTCCCTGCTGCAGAAATACACCGACAACAGCGAGAAACCATCCGGGAAGCGACTGTGCAAAACCAAGCATTTGATCCCTCAGGAGCCCAGGCGGGGCTTGCCACTGCCAGGGGACTACTACGTGGACAATGCCGATGGCAAGGTACTACCTCTTGCCCCCTGGCTCTCCCCCGCCCCCCGGGCCTGTGCGAGCACATCCCGCCTGCCTACTTCTCTGCTTCTGGGGACAAAGCTTTCCTTTTCCTGAACCCCTCCCCCCAGAACGTCACTGCCCCTTCCTAGGGGAACCTGTCTCCTGGGTGGTGGTGAAGTTTCCAGCTAGTAAAAATGCAACCCCTTCCTCCCACCCCGCCTCCCCGAGACAGAGAGGAGGAAAAGTGCTTTCCTCCACTCAGGTTCGTAACTCAGGGAGGAGGGGAACCAGGCGGGGCGGTGGAAGGACAGCCTGAAATGTGTGCGCTGCGTGGTTTCGTGATAGGTGACCGTCCGGAGATTTCGAAAGCGGCCTGAGCCCAGTTCCGACTATGATCTTTCGCCGGCCAAGCAGGACCAGAAGCCCTTGGACCGTTTGCAGCAATTGCTACCAGGTTCCCAGGCCTCGCAGCTGACATGCTCGAACTCCCCTCCAGAGACCACCCAGTCCCGCCCAATGCCACCGGAAGCGCGGAGACTTATTGTCAATAAGAACGCGGGCGAGACCCTCCTACAGCGGGCCGCCCGGCTTGGCTACGAGGTGAGCATCCTTGTGGGTGCCCCGGATTCAGGATCCGCCGGCTGCTGCTCCTTGGGTGGGAGACGCACTGGCTGGGGATGGGGGGCGGGTCTCAGAGCCACGTGGCGGGCTGGGCTGGGCGTTCCAGCGGGACGTTTGTGTCGCGCCCCCCCCCCCCCCCCAACCCGCTCACACTGCCGGCTCTTCGGTGGCTTGTTCAGTCGTGGTGCGAAAAGAAAGGCAGGCCTCTCTGATGTTCCGTTCACGTTCAGGCAGGTAGGCTGCTTCGGCCAGTCCGGCTCGCTTATCTCTGACATAAAATCTGACCTAACCCAGGGCTTGGCGACCAGGGGAATTTTAATGAGCCCTTTTGGATCCTGAGTAGCAAGAGAGAGAGTAGTTATTAGCTCTGTTGGGTTACTTGTGCTGTTTGGGGCGGGGTGATGCCCCTGTGGGGTAGCGGGTGGGAAGTGTCTGTGCAGAGTAGGGGTGGGAGTGGGGCAGACCTGAGCAGTCTCTTTCTGAGAGGGCACAGGAGCCGAGGGCCGATGGGCGGGGGTTGAGCCTTGCGCAGAACTCCCTGTCCACACCGCTGTATCCCAACCCAGCACGGCTGATGACAGCGATAGTCTCTGTTGCTAGAACAACATAGACAGAAAGATAGCCGATATCTTTCTAAGCCCGTGTGATCTGTAGTAACTCCTTTCACCCTTTTAACATCTTCACGTGGGAGTAACGAGTACTAGCCCGCTCTCGGGTGAGGAAACTGAGCCTCAGAGGGGTTAGCTGATGCCTGTACAGGTAGCAATCCAGCAGTGCTACACAGCCCACCACTCCCCACCACGCTTCTCGCCAAGACTGGCTCACGTTGGAGTTGCCCTTTTTACAGTTCAAAACCTCTGTGAGACAGATTACTCCCTCTGCCCTGTGCAGTTCCCCCACCATACTTGTCAGTAGAAATTGTGATGTAATAGCCCACAGGGCAAAGGCATCTTTTTGTGCTGGCATCGGCCCTCCGGGAGTTGAATGGTGACAGTAAAACGCGGCTCAGCAGGCCGAGGGTGGAGGTGTGGACGAGCACTGGGGTGGCAGGACCCAGGCTGGCCCGGAGCCCTGGCGCCCACACCCTCAGCCAGCTCTGTGCCCCTGTCCCCCGTCTCCCCCGTCGCCCCCTGCCCGCCGCCACTGTCCATAGTGCCGTGAGCCCTTCGAGGTGAGCCTGCCTTGGCCCTAAGGCGTGACTGTGGGCGGGAAGTTGGAAGCTCTAGAGCTATGCTTAGTTTGGGGGTGTTTTTTTTTGTTGTTGGTTGAATGTGCTGTTGTTTATATCTACACGTCTCTTGGAGACCTCTCTGCTAGCTAGAGAGCACTCTCTGGTAGTTAGTGCAGTCACTTGCGGGTGAGGTCCAAGGAGCGCGCAGTTGGTTTCCCAAGAGCTGAGAGCAGCAGCGCCTGGGAGGACAGAGCAGACGTTGCAGAGTGCTGAGCTAGACCCCCCGCGGTTGAGAAAATAGACTCCTTGCTTCCAGCAAACGCTGGAGGTGTGGGGGGGAGCCCCCTAACCCCAACTTTTGGGTTAGGTTGAGAAAATAGATTCCCGCTTCCAGCAAATGCTGGAGATTGGGGGGGGGGCGCGGGGTGCTCCTGCACCCGCCGTGGAGGGCGGGGCTCCTAGCCCCACCTGTGAACTTGGCATCATTTCCAGCAGTCTCCCTTTGGGACCAGAGACCTCAAAAGACCCTCGTTGGTCCTCTAAGACAGTTTCCGTTTCGGTTTGGTGGATCTGAGGCCTGGACCAAGGGGCACTAGATCCATACTTTTTCAGGCTACCTGGCCTTTGATTGCACGGGAAGCCTTGGGAATGTTTATGGTCGGATTTGTTCTTTTTCTTCAAATGTAAATTTCAGTATGTAGATTACACAGATCACCAGCTTTGATGCTGGACATTGTGACAAGTAGATGAACGCTTTCAACTTTGAATCCAACTCTCTGGGATTTCTCCGGGCAGAATTTTAAATGTTGGGATGATGGCCCAGTTGGGAGATGGGGCGACTTAAACCTTTTAAAATTGAAGGACAGTTTGCTTAACCATGTTCAGTATAAAGGCTGTCTGAGCTTTATGTCGTGATAATCTGGCTCTGGAAGTCTAGAAACACGCTCTGGCTTCAGATCCGCGTTAAATAGATCACTTGCGTGGCCAGAGACCTCAAACCTCTCCCTCGCGGGAAGAAGGCTAAACGCCAGCGTGCGACCACGTGCTTGCGCCTTTAGCGGTGGTGGTTAAATTTTCTATGAATTGAATAAATCATGTTTTTTAAAACGTTAATGAGGCATTTAATTAATTAACAACGTCGGGTTTATGGCCTTTATGGTTACATTTTGCGGGTAATGGCATTCGGCTTATAGCCGCTTAACAGACAGTTGTCCAACAAGAGCAGTTTGATTTTGCTTGGGAATGGGTGGGCTGCCCTTCAAACGCTCCCGTTTATTTCTAGCGGAGAAAATAAACCAAGAAATGTGTTGCGTAGACAGACTCGCCCCGCCTCTTCACCTTTCAGTTAGGGAAACTGTTGGTGACGACGGTCGCCATCCATTTAGAGGCCATCACCCTCCTGGCGAGGAGAGTGTAGTTAGCCCACTTGACCCCCAACGGAGGAGGCCTGTGGGATGCTCGTCACAGCTGGATTGCATCCCTCTAACTGGGGCCCTCTCGGGCCTTTTGAATCTTCCCAGCTGCCCGGGTACCAAAGACCTGAGTTATAGGTCTAGTACTTCACGTTAATTGAACTTGGGGTTTAATTAATATCTCTGGGCCTCAGTTTCCAAGTGTTGAATGAGGAGGATAGTACTACCTTCCTTTCCTGACATCTCCTGGGTTCCTGTGGATGACAGAAGACGTGGTATCAACGTGGTTGAGTTAGGACAGCCCGTGGCAAAAAGTCTGACCTGGCCGTGGGGCTACTGCTGCCTTTGCTGCCATCTTCCAGGAGGAGAAGAGAGTTGTCTTACCTAACATCAGCTTGGACGGCCTTTCGTTTCTAGGTACCCTTGAATCGGCCCTAGTAGTGGTGAAGGTTTCCAGGTGAAGGCCATGATTGTCACAGCAAATAAACCCCGGGTTGAGTAAATTGACCTGTGCACAGCAGTTGGTGGCGTTCAGACCTGATCCCAGAGCCACGTGACAGGGCCTCTCCCTGGCTGGGGCACACAACTCATTAGCTTGCAGCCGTCCACTCAAGTCTGGCTAGTGAGGGCCTGCTGAAAGAGCAGCAGCTTCATGCGGTATCCTGGATACCAGGGCTCGGGGCAGGTGGCCTGGGAGCCCAGAGGATTGTGGGCTTTATGGCAGGTTGGGATCTGAGCGGAGAAACGCATTCGTGGGCGTGCCTTTTCTCTTCCTCCTCTTGTTTTGGAAGGGAGCTGCCGCAGTGACCTGAAGTAACAGGGCACCGACGGCCAGGTTTACCAGCATGCCCCATTAGGTTCACGTGGTGAGCAAATGGAACATTCTGGTTCGCTCCCAAGTGAGTGGCCACCTTTGATTGGCATGTCCTCCGAAGGGCATAAAAGGTTTCACAGAACCCATCTCGCACTTACGGGCGGCTAGAATGACCCCCGTTTTAGGTTTAACAGATAAGTTACCGGAGAGATGTCACAAGGAGGCCTGCTCTGACCCCATCCCATCCCCCCTTACCCAGCAGACCATGTGTTGGGCCACATGCAAGTGCTGCCTACTCCCAGCTCTCAGAACCTGATAGCTCTCTGCTGGGCATGACTCAACCAGTATAAACAGTATAACGTATTTTCTGGTGGCAGATGCTTTTGACGTGTTTGAAAACTTTCTTAAGGTGATAAAACATTGAATAAATTACTGCTCTGCTTCCTGGGAGTGGCCCATGTTAATATTTTAACAAGCCAAAGAAATAAGATTCATAACAGTGATTGTAACGCACAGCGTTGACACAGAACACCTTTGGAGCGGGGGAGGGTGAACGTTTTATTTGATTCTTAAAATGTGGAGGTCGCAGCATGTGGTATATCAGGTTCCTGTCATTAACTTGAGTAAATATGAAAATATTAGACTGACTCTGCCCCGAGAGGCTGGAGTGAGGCAAAATACAGGGTGGGCTTATTGGAAGCATTTTGTGTCATTCCTCGAAGATGGAGAGAGAGAGAGCGCTTCTCTTTAACTCTACTTAACATACAAACAAGAGCGTCTGAGGCCCAGGTTCTGATTTGGGGTCTTAACAGGGGGCGCGAGGATGTAGCTGACCTGGGTGTCCCTCCTTCTCTAAGCTGGGGAATGTTCTCTGGCTGACTTAAGCTCTCTTTAAGCATTGGTCAGCCATACTTTTATCTAAACTTGTGTTATCATCCACTGCCACCGACTGAACGGACCCATCAAGTGAGGATGGTCTGTGCTTGGCAATGTGTCATCTGAGATGTTAGCAGCCGTGACACCTCTGTGCTGGTCACGTCGGCCCCTGGGCTGAGGGCTTTCAACGCTATCCGAATGCGTCCTCTCAGCAGCCCTATGGACGCTTGGAGGAGTTCACGGGTAACTTGCCCGTGGCCAGGCCACCGGTACAGCAGAGCCTTAGACAACACTGTCTGCATCTCCAAGCCCTTCGCACGCACTCTTGCCCCGCACCGAGATGCCTGCCGCCTGCCGGCGCCACGGTGGGCTTTTGGACCCACGGATGTATGCCTTCGAAAGCGGGCACCGCCAGGCTATGGAGAGGTCACCCTTGCAGGGTTCACTGTATGGTGGTCTGATGGTATCTCCTCTCCTCTCCCCGTAGGAAGTGGTCCTGTACTGCCTGGAGAACAAGATTTGTGATGTGAACCACCGCGACAACGCGGGTTACTGCGCCCTGCACGAGGCTTGTGCGAGGGGTTGGCTCAACATTGTACGACACCTCCTCGAATATGGCGCCGATGTCAACTGCAGTGCCCAGGATGGAACCAGGTCAGTGGCGGTCTTCCTCTTGGCCTGGCCCCGCTGGGGCATAGGCAGTGGTTCTCAGGGTGTGCGGGGAAGCCCAGAAGGGAAGACGGAGAGCGAGTGCCACGTAAGCACACTGATGGCGGAGTCCTCTAGAATGGAATCGGACAGATCTTTCTGGCAAATCTCCATAGAACTTTAAAACTTTGTGACGCTATTATTTCAGGGGCAGAAGTCCCTGAAAATGTTGGGCCTGCCTGAGTAATCAGGGGTGTTCTCTTTTAAGACCCTGGACTCCCCACCAGCGTCTGTTGAATCACAATATTTAAAATATACGTGAGTTGAAAGTGCCAGGAGCACAGACAGGTCCGATGGCGACTGGCTTGATAGGACCTGCCGTGTCCACCCACATCCCCGGGCCTGGCCCCCACTCTGCCCTTGACCTCGGTTTATTGGCCAGAGGCCCAGGTCTGAGTCAGCCCAAGCATCTTCCCGGTTGTGCCTGGGATGCTACCACGAGGCAGGGCACTGGCGCTTTCCTGACAGTCATAAAATTAGCAAAACCGAAAGGTATTTTGGTGGTTCGTGGTTTCCAAACAGCATTCTTTCTGGATGGGACTGCGGACAGCGCTCCTGACCCCAGCGGACACAGGCAGGAGGACTCTGTACCCTCCTGAGAACTCGCCCTGCCTGTCGACTGCTTCTGGGCCTGAGGGTTGATCACTCATCTCCAAGTTGGTTTCAGGAGAGGTTCCACTTTGCCCCTAGTTTCTTTTACAAACTGCACTTTTTTTTGGGTTTTGTTTGTAATGGTATAACGATTGCTTGTCGTATTGGCTTCCATGATGCGGGGATTCTTCCCCCCACCCCGCCGTAAGTTATCTTCTTACAGTCTGTCACTATTTGAGTTCATTGTAGGCGTTTTCATCGTGGCCCGAGTTCCTCCTCGGGCCGTGCATTAGGAGAGATTTGCATGTAAGAATTAGGCCTGAGATAGATAGTCCCTTCACCTGTCCTGTAAAGGGTTATGTGTTGAACTAACGGAGTCACGGGCCAGTCACAGTGCCTCCGTTCCCTACGTGGGATGGCAGTGACCGTACACTCGCCTCCTCGGTGAAATAGTGCGCCTACAAGGCTTGGCCGCACACGCTCGATTTGGCCCTGCGTCGCTAGAAGCACGCGTCGCGCGCACAGGTGTAACCCCCCCCCCCCCCCCCCCCGCACCTCTCCTAGGCCTCTCCACGATGCTGTCGAGAATGATCATCTCGAAATTGTCCGCTTGCTCCTCTCCTATGGTGCTGATCCCACCCTGGCTACATACTCAGGTAGAACCATCATGAAAATGACCCACAGCGAACTTCTGGAGAAGTTCTTAACAGGTATGACGGGGATCAAGAAACGGTCTCGTTCAGGCATCTAGACGGTGACTTCACAGGCTTCCACCTGGCTTCCCCCTACCCCACCCCACCCCCCCACCCCCCCACCCCCCCACCCCCCGTTTACCCTAAGTGACGCTTTACTGGGAAAAGTGGCCTAACGTTAGTCTGTCAAAGAAGAGATACATACTTTGAGTTTGGCAAGGGAGGGCTGGAAAACTCTTAGCTAGCCAGGCTAGCTTTTGTTTGGCAGGCTGGGGCGGTGAGGCGGGCAGTCCCTCAGGGAGGTGGGTGGACGCGTGGGTAGGTTTCAGTCAGGTACCTGGAGGGCGTGTGCAGTGGGACTTGTCGGGAGGTGACACCAGCCCCAGCGTGAGATGTTCCCGAGCTCCAGCAGCATTTGCCCCTTGCCAGCAGGCGTTATCTTGTTTCTCTCTCTCCCTCTCTCCCCCTCTCTCTCCAGACTATTTAAACGACCTGCAGGTTCCTGATGACTATGACCCCAGTGGCTCTTGGGAGTTCTACGGCAGCTCCGTGTGTGGTGAGCAGCCTTGTCCGTTTCATTTGGGCGGGATGTGCACGAGTTACAGAACGTTGCTCTCTGGCACGGGCGAGGGCTTGCGGCGGGTGGTGGTGCTGTGAGCAGGGCTCACTCGGGAAATAATTTTTCCAGGGTCCTTTTTGGAGAACAGCTGGAATCTTGCTCCAGCTTACTGACCTCTCTCTCGTTTGCCCCCCGGTTAGAACCAGATGATGAAAGTGGTTACGATGTTTTAGCAAATCCCCCAGGACCGGAGGACCAGGATGACAGCGACGAGGCCTATGGTGACCTATTCGAATTTGAATTTTCCGAAAGCCCCCTTCTGCCATGTTACAACGTCCAGGTGTCCGTCGCTCAGGGGTGAGCGTGGCCGGCGTGTGGTCGAGAGCCAGCCCAGCTGCTCTATGGGGTGGCAGGAGTTAGAAATCCCCTTCAGCAGATGAAGGTGGATGGGTCGGGGGGTGAGTGAATTCCTCACCAAGTGTCCACTGACCTCACATAATGCAGTAGAACTTTTCCAGAAAAGTGTGGGGGGGTGGGAGGGCTCCCCAGCAAACTGCCTTCATTGGAACACACCCCTAGGGCCCAAAGGACACGGGAGTCAGTGACTGGAATTGCACCGTTTCAGTCGCTAAACTCTTGGGGAAGGGATCCTCCCCAAACGGCTACCGTAGGGGCCTTCCAAGGCGCGTGAGGTCCACGGGACGATACTGACGTACCCTCTTCTCGTATAAGATTAGAGGAAGCCATATGTGGCACCTGGGATCTTATGTGTCTTCAGATTTGCTTAGATCGAGTCTTGTCCCCACGGTCGGGCCGCTGTGCCCCATGACCAGCCCTTCGGAGTGAACACGTCAGGAGACCTGGCTCTGCCGTGTGTTGACCCCGGTGCCTAAGGAGTAGCATCCTCCTTGGACTCTGAGGCTGGGAACGTGTCTGCCTTTGTGGTGACATTCTGTTCGGGGTGGAGATCATAAGGCGTGGCAGGGTACCAGGAAGGATTGTACCACCTCCCTTCTCGAAAGAGCCTCACTCCCGGAAGCATTGAGGGGCGGGTTGGAGGTGTGGGAAAGGAAGGGAAAGCCAGGTGACCTCGAGTGAGGGCCGGAGGGGAGGAGAGATCAAAGAGGCGTTTGCCATCTCCCTTGGGTTGGCATACAGACTGGTTTTCCCCAGTGACTAGAACGGGGTGCACCTACTTGGAGAGGGGTGACCTGAGTTGTGACCAGAGCCAGGGCAGCACCGGGGTGGCCTGCAACGAGGCTCGTTCCAGGGACACTGCTCCTTCTTTTGTCTAAGTTGGCTGATCCGCCCTAGATGGTCTCTTAACACACGCACACGAGTCCAGAGTTCCCCCCCACCCCCAGAAGTAGATCTTCCGGGCTTCCCTGGTGGCGCAGTGGTTAAGAATCCGCCTGCCAATGCAGGGGACACGGATTTGAGCCCTGGTCCGGGAAGATCCCACATGCCACGGAGCAACTAAGCCCGTGCGCCACAGCTACTGAGCCTGCGCTCTAGAGCCCGCGAGCCTAGAGCCCGTAACAAGAGAACCCACCGCAGTGAGAAGCCCGCTCGCCGCAACTAGAGAAAGCCCGTGCGCAGCAACAGACCCAACGCAGCCAAAACTAAATAAATAAATAAATAAAATTTGAAAAGGAGTAGATCTTCTAAGGACAGTGAGAAGTGGGGTGGGGGTGGGGTAATCAAAGTGGAAGTAACGGGCCCTTTCACCGCCAGGAGACGGGTAGTTCATAGTCGGGAGCGCTTCTCATTTTGCCGGAAACTCAAACCACTGTCCTTTCTCTGGTGCAGGCCTCGGAACTGGCTGTTGCTGTCAGACACGCTCAAGAAATTGAAAATGTCCTCCCGCATATTCCGCTGCAATTTCCCAAATGTAGAGATTGTCACCATCGCGGAGGCCGAGTTCTACCGGCAAGTGTCAGCAAGTCTCTTATTCTCTTGCCCCAAAGACCTGGAGTCCTTTAATCCGGAAAGTAAGGAGCTCTTAGATCTGGTGGAGTTCACGAACGAGCTTCAGACTCTGCTGGGCTCATCCATGGAGTGGCTCCACCCCAGCGACATGGACTCAGACGACTACTGGTGAGCTCGCCGGGGCCCGCCATGTACAGTGTGCCATAGTGTTAATCCTTGTTCATATGTGTCATAATACGACTATTTCTGTAAAGAAAGGACACTATTACATATGAAAATATCTCTTCTTTATATAAGAGACACGACTCCAGTCGGAAGGACTTAGAAACATGTTTTTTCTTTTTAAACTTTTCAGTCAGTTTTTATGAAGTTGTTATAATGTTTCTTTACTTTTCAATGCACACATGCTTTGGGATATGTTTGTTTTTACTCGGAACAATTGTTTCTTTTCTTTTTTAAGGAGAAAAAAAAAATAAGGAAAAGGAGCTTCACACTTTGACTTAATTTCGTACAAAGCTCCGACGACAGAGGCCATAACTGTTGAGAGTGTGGTCAGAACCGTGTGGTTGGTTTGGGGGGTTGAATTCGGGGAAGGCACTTGGCGACGTTGTAACTTTATGTTTTGTTTACAGAGTACCTGCTCAGGCCAGGTCAATGCTATTGGATGTGATCCAGTAGTGTGTAATATAACTTCAAACCATATCCACACACAACAACTAATTGTATGAAACTTTTATATCCTAATTTAAAAGCTGTGAAATTAGTTTTCACGCATCAAACCGGATTGTTTATATGTTTAAACATTTTATGCTCTTATTTAAAGAAGACTTTGAGCTATTTTTTTCTGTACCCTGTAAAATACTGAAAACTAACATAATATGTTGAGGTTGCTTGAAATTGTACATAAAACTAAAATTTTCTGAATTGTGTGTTTATGTTTGAAATCTGTGTTTTAACTTTGTAAGTAAATTCTCTGCCTTTGTATTTATATTTTACAAAAATTTTCTTAAAAGGCAATAAACCTGTTGAGGAAAGGAGAAAATTGAAGTACCTCGTTTCCTATGTATTTCCCTGAAACATTACTGTTGCCACAATCTTTTTTAAAGCGGTGTTGGTGGTCGGTTCCCCATGGATGACTTTAGGGCAACTTATAGTCTCTATGAACTGAAACGGACGAGAGGATTTCAGGGGGGTGAGACTCTGAAGACAATTTGAAGTTCTATCCTGAAAACTCAATTCATAGACATATATGTTAACGTTTCTCAGATTCTTCTCAACCCTGTCTCCTCTGATGCCCTAGTAGGCTTTTACGTTGCCTTCGACCCTGATGGACTACAGTAGCTTCGTCATGGCCAACCCTTTATCTTCAGGAATACTTTTTCCAGAAACGGGACTTTCACTGCGTCACTTCTCCCTCCAGACCTCGTGTTTTTCTGTTACCTTTTAACACGAAGTCCAAACCCGCTTGGCCCAGTAGTCAAGGCTCGTAGTTTCGACCACTCAGCTACTCTACTGCTCTTACTTCTCGCAGCAGTATCCCTGTTGGGTACTATCAATTTCCATCCTACATCCTTTTAATTCCTTCTTTCACTGCAGAGGCTAGAAACCTGAACACCACTAGACTCCCTTGCCGCTAGGATTCTGAATGGTCGGTTTGGAAGGCAGAGCGGGGTAGAGGCATCTTCCTGCTCTACTGGCTGCTGGTAAGAAGGGTTAGGGAGACATGCTGGCCAGTTTTAGTGACTTGACCAGCCTTCCAACACTGGGTCTTCAGCTTTGTGGGTAATGAGACGCAGTAGTGATCGCGGTGACGCCTGGATGACCACCTCAGCAGACTGTTCTTAAATCCAGTGGTTCCGGTGTCATCCCTGACTCACATTCCTCTAGCCCAGCATCTGATTCCTTGGATCGAGTCCACCTGGGGTCAGAATGCCCTTAGTGCTTTTCAGTCTTGCAGTGAACCCTGAGAACACCTAGGCAGAGTAGACGGAAGGGGCCATGGAGATGATGTACTGGAGTGGGGTCGTAAAGTATGCAGAGGGAGGGGACCTGCAAGCTCTGTGACCTGGCAGGTGGGAAAAGTGAGCCGTGTTTGGGAATGGGGAAACCCAGCAGTGTCAGAGGTGCTGAGAGAGAGCCCATTGTTGGTGAGTACCAAATGATGCTTGGGATGTATCCTGAAGACAAAAGGGAACCAACAGTCTTCTTGATTTACTAATTTTTTGATCATAAACAAGTACACTCTCATTGCTTTAAAAAAAAAAATCCCAGCATTTCAGAAATAGAGGTTCTTGTCATCCCAAGCCAACCCTTCCTCCCATTCCCCGCCCCGGAGTTAAAACCAGTGTTCACAGTTTGTAGAATATTGTTTATTAGGAAGTCATCTCAGACAACAGGAGAGAAAGACAAAGTAAATGGCAAGACCTGAAGAAATGATCGAAACGAAAGAATACCAGTGAGCCTGAACTTCTGTAGGTAACAAGGAGCTCCTAAGAGCCCGAATAAAAGCAATGAGTAACTCCAAGTCACTTGGCTGTTTGTATCTGTGCTGGCAGTACGGGGCGGGGGGGGGGGGCCCGAGACCAACTGAGGTTCTATCCTGGATGAAGGTCATTTTATTAATAAAGCCAAGAAAATAAGTGGGAGCCACAGGTTTAAGGGGTGCAGGGGAAGTAAGTAATGGGCTTGGTTTAGGAGACATTTAAGGTTGTGGTTTATGCGGTTGGAGGAGCTGTTGTTGAGTTAGAACATTTATTGTAAGAACCATCAGGGTGTTAGAAAACGTGGACAGAGAATAACTAGGGTATCTGACCCAGGGTATAGATGAGCTGCCCATGGCCTAGAAAAGTTCGGATGTCAAGGAATTCCCCATGGGTAAAGAGGAGGTACCACAGGTGTAGGCGCACCCGCCCCCCGCCCCCCCCCCCACAATGGGAGCAGAGGGAGTGCACCCGCTGGGTGTAGAGGAGCTCTCCGCAGTGAAGATATGGTATAAACGAGGTCATACTGGCTGCAGCGGGCTCCCAGGTATAGATTCGCTCATACTGCTTACCAAGGTGGAGAGTATAGAAGTATGGTTCTCCTGAAGGTGCCTCTAAAGGTCAACGTCATTCCCTTTGTCTGGTCCTACCTCCTGGCTACAGTGTGGTTGTGACCGCTATAGCCACAGCACCCACCCTGGACCATGAAGCATGGGAGTCAAGCACTCAGTGTATTTGGAGGAGCCTGGGTGCCTGAGGACCTAGTGGCACAGAGCCACCATACCAGCCCTGCCCTGCTCTGCCTGCCTTTTTATGTTTGAGAAAAATAAACAGTTCTGTCGAAGCCACTGTTATTTTGAGTTTTTCTACGACTCCCACCAAATCTGATCTTAATATGCTTATCATCTGTGTGCACTTGGGCATCTTCCTCTTTCAGCCTCATCAAATTGGCCCAAGAGTGTAACAGCAAAGGGGTGAAAACACCCAAATCACCATCAGCCGGGCCCTGTCTGAAGTAACAGTGGTACATCTGCATAGTGGGTACTGTGCAACTGTACAGGGAATTGAGAGCTAGCTCTAAATTGCTTTAGAAATGGTTACCTCTGGGTAAAGAAGAACAAGGTGCCAGGAAAAGGGGTGGAAACTTCACTTCTCTGAATGTTCTTAGAATAGCGATTTGACTTTAGAGTTTGCATAATTATAAACCAAAAGCAATGTCAAATCAAAAAGCAAAATGAAACCAACCTTAACTATCCAGTCAGAAGCGTAACCACGTGGAAAGGAGCCACTTCAAGTGACTTTAAAACACAATAAAGTGATTGTATAATCCCTTGCCCCAAGGACAAAAAAGTACAGAAACGGTTTAGATTATTTTCACTAATCCTATCCTTGGCGATAGTGTCAGCATTGTTATGCTGTCCTGTTTGTGTCCTGCGATGAAGCGAAAAGTATTTGGCATGGTTGAGAACCGGGATTTTAGGCATGGGAGAAAGGAGATGCAAATATAGGATTGGTGAGGTTAAATAGAAATTGTGTAGTCCTTGGGAATTCCCTGGCAGTCCAGTGGTTAGGACTCCGTGCTTTCACTGCTGAAGGTGTGGGTTCGATCCCTGGTAAAAAAAAAAAAAAGAAACGAAAAGAAAAAGAAATTGTGTAGTCCTGAACTTGAATTAGAAGTATCAGTATGCACTCATGATGAATTGAAAAAAAAAAAAAAAAGGTCTCCTTCCGTCCACTGAAAATGCTTAGAAATAATAACTAATGGAAATGAGCACCACCAACTCCCAGACTGTGGTTTCTAAATACCTTTTCTCACTAAAGAGAATGGAGGTTCCTTTGAGAAATGGTTGATCCCAGTGAGAGTTGGCAGGGAGTATGGACATACACAATATAAGCTGGTAGGGCTGTGTCAGACTCAGTAGCCAACTTGGAGAAGCCCCTATAAATATGGGCCGCTTTTTAGCATCGGTGAGGATAACTGCAAAGAATATAAAGTAGTTCCCTACCCCACCCCCCCACATCTGCAGTTTCGCTTTCTGAGGTTTCAGTTACCGACGGTCAACCTTGGTCCGAAAATATTAAATGGAAAATTCCAGAAACAATTCATAAGTTCTAAATTGTGCACTGTCCTGAGTAGCATGATGAAATTTTGCTCCGTCCTGCTCAGTCCTGCCCAGGATGTGAATCGTCCCTCCGTCCAGCTTATCCACGCTGTATATGCTACCCGCCTGTTAGTCACTTAGTAGGCAACTGAGTCATCAGATCAACCGTCGCGGTATCGTAGCCCCTGGGTATAGGGTTTGATACTGTCTGCAGTTTCAGGCATCCACTGGGGGGTCTTGGAACGTACCCCCCATTGATAAGGGGGGAGTACGGTAAACATTAAATATGTTCAAATCCATGAGTTCATGATGAATGGTATATATAAAACAAACTCATGGATCTCTTTGGAGGGATGATAGGGAAAACCTCATCATTTGAAACTGGCAAATATAGGAGGAAAAATGAAGCGTTTCCCTGCCTTTCCTACATGAAATGTTTTGCTTTACAACAGTATTACAGCCAATGTAAGGTGTTGCCAGGTTACAACACTTAATGATGAGCCTCCAGACCAGCGCTGCCCAATAGAAATATGTGAGTCACCTGTGTAATTTAGAATATTCTAATAACTACATTTTTTATTCAGAGGTGTTTTGGGGTTTTGTTTCTTTTTTTTAAGAGGGTTTTTTTTTCTTTGTTTGTTTTTGGCCATGCCACGCGGCTTATGGGATCTTAGTTCCCCAACCAGGGATTGAACCCGGGCCCTCAGCAGTGAAAGCGTGGAGTCTGAACCACTGGACTGCCAGGGAATTCCCTAGTAGCTACATTTTAAAAAGGGAAAAGCAACAGATGAAATTAATCTTAATATTTTAACTCAATATATGCAAAGCATTAATTAATGAGATAGTTTACTTTTGTTTTTTTCTACTAAAACTTTAAAAAAAATCCAATTTATATTTTATAGCCCTTTTCAATTTGGACTGGCCACATTTCAAGTACTCAGTAGCCACGTATGGCAAGTGGCTACCATACTGGACAATGCACGTTTAGGATCTATTTACAATTTACAGGAAATACAGGGGACAGAAGAACGTGTTAGGACATTACGGGTATGCATTCAGCAAAAGCCAGATTGAGGCTCTGTAAGGCATGTGATTTGGTTTCTTCAAACTGTAAGTGGAAAAAAAAAAAAAAACAGATGGAGGGGGGAACCTATAGACTAAAAGAGATTTAAGAGAAATACCAACTGCAAAATACGGATCTTAGAGTCCAGTTTGAACAGACAAACTAAAACCAGAAAATATTTGTGAAAAACACGGAAATAGGAACACTGAACATTTTTTTGGTAGAGGCCTTATCTTTTAATAATACATGCTGAAATATTTCTGGATGAAATGATAAGATATCTGGGATTTGCATCGAAATCATCCAGGAGGCGGGGGAAGGGGGAGGTATGTATAGACGAAACAAGCCTGATCATCAGTGGGTAACTGTTGAAGCAGGCGGTGGGTACATGGGGGTTTATTTGCACTATACTCTTCTACTTTGGGGTATATTTGAAATTTTCTACACTAAAAGGTTTTTGTTGTTTTTATTAATGAGCATCAATACTTGTCTTTCAGAGGTGTGAGGATTAAATGAGAGCACCAAGCACAGTACCCAACAGGTAGTGGGCACTAGACAGATGCTTAGGTTCCCCTTTCTAAAAAGCTGTATACTTCAAAATAAATAAATAAACAAAAGGACCCTGAAACGATCCTGTCTCTTCACGTACAATTTGTAAATTCCCGCAGATTCGATTTGTTTTCCGTATCTCTACCATCTGGTGATGACCTGGTCACCGGGAAAACCGGCAGAGAGAGAAATTATGGCAAATGCTAGTCCTCAATGGCAAAAGCTCAGTCAGGGGTGGCGCAAGACTCTGTGTACACCTATCATATAGTTTTTAATGTTTTAAATATTCAAAACCAAAAATAGATGAATAAAGATAAATGCTGAACTTGAATATAAATAGGAACAAATGAAACTTTGTATCCCATTGACAACATTACCACACAGAGTATATACATCTTAGTGGAATATATTCTAAGGACAAGCATAACTGCAAAGATATCATGAACTTTACTTAGCAGATCTCTTGTAGTGATGTTTGTATCGAAATTGTATTTTATAGGCATTATAAGATAGAGCAAATGATAAATACATTGGTAATTTTGGGAACTTCTGTGTGAGAAGGGAGGTATGAATATGGAATGTGCAGAAGGGAGAAAGAACCTTGTGATGTTGGATTTGAGTTGTCAATTCAGTATTTAAACAAATACAAGCTCTGTCTGCCCACTAAAAGGGCCTGAAAAACATTAATACCCCAGTAGCAATGAACACATCCAGGACCAAGTTCTTGGTTTCTAAATATCATTCTCCACTATCAAGAACCAGGGGTTGCTTGAAAAAATGGCTGACCCTGCGTCTGTAGCAGGGAACGTACAAGGTGAGCCTCACCCGTAGAGGAAGAGACCGGCACCATATGCCTCCCAACATGGTGAATGAGAGTGAGAAGGACACAGCATCACCTCTGCAGCGTTCTTGTCAAAAATTCAGAACCTGAATCCAATCATGAGGAAATGGATAAATCCAGAATGTGGGATATTCTGCAAGACGAGTGGCCTGGCTTTCTTTTATTTCTAGTTTTTAATCACTGCCATGAAAAACAAAAGTAGGAGGGAATGTTCTAGATTCGAGAAGATTGAAGAGACAAGACAATGAAATGCAATGCATGAACCTTGATAGTATCCTAGATCAGGGAAAAAATAGTTATAAAACACCTTTGACTAATAAACTGGATAATAAGCAAAACACAAGAACAACAACAAACCACTTTTGGGACTACTGGGGAAAATTTTAAACTCAGTCTCATTGAGGTATAATTTAGATACAATAAAAGACACCCATTTTAAATGTATAGTTCTGTGAGTTTTGACAGTTTTATACCCAGGTAACCACCACTCCCAGTCAAGAATCTGAGTTCCTTTGTGCCTCTTTGCTTTCAACATTCCCCTCACCCCAGACAACCACTGATGTAGTTTCTATCACTACAGAGTCAATGGGGAAATTGAAATAAAGACCATAAATTAGAGGATATTATTGAATAAATGTAAATTTTCTTAGGAGTGATAATGGCGTTGCAGTTATGTAGGAAAATGGTCTTATTCTTGGGCGATGTATGCTAGGGTGTTCAGGGGTGAATTATCATGTCTGTAGTTCAGTTTCAAATGATTCAGCAAAAAGAGTATACACACACAGATAACAAAAGCATGGCAAAGTAATTGGTGAATCTAGGCAAAGGGTATATTAAAGTGTTCTTTCAACTTTTTACAGGTTTGAAAAATTTCAAAATAATAAGTTTGGCGGGGGGGGAAGAAAAAAATGTAATTTTCATCTCAGACTTTTTTCAATGCCTCTCATAACTGCTTCCGCAGAGAGAGATGAAACGAAGACAGGTTAGAACACTCTTCTTCCTTTTCTAAAAGGTCTTAGGATTCTGTCACAAACAGAAGGCTCAAAAGGTTTTGCAGCCTCTCCCCACTAAGGCTCCTCCCAAAGCCCAGGTTCAGAGTTTGGGGTTTGGATTTGGGTCTGGTTTGGGGGAGGGAGTGTCTCTCCCGCTCACACTGAAGTCACTCCATATCTTAGTCTGTTCAAGCTGCTATAAAAAAAAAAGCCATAGACTGGGGACGTTATAAACAACAGAAATTTCTTTCTCACAGTCCTGGAGGCTAGAAGTTCGAGATCAGGGTATCTGCATGGTTGGGTTCTGGAGAGGGCCCTCTTCCGGGTTGCAGATTGCCAACTTCTCCTTGTATCCCTACATGGCAGAAAGGGGCTAATTAGCTCTCCGGCCTCTTATAAAGGCACTAATCCCGGTCATGAGGCCTCCACCCTTATGACCTAATCACCTCCCGTGGGCCCCGCCTCCAAATACCGGCACCTTGAAGGTTAAACTTTCAACATATGAAATTTGAGGGAGACACCAACATTCAGTCCACAACACCCTCCTTCCCAGAGCCCTCTGGCTTGGACAAACGGGAGGATTGATCAGCCAGGCCTCACCCTGAGCAGGCTGTCCCTGCATGAAGTCCCTGCAGGCAGGCAGCCAGAACCAAGCTGCTGGGGAGGGTTGTTGTGCCGGCCATGAGAGTGCACTGTTCCAACCTGCCGCTCGGGGAGCATATTTCATGGAAGGCCCCAGCTGTCTTTCTCCTCTGGAACCACTACCGCGCTCAGGCCAAGGCCACATTTCCCCGGGGGGCGGAGGCTGTTCCAGCCAGTGACTGCGCACAGCAGCAGTACAGAGGCCGCTCATTCTGGCCAGATGTGGGGTTCCTCCAATGGTTGACTTTAGCTCAAGACTCTCCACAACCTGGCTGGAGATTTCTTGGCACTACACTGCACTCTGAGAGTGTTCCTTCCCCTCTCCTTCCACGAGTGTCTGACCTGACTGAGGTCTGAAAGCTGTCCTTTCATTTTCCTGCTTCCTCGCCGACGGCTGGCTTTCCTATCTAATCCCATCTTGGCATCTACTTCTTGGGCGACCCAAACGCATACAACTTTCCCTCTGCCACACGTGCTATAAAAGAGGACTAAGACCAGAGTTAGCAGGCACCCAGTATGAGTTTGGAAACTGCTTTTTTTCCTCAAGGTGTTTTTTTGTTTGTTTGTTTGTTTGTTTTTGGCGGTATGCGGGCCTCTCACTGTTGTGGCCTCTCCCGTTGCGGAGCACAGGCTCCGGAAGCGCAGGCTCAGCGGCCATGGCTCACGGGCCCAGCCGTTCTGCAGCACGTGGGATCCTCCCGGACCGGGACACGAACGCGTGTCCCCTGCATCAGCAGGCGGGCTCTCAACCACTGCGCCACCAGGGAAGCCCAAGGTGTTTATATCAAAAGTAGGCAGAGGAGGAAGAAAAAGAAAGAAAGAGTCCATTTTAGATGACTGGTCAGGACAGAGAGGGCCTCTCTGGGAAGGTGGCGTTTTGAGCAGGCAAGTGAATAAATAAACTGGTTTATAGTCAACCAAAGAGATACTAGACCCCAGCTACACCAACCAAGACAGACGCATGTCACAAATGTAATATTGACCAAAATAGAAAGCGAGTTACAGAAGAACGTGTACAGCATGACATATTTCTGTAACATTTCCAAATAGGCCAAGTACCGTGTTACACTCTTAATGGGTTTCTGACCAGTTACTAAAGATATAAAAACAAGAAGAGTGATACATACTTAGTTCAGGATAGTTGTTACCTCTGTGGGGTGGGGCGGAAGGGGGCAGTGGAGGAAGGGAAATGGTTACTAGAAGGACGAGGGCATGGGAGGAGGGAAGAAAAGGACGGAAGGAAGGAAGGTGCTTAAAATAAAAAAGCAAATAGTTTCTGGTCTTCAGGCACATCCTATGTCCACAATCCTAGAAGGAAAATTACAAGAGTTTGCAATTGTAGCTTATCTGTCTGCCTTACGTCTACAGATTAATCTCGCTAGCAGGTGGGAGCATCACCCTGAACACGTTTTGGAGGTAACTGTGAGCCTGGCTGTTTGGCCCAAGACTGAACTTTTCTGCCTCTGTCACTCCCATCCCCAAATCTGCTAGATTTGCAAGGTCTATACAAGTCCTAACAATGCCCCCAGCCAAAGGCTTCAAGCTAAAAGGATGGGCCGGAGAAGGACAAGCCTGAAACCTTTGTGAATTGGCTTACTTGTTCTGTTACACCACAAGATTGCAGTTCCCCAGAAATGAGCAGTCTTCTTGGCCCGTTCCCTGGGGTCGGAAGAAACTGCTCGTGCATGTGCGAGGCTGGCAAATTTAAGCAAAAGATAGGCTTAAGGAGACTCAACAAGGAGCAAGGAAGATTCCTGTCTCTTCTTCCTTCAGCCACCTTTCTCCTCCATCTTACACTTGATCTCTTCTAGTCAGCTCCCCTCCTTGCTTCCTTCCTGTTCCAGTTACCACGGCTGCATGGCAGTCACTCCCAAGCTTTATGGCTTATATTGGCATAAGGACAGGTACATAGATCAATGGGATAGAATAGAAGAGAGCCCAGAAAGAAACCCTCACATAGATGGTCAACTGACTTTCAACAAGGGTGCCAGGACTACTCAGTGGGGAAGGGACACTCTTTTTAACAAATGATGCTGGGAAAACAGGATCCACCTGCAAAGAATGAAGTGGGATCCCAACTTCATACCATACCAAAAAAGAAACTCAGAATGGAGCAATGACCTACATGTAAGAACTAAAACTACCAAACTTTTAGGAGAAAACATTGGAGCAAATCTTGGTTAGGCAATGTCTTTTAAGATATGACACCAAAAGCATGAATAACCAAACAAAAAATGAACTGGTGTACATATATATATATATGAATATATATGTATTCATATATATTCATATATTCATATATATGAATCACGTTGCTGTACACCTGAAACATCGTAAATCAACTATACTTCAATTTAAAAACTAAAATAAATGAGGTTAAAAAGAAAGAAAATGGGCTTTCTCAGGATTAAAAACAGGATTAAAAACTTTCTCAGGATTAAAAACTTTTGTGTTGTAAATGATACCATCAAGAAAGTGAAAAGAGGGACTTCCCTGGTGGCGCAGTGGTTAAGAATCTGCCTGCCAATGCAGGGGACACAGGTTTGAGCCCTGATCTGGGAAGATCCCACATGCAGGGAGCAACTAAGCCCATGCACCACAACTACTGAGCCCGCGAGCCCCAACTACTGAAGCCCGCTCGCCTAGAGCCCGTGCTCCGCAACAAGAGAAGCCACCGCAACGAGAAGCGCGTGCACCGCAACAAAGAGTAGCCCCCACTCGCCGCACCTAGAGAAAGCCTGCGCACAGCAACGAAGACCCTACGCAGCCAAAAATAAATCAATTAATTAAAAAAAATAAGATTTGGACTTAAAAAAAAAGAAGATATATCGATATAAACGGCCAAAAAGTACTTCAAAAATACGTTCAAGATCATTAGCCATCAGGGAAATGCAAATCAAAACCACAATGAAATACCACTTCACACCCATTGGATGGCTCTAATCAAAAGACAGAAAATAAAAGTTAGTAAGAATGTGGAGAAGTTGGAACCTCTGTACATCGCTGGTAGGGATGGAAAATTTGCAGCCACTTTAGAACACAGTTTGGCAGTACTTTAAAATGTTAACCAGAGAATTTTCCATATGCGCCAGCAATTCCACTCCTAGATATATACCCAAGAGATATGAAAACACTTCCACAGAAAATCTTGTACATGAATATTCATAGCAGCATTATTCATGAGCGAAAAAATGTGGATATAGGGATTTCCCTGGTGGCGCAGTGGTTAAGAATCTGCCTGCCAATGCAGGGGACATGGGTTTGGGCCCTGGTCCGGGAAGATCCCACATGCCAGGGAGCAACTAAGCCCGTGCGCCACAACTACTGAGCCCGCGAGCCACAACTACTGAGCCCGCGAGCCCCAACTACTGAAGCCCGCTCGCCTAGAGCCCGTGCTCCACAACAAGAGAAGCCACCGCAACGAGAAGCCCGCGCACCACAACGAAGAGGAGCCCCCCCCACTCGCCACAACTAGGGAAAGCCCGCGTGCAGCAACGAAGACCCAACGCAGCCAAAAATAAATAAATAAATTTATTTTTAAAAATGTGGATCTAAATCCAACGTCCGTCAACTGATGATGAATGGATAAATGTGAAAATGTAGCCTATCTATACAGCGGAATATTACTCAGCCGTAGAAAGGAATGAAGTACTGATATTATGCTGAGTGCAGAAGGCCAGACACACAGGGCCACGTATTACACAATTCCGTACATGTGAAATGTCCAGAATAGGCAAATCCATAGAGACAGGAAGCAGATTAGTACTTGACAGGGGCTGAACAAGGGTGGGAGGAGCATGGGGCTTTTTTGGGGGGTGATGAAAATCTTCTAAAAGTGATTGTGGTGATGGTCGCACAGACTCTGTGAATATACAAAAACCATCGGGTTATATACTTCAAATGAGTGAAGTTTATGATATATGAATTATGTGTCAATAAAGATGTCAAAAAGAAACTTCTGGTTTCAAAACAGCTCCTTCTCTCTCTCACACGTCTGGCGGTTGAAGCTGGCTGTCGGCTGGGGCTCCACCGGGGGGTCTGGCAGCTGGAACACCTACACTCCGTATGTGGCCTGGGATGCTTCCCTCCACAGTGGCTGGGTTCCTGTAAAAGCGGGGACCGCTCTGAAGCTTTCCTTTTATGATCCACCTCTGAAAGTCACACACTGTCACTCTCCCCACATTCTATTTGTTAGAAGCAAGTAACCAAGCCCAGCCTATACTCAAGAAGAGATGGATTAGACTGCGCCGCGCGGCTTGTGGGATCTCAATTCCCCTACCAGGGATTGAACTCGGGCCCTCGGCAGTGAGAGCGCCGAGTCCTAATCACTGGACCGCCAGGGAATTCCCTAGACTCCATCTTATGCGGGAAGAGGATCAAAGAATTTGGAGGCATGTTTTCAAGCCATCACATTCCCTCTGCTCCGTACGTGCTCCAAATCTTTATGGAAGGGAAACCATTCAGTGAGTGTAAACCAAGGAACGCCACTGAATTTACGTTTCAGAAAACGCCATAAAGGAGAAGTTTGGGCCAAATACTCACACGCGCCTCACTTGGGGTTACACCTGATTGCGACAGGGGCTATGAGAACCATCGGTGCCCTGTCTGAAGGGGCAGTGCGGCCCTGGGATGGGCTGTTGCTGCGATCAGACCTTGGATTGTCAGGTCTTCTGACCTTTCAGAAGAGAAGCCAGTAATCTGGATTTTTGCGTGAACTCTCGCTAACATTCATGACGTTGATAAAACACTGGGTAGGCCAGGCCAAACAGAACCATCCCAGGGAGGCCCCGGGCCCACCAGTTTGCAGACTCTGATGTAAATCCGTGGAGGTTTTTCTTCACTCACACGAAAATATGGAATACAAACTTCCAGAATTGCCCATGGAAATTGCCCATGGATGATTCACCCCCTGTCGGGGCGGGGGTGGGCAAAGAGACAATTTCAAGAGCCTCTGCTTCAAACGTCCCCCGAGAAGCAGTGCAGTGAGGCTTTTGAGCCTGGGGTCTCGGTTAATTTCCTGGTAAATAAATAAGTGAATCCAGTATAGAGCGTGAACTTAAAAAATTCTTTTAATTTAAAAATTTTTATTACGCAAATGAACTGCAAGCCCATGGGTGGGGGGGAGACAAGGTTTTGGTGAATAGCCTTTCAACTTTCCTTTTCTGTTCATATATCTGTTTTGTTTTTTCATATCATACAGTTGTGTTTTTTTTAATTTTTAATTTAATTCAATTTTTTTTGGCGTGCCACACTTGCGTCTTAGTTCCCCGACCAGGGATCGAACCCATGCCCCCTGAAATGTAAAGTGTGGAGTCCTAAGCACTGGACTGCCAGGGAATTCCCATACAGGTTTTTCTTCTTGAATTCCCCTTCTCACTTTATTATAAGAATGTTAGTCCCGTGAGTCCTGGATCCTGTTCCCATGGTCACCCACTACCATCGCCTTGACACTTCCCATAGCTTAAGAGCGACATTTCCTAGACCCAGCAGGTGGGTTAAAGACCAGACACGGCCACAAACTGGAATGGAGGCCAAGGACATGTGGTGAGGCCTCACAAGTCCCCCAAAGTCCCCTCTTAAAAAGTAGCCTCTTAGATTTCATATATAAGTGATAACATACAGTATTTGTCTTTGTCTGTCTGACTTATTTCACTAAGCGTCATACCCTTCAGGCCCATCCATGTTGCTGCAAATGGCATTATTTCATTCTTTTTAATGGCTGAGAAATATCCCATTGTATATATGTACCACATCTTCCTTATCCATTCATCTGTTGATGGACACTTAGGTTGTTTCCGTGTCCTGGCTATTGTAAATAGTGCTGCCATGAACATTGGGGTGCATGTATCATTTCCAAGTAGTGTTTTCGTTTTCTTCAGATATATAGCTGGAGTGGAATTTTTGGAGTTTTTTTAGAAAGACTCTTATCTTGAAAGAATTAGAAATGTAATGATCAAAATAAACTTTGAAACAGGCTAAAAAAGAAAAAAAGTAGCCTTAGGCCCCTTAGGCCTGATGGATCTGTTGATGTCACCTGGGTCTTCATGTAAAAACTTCTGCTTTCCCTTAAATTTCTCCCTTCCTCTGCCTTCCCCTATCCTCAGTCCCTGACCTGTCCAAGCCCCTGACTCTCCCCCAGAATCTCCAACAACTGGCCCTGCTCTCCTGACTCACCTTGCTTGGGGGTGGGGGGGAGATAGGGTGGAGGCAGATATTCTGAGCAGATTGGACGCCCAGGAGCCCTTAGCTGAGACACTTGGTCTCACCTCAAGGAGCTCTCTGGAGACTGGAAGAGCGCCATTTTCCACACACTAGGCCCAGTCTCAGTGCACTCCTGCTTCTAGCTCCCACTTCTCCCTGGCTGAGGCCCACATGACACTCTGCTCACTGAGACCCCTCTCCCCTTCCCAGCTTCCCCCATCCCACTTCCCAGCTCCCTTTCACAGCCCGTCCTTCTCTCAACCCCCAGATCAACCCGTGTTTGCTACCATGTCCCTCAGAACCACTCTCCTCTTATTCCCCTGGTCCAAGGCCAGAACCCAGGCTAGTCAGGGCCCAGCAGCAAGTCTGGGTAGCCTCAAATATCACCCCTGCCTCTATCCCTCTCTCACTCCAAAGCATCCAGGGCTTCACATTCCCAACTCCCCTGTCATATCACCACCACCGACCCTCCCCTTCTCTACCAACCTTTCCAAATCTTTCCTGTTCCCATAGCTGTGGCTTCACCCTCACAGCTGCCCCCTCCTTTAGCTCTCTCAGAAACCGTCCCCTACAACGCCGTTCTAAAAGGAAATAAAGGGACTTCCCTGGCAGTCCAGTGCTTAGGACTCCGTGCCTCCACTGCTGGAGGCCCAGGTTTGATCCCTGGCTGGGGAACTAAGAGTCCGCAAGCTGCGTGGCACGGCCAAAACAAAAAACAAACAAAAAGGAAATAAAACAAATGAAGTAAAATGTAAGCCACCACCAAAAATTCATGATTAGAATGAAGCTTCTGGAAACCCAGGAGGAGCTTATGTCTTTTCTGGTCCCTGGAACGGAAGGGGCACACTATATTTCTGCCCTGTGGTGTTGTAAGTTCCTTGAGGACAGTGGCCAAGGTTTTTTTTGTGTCCACCTGAGTATTGAGTCTCCTCAGAAGTCTGCTAGGGCTTCCCTGGTGGCACAGTGGTTGGGAGTCCGCCTGCCAATGCAGGGGACGTGGGTTCGAGCCCTGGTCAGGGAAGATCCCACATGCCGCAGAGCAACTAAGCCTGTGTGCCACAACTACTGAGCCTGTGCTCTGGAGCCCGTGGGCCACAGCTGCTGAGCCCACGTGCCACAACTGCTGAAACCCTCGTGCCTGGGGCCCGTGCTCCGCAACAAGAGAAGCCACTGCAATGAGAAGCCCGCACACTGCAACGAGGAGTAGCCCCCGCTCGCCACAACTAGAGAAAGCCCGCACGCGGCAACAAAGACCCAACGCAGCCAAAAATAAATAAATTAATTAATTAAAAAAAGAAAAAGAAGTCTGCCCACCATGGCCCCTCTGTCAGTGCTCACTCCGTATACACCAGCCACTTTGGATTCGAGCAATCTACCTGTAAGAATTTGCATCGTCAGTCACTAAATTAAGCTGGAGAGGGTTTTCTTTGTATTCCCTCAGCCTGAACACCAGGCCTGAGTCAGGGCAGGCCCCGCCTAAATGTGTGCAACTGTACCTCTTTCCCCCCATCAGCAAAGAGAAATGACCCAACCCAGGAATCAGTGTTCCCTCAGGGAAGCCTAAAGCAGAGGGACCTATGCTTTTGTTTATTCATTTATTTATTTTCTAGTTAATTAAACTAGCCTCATGCTACATTGTCCTCAGACAGCCGTCCCCTTCCTGCTTATCCATGTGCTCCTCCAATTTTTTCTTTCCTTTTTTTTTTTTTAACTTTAAAAAAAAAAAACCACATTTCTTTCTTTCTTTCTTTCTTTGGCCGAGTCGGGTCTTAGCTGCAGCACGTGGGATCTTTGTTGCAGTGTGCGGGCTCCTCGTTGTGGCGCATAGGCTTCTCTCTAATTGTGGTGTACGGGCTCCCGAGCGTGTGGGCTCAGTAGTTGCGGCGCCTGGGCTTAGTTGCCCTGCGGCATGTGGGATCTTAGTTCCCTGACCAGGGATCGAACCCGCCTCCCCTGCACTGGAAGGCGGATTCTTAACCTCTGGACCACCAGGGAAGTCCTCTATATGTCTTTCAATGGAAGAGAAATAAGCATCTGTCTTGTCAAATGACTATGAGTAGTAGGAAAATAAAACTAAAGAGAATATGCTCAGACCTGTCTCTACAGCCCAAGTACTACTGCAACCAAATTTTCCCTCAGAAAGCAGAAGCTACCCCAGAGGTTTTTCACAGAAACTTTTTTGGAAGTGTAACATACAAAAAAGTACACAAATCATAAATACACATCTTGATGAATACATGAATTTTCACAAGCTGAACACACCCATCTAAGCAGCACCCAGATGAAACAGAACGTGACCAGCACCCCAGAAGGCCCCTCAGTGCCCCCTTCCAAGCGCCTCCCCACCAAGGGTAACCCCTAGTTTATCTTCTATCACAATAAATGAGTTTGGCCAGTTTTTATATTTTATATAAATGGAATCTTACTGTGCCTATTCTTTTGTTTTTGGCTTCTCTTGGTCAACGTTTAAGTTGGGAGATTCACTCATGTGGTTATGCGTGGTTGTAGTCTGTTCACTCTCATTGCTATGTGGTGTTCCATTCTGTGAACTGTCCACAATGTATGGATCCGACACAATGCACTGATCCATTTGACTGGTGACAGTTACCTTGTATTTGAGTCCCAGAAAACTCTCTTGATTTGGGTGACACTCTCAATGACTTTATTTCCAACAACAAAGTGGTGTTTAGGGAAGACCCATTAACCCGAAATGGCCTCAATCGATGCTGGTTTGCAATGCTTAGAGAGGTCACCTAGCAGAATTGGTTTATTTAAAAAAAAAAAAAAAAAAAGAAGAAGAAGAAGGAAGGAAGAAGAAAGAAAAGGAGGGGCTGTTCAGGATGCTATAATAGAATACCACAGACTAGGAGGCTTAAAACAACAGACATTTATTTCTCACAGTTCTGGAGGCTGGGAAGTCCAAGATCAAGGTGCTGGCAGATTTGGTGTCTGGTGGGAACCCATTTCCTGGTTGATAGACTGCTGTCTTCTTGTTGTGCACTCACATGGTGGAAGGGGCCAGGAAGCTCTCTGGGGTCCCTTTTATAAGGACACTAATTCCATTCATGAGGGCTCCACCCTCATGACCTAATCACCTCCCAAAGGCCTTGTCTCCTGATGCCAGGGGGTTTGGTTTCAACATATGAATTTGGGGAGGGACACAAATATTCAGTCCTTTGTAGAGGCAAAGAAAGGTAACCAAGATTTAGTCATTATTCCTGGTTACAACACAAATATTGGATGCTGTTTTGGACAAGCCCTTGAATGCCTGCTTTCAAAAGCAACGCAGTCAGTGTTTCTGTTGCGGAGGCCACAAATGCACACAGAAGGAAGGCATGAAAGAGAGAACCTAATGGTTGGACAACAAGTGCTTATGGCTTTGGATAAAATTTCCACACAGAAAGTGTAGGGTCTCAAACTCCTCAGTGGGTAGTGCAGAAGAAATCACTAACGTCAAAGACTTGTGGAAAGTTTAATAAAGTGGCTTTGGGCTATGACAGTAGAAAAGGCAATACAATCTCAACGTATGTGTTATTTTAATAATAAGTTCTTCTAAATAACAAAGGTAACTGGGATGGTTTTAAAAATACATTCACAAATTCTTGAACACTCGTCCCTTCAAGAGGTGGAGCCAAATCCTCTTTCCCTTACTGTGGGCTGGACGTGAGGCTGCTAGTGTATAGACTAAAGGGTACATGATGGTGTGTGGCTCTGGAGCTTAGGTCATGAGGTACTGTGGGCATCTACTTGCTCGGTTTCTTGCTCTCTCTTGGATCACTGTGTCTGGGGAAAGCCATCTGCCATGTTGGGAGGGGCCTGAGGGAGAGGCCCACGTGGTGACTGAGTGAGGGAGGCCTCCCTCTGGCCATCGTAAGTGAGGAACTGAGGCCTGCCAACAGCTATGCGATTCTCCAGCCCCTGCAGCCCTGCAGCCCTGGCCCACATCGAATATTCTAGGCCTAAAAGTTCAAGATAGTCACAAAAGGTGTTCGGGGACCTTCTCAGTAGGACAACATGGGATCATTTTATATTTGGCCATCAAAGACATTTCATTCATTGAACGGATGGATGGATGGATGAATAGATGAAGTAATGAATCTGGGCTTAAAGATGGCATTGTTTTTTGGCGGCGCCACACAGCTTGCGGGATCTTAGTTCCTCAGCCAGGGATTGAACCTGGGCCCTCGGCAATGAAAGTGCAGAGCCCTAACCACTGGACAGCCAGGGAATTCCCAAGAAAGGATAGATTTGGGAAGAAGGATTTGACATGAAGAGCCCAATGGCAGAAGCCAATCAGGATGCTATTGCAGTGGTCCAGCAAGAGAGGATGGGAGGGACTTCCCTCGTAGCGCAGTGGTTAAGACTCCACACTCTCAATGCAGGGGGCCTGGGTTCGATCCCTGGTCAGGGAACTAGATCCCACATGCATGCTGCAACTGAGAGTTCGCATGCCACAACCAAGTAGCCCGTGAGCCACAACTAAGAGGAGCCCGCCTGCCGCAACTAAGACCCGGTGCAACCAAATAAATTAATTAATTTAAAAAAGAATAAATGTTCAGTTAATAATGTGTTTCTTTCAAAATAAATAAAGACTATGCTTTAAAAAGAAAAAAAAAAAAACAAAAGAGAGAGAGAGGATGGGAGCCTGGGCCAAGGCTGAGGCTGTGGGGAGTGGACAGAAGGAGGATGCTTATAATCAGAGGGACATTTTGAAGCACAGGTTCTCCACCACGGACCCCTGTGCCGGTCTGATAAATCATATAACCCCCTTCTCAGAATCGTGCTTTACAATGCATAGAATAAAACAACAGGATCACAAAGGAAACCAATTATATTGAAATACGCTAGCAAGATACCAAAACCCCACTAATTTGTGATATTGTCATTGTGGCCGCAAGTCTTTTGACACTTCCCTCATTGAGACGTGGGGTCTTTGTCCCCTCCCCTTGTGTCTAGGCTGACCTTAGTAAGAAATTTGCTTGACCAATAAAACGTGGCAGAAGCGACATTCTGGACTTCCTTTTTTTTTTTTTTTTTTTTTTACTTCCTTTTTTTAACTGAGGTACAATCGACATACAATATTCTATTAGTTTCAGGTGTGTAACATGATTCGATACTGGTATATATTATGAAGTGATGACCACAATAAATCTAGTTACCATCCCATACATAGTTTCAACATTTTCTTTTCCTTGTGATGAGACCTTTTAAGATCTACTCTCAGCATCTTTCAAATATGCAATGCAGTGTTATTAACTATAGTCACCATGCTGTCTATTATATCCCCAGGGCTTATTTATTTTATAACTGGAACTTTGTACCTTTTGACCCCCTTCATCCGTTTTGCCCACTTGACATTCTGGAATTTCCTTTTTTTTAAAAAAATAATTAATTAATTAATTTATTTTTGGCTGCGTTGGGTCTTCATTGCTGCGTGCGGGCTTTCTCTAGTTGCGGCGTGCGCGGGTTACTCTTCGTTGCGGTGCGCGGGCTTCTCATTACGGTGGCTTCTCTTGCTGCAGAGCACAGGCTTTAGGCACGCAGGCTTCAGTAGTTGCGGCGTGCAGGCTCAGTAGTTGTGGCTCATGGGCTCTAGAGCGCAGGCTCAGGAGATGTGGTGCATGGGCTTAGTTGCTCCGTGGCATGTGGGATCTTCCCGGACCAGGGCTGGAACCCGTGTCCCCTGCATTGGCAGGTGGACTCCCAACCACTTTGCCACCAGGGAAGCCCGACATCCTGGAATTTCTAAGGCTAGATCAGAAGATGTCTGGCAGCTTCCTCCCTATTCTCTGGAACACTCTTTTTGGGGCTGTGAGCCACCATGTAAGAAATCCCACTACCCAGAGGCTGCCCAGTTGGGCAGAGGGCATGGGGGAAGCTAGGAGGCTGCCTAGGGGTGCAGAGGGACAGAGATGCATAAAGGAGCCCCCAAGTCATTGGGATCATCCAATCTGAGGCCCCCGACATTGCCTGGAGCAGAGACAGCCCACCCAGCCCTGCCCAAAGGGCAGGTTCATGAGCAAAAGCAATGATTTTTGCTGCTTTCAGCCATTACCTTTTGAGGTAATTTGTTCCAGAGCACAGATAACCTGAACGCTAATGGGTGGGCCTATTTAATGATGAATTAAATAGTAAGATCTAACAGCAGTCCTAACAAATAGCATAATTTGAAATTAGTGATGTCTAATCAGTATATTGAGGTATCGGCGTCGACTATACTGTGATATGAAAATATCTGTGGTTTTGAGAGGCGACCAAGTCACAGGTGCCGCTAATACAACGATAATGGTTGCCTACATGCAGGGCTGAAGGAAATGCTAAATTTCAGGTAAAGCTTAATGAAAAGAAAAATAAAAAGATTTCCCATCCAAGTTCACAAGTCCCCTGAATTCTATCTACGGATCCCAAGTTAAGAAGCCCTTTTTAGAGAGAAATCGGGGCATCCCTTTGATGACTGAGTTTGTCCTTCTTAAGAATTCAGTGAAGCAGCTTTTATAGACAGCTGAACAGACTGTATTTTTAAATGTGTTTTACCGGAAGCTTTAAAAATACCCCTCCTTTCATTCTTCTCCCCGCTCTCTGATGTTCTCTCTCATTTTTCTCCTACAGCAGCTCTTGCTGTCTCCTTAGTGTTCTCTGCTTCTCTCCATCCCCAGAACCCAGCTGCTCTGGTGCCCATGCTCCTGGGCTGGACCACGCAGAAGGTTCTCTCAGTCCTGCCCGGTGCCACCCACCCACTGCCCTCCTGCCTGAGAGAACTTTCTAGAACACTAAATGTAATCCTGTTCTCTCCAGCTCCAGCTCCCAAGTCCACAACGGTGAGCGAGAGGGAGAAAAGCTTCTCTGACAAAGACAAGCCGGAAGCAGGCCCCTCTCTCCTGGCCACTGTTATCCTACGACACTTCCCTTATCGTTCCCCAGCGCTCAGGCTGCTTCCAGCCTCCCCGGGTTTGCTTTTGCCTTTCTGCCCTCTCCCAACATCTTTCCGAATTCATCCCCAAGGCTAAGGTGGGTATACCTGTGAAAACTAGGCCAGCATCACCTCCTCCAGGAAGTTTTCATAAGCTCCCCACCCTAAGCGTAACTAACAATGCCTTCCTCGTTGGCCCACCTACTTGCTCAAAGGGTGGATTTTTTTTCTTATACATTTTATTGAAGGACAGCACACATACAGAAAAGTGCATGCGTCGTAAGTGTATCACTCTACGGATTTTTGTGGACTGGAGAGACTTGTACTTGTGTGTAAGCAGCTCCCAGAATAAGGAACAAAACTTTCCCAGTCCCCCAGTGGTCCCCCGTGCCTCTTCCCACTCACTACGCCCCTCCCCACCTGAGGAGAGCTATTATCCAGACTTCTAAGTGCAAACACTAGTTTGGCCGGCTTTTAAACTTCAGATCCATGGAATCACAAAGTAGGTGCTTTTTTTAAAAATTGAAGTATAGTTGTTTACAATGTTCTGTTAGTTGGTGCTTTTTGATGTCTGGCTTCTCCCACTCAATATCATGTTTATGAGATCCCTCCCTATTGTTAGGTGCAATTGTGGATTGTTTATTTTCACTGCTGTATAGTATTCCATTGTGTGAAGACACCACAGTTTCCTTCCCCATTCTGCTGTAGATGGGCATTTGGGTAGTTTCCAGTTTGGGGTCATTACCAACAGCACTGCAATGAGCCCTGCCTTTTGAGGAACATGGGTACACAATTCTGGTTGAATACATTCCTAGTAACCTACAAAGACAGGTTAAAACAACTGCAACATTTTTTTGCAAATCGCTATAATTTTTTTTTTTTTTTTGGTTGCACCATGCAGCACGTGGGATCTTAGTTCCCTGACCAGGGATTGAACCCATGCCCCCTGCAGTAGAAGCACGGAGCCTTAACCACTGGACCGTCAGGAAGTCCCAACAAATCACTATAATTTGTGTCTCTGTTTCCCTCTATTAGACTGCGAACATCATTTTTATTTATTTGTTTTTCAAATAGCATGTTCCAAAGTTTAATTTTACTGTTATTCAGAGTGCCACAAAGAACTGTTTTATTTTTGTTTTTGGTTGCGCTGGGTCTTCTTTGTGGCTCACGGGGCTCTTCGTTGAGAGCTTCTCTCTAGTTGCAGCGCGAGGGCTCTCTAGTTGTGGTGCTCGAGCTCAGTAATTGCGATGCTCAGGCTTAGTTGCCCCAGGACATGTGGGATCTTAGTTCCCCAACCAGGGATCGAACCCGAGTCCCCTGCATTGGAAGGCAGATTCGTAACCACTGGACCACCAGGGAAGTCCCTAGACTGTGAACATCTTTTTTTTTTTTTTTGGTTGCATTGGGTCTTCGTTGCTGCGCATGGGCTTTCTCTAGTTGCGGTGAGTGGGGGTTACTCTTCGTTGTGGTGCACGGGCTTCTCATTTCATTGCTGTGGCTTCTCTTGTTGCGGAGCACAGGCTCTAGGTATGTGGACTTCAGTAGTTGCAGCACACGAGCTCAGTAGTTGTGGCTCAGGGGCTCTAGAGCGCAGGCTCAGTAGTTGTGGTGCACTGGCTTAGTTGCTCCGCGGCACATGGGATCTTCCTGGACCAGGGCTCGAACCCGTGTCCCCTGCATTGGCAGGAGGATTCTTAGCTATAAGGAAGTCCCCGACTGTGACCATCTTTAACAACGGGCTGTGTCTTACATATTTTTGTCTCATCATCATCTAGCTTAGAGTCGCTGTTCAGGAAATATTATTTAAATGAATGAATACTGAATGCTGATAAATTGCTAGGAGAAAAGTATTTCTCCTATGGCCTTCATATTGTTTCATCCTTCTGTTCCTAGATTCTCCCAGATTCTGTTATTTACTATTTATATTTTTTGATCAGTTTGTTACATTTTTATTAAAAATTTACTCAAAATCCTTTGTGGAAGAATGTGAGACACACACACACACACACACACACACACACACACACAGAGCTTCCTTTTTCCTATCTAAATTCAGAAAGCAGTGGAACTAATTTGACTATGTGATGGTCTATCCACTCTTTTCTAGGAGGAGTCTTAGCTACCTTAGGAAGTCCCTGTTCCTGGGACAGGAAGCAGCTTGAGTCATTTAGGTCACACTCCAAATGTTTGATCATTTCAGTTGTTGAAAAATACCATGCACACAGAAAGGAAGTTATTTTATCTTTAAGTAGCACTTCGGGGCATACCTATAGGAGATTCGCTCCTCTAGAACTTAATCATCCCAGTTTAGCTTTTCACACTTTTGGTGACTTCTTGCAGGGTATGAGTGTGTGTTTTGTTTCGTTTTGAATCCATCTCCAAGAATGGTTCCTCTCTGTAAGTTAAAACGGTAATGAACTCTTACAAAGATCTGACTTTCAACTGCAAAGCGATCAAAAGAAATATTTAAAATTGTTTTACTGCCTCTGCTAGTTTACCATCACTGTTATTGCTGGAAATATTAATTCGCCATATATTTCGTTCACTCTTTTCTCTTACTCCCCGCAGTGTGATTTTGGTTATTTCTCGTGGCTTTTAGAACACGGTTCTCAAGGTTGAGAGTTGGGTGGGTGTCTTGCTTTGGGGGTTGGCACAGGCATATCCATCCCCCTAGGCAAAATAGAAATGTGTTTAGTGTTATTAGAATGGTTTAGAGCCGTGTCCAAATGCAAGGTTGACTCATGTATTAGTTACCTATTACTGCATAACAAATTACCCCACAATTCAGTGACTTAACAACAACAGAGCATTTATTATCTCGCAGTTTCTGTGGGTCAGGAATTCAGGAGTCAGGGGCCTTCATGAGGTTGTATTCAAGATGTCTGTCTGAAGATTCCACTGGGGCTACCAGATCTGTTTCTAAGATGGCTCATTCACATGGCTGTTGGCAGGAGGCCTCAGTTCTTGGCTCACCCAATAGGGCTGCTATGTGCCCATGACATTCAGGAGGCTGAATGTGCCCATGTCATGGCAGCTGGCTTCCCCAGATAGTAATGAGGAAGCCACAACGCCTTTTCTATCCTAATCACGGACGTCACGTACAGTCACTTCTGTCACATTCTATTTATTAGCAGTGAGTCACTAAGCACCACCCACAACCAAGGGAAGGAAAATCAGGCTCCACCTTTTGAAGGGAGGAGAATCAAAGAATTTGTGGACATATTAAAAAACCACCACAGGGCTTCCCCGGTGGCGCAGTGGTTGAGAGTCCGCCTGCCGATGCAGGAGACACGGGTTCGTGCGCCGGTCCGGGAGGATCCCACATGCCGCGGAGCGGCTGGGCCTGTGAGCCATGGCCGCTGAGCCTGCGCGTCCGGAGCCTGTGCTCCGCAACGGGAGAGGCCACGACAGTGAGAGGCCCGCGTACCACAAAAAAAAAAAAAAAACCACCACAGGTGGTAAATATGTTAATCGAATCCAAGCAAATGTTGAGGCAACATGGGTGGTAGCTACATATTTCTCTCTCCTTCAATCAGATGACAGGGCAGAGAGAAATCAGAGGTTAGAAAAGAATCAGGGTAGGATTTACCTTGAAGTGGGGACCTGAGATTAAGAAAAAAAATTCCACCTGAAGGGTATGGCCGTGGATCTTCAGTTGTCATAGCAACTATAAACAAAATTAAGAAGGGCTCTGGTTGTCTGTCTGGGGAGTAAGCAAATTCTCCTTGGAGATCTGTAGGGCCCATATCCTGCATCTTGGCCTCCAGTTTCTAGCCAGCCACTAATGTTATCTATGTAGTGTGATGAACTCTTGACCAATGTTAAAGGCTGTCTCAAAAGAAAGCAAAATCATGACTCTCATACAAATATAAAATGAACACATCACAGGTTTTATATAACTCATTAATTAAATGAGGGAATGGGTGAGATATAACTGGCTCAAAGGAGCATCCCAAGAACAGAAACATTTGTAGGTCGGGAATACTGAAATAAATTTGCAAATGGACGCAAAACTGGCTTTTGGGGTGGGAGTAGGGGTTCTCACTGCCCCAGAGAGAAGTTATTTGCTTATCTATAGGCGAGAAGTATCCACAGTACTATTAGTTCTCTGCATCGTATAGAGTTGTAAAATAGCCTGGCAAAGACAAAGGTTCATTTTCTGTAGGTTCCGAAAATACCCCCACCGTCAGGCTCCAGCATTCCATTGAAAGAATAGCCAGTAATCTTTTTTGCTTATTCCAAAGCCTTACGTTTTTCCTCGTATCAAGTAACCTCAACTCTCTTGAGTTGGCAAAACACACTCCTCAGAGGGTGTCCTTTGAACCTTGGGAAGGTTGAGAATTGAATATGGAGAAGATGAAATCAATCAAATATACTGTAGTGATGTTTTGGTGTTAAGTTCGGGAACGATCTATGCATGTGATTTAATCTGTAGTGTTCACGACAAGTTGGAGGTAGTAAAGAATCTCACAGATTAGCCTTATGATTCCAACTTAAAATAGTATAATAGACTTTAGACTCGCAATTTGAAGGTAAAAGGAATTAAAATTTGACTTGGAAAGCAAGAGTTGCAATGTTTAAGCCAACTGGATATTCACTATATTCACACATTTAATTGATTCGATTTCGCTTTTGGTCGGCCCTCTGTATCTGCGGGTTCTGCATCTGAGGAATCAACCAACTGCGGACCGAAAATATTCGGGAACAAAAAAAATTCCAGAAAGTTCCAAAAAGCAGAACTTGAATTTGCTGCATGCTGGCAACCATTTACATATCATTTACATTGTATTTACAACTATTTACATAACATTTACATTGTATTAGAGGTGACTTAAAGTATATGGAAGGATGTGTAGGTTACATGCAAATAGTACACCACTTTATTTAAGGGACTTGATCATCCTTAGATTTGGTATCTTGAGGGGTGGTCCTGGAACCGATCCCCTGTGGATACTGTATTAGGTTCATAAGTTTGCCCATTCAGGCATTCGAATGCTTGAAAAGAAAAGAAAACAAATTATATATGTGTGTGTGTGTGTGTGTGTGTGTGTGTGTGAATATATATAAAATGTTTAGGGAAATTTAGCTAAATTTATAAAGGGATGGGACAGTTTAAGAGCATTTAGTCTGTTCAACTTGTCTTGACCGAGCCTTAATCAAACGCCTCTCTGAAAATGACTGCTCTAATTTTGTATAAAAATAACAAGGTTAATAAATGCAAGTTAAAAACTTGTGAAACTCTAGATTTAAAAATCTGCAACTTGAAAAAATCAATAGTAACTTAACACCTGAAATTGAATGGTTTTTTTCTATATACACCCACACAAATTAACTGGGATATCAAATAATTCCCACTGATGGTTTGGAGGAAAGAGATGTGGAAGAAAGCAAAGGAGGGGTAGGAGGGACTTCCCTGGCGGTCGGTCCAATGGTTAAGACTCCTCGCTCCCAATGCAGGGAGCACGGTTCGACCCTGCATGCCACAAGGAGGGGCCGGAAAACAAGAAAAAGAAAAAAAAAAAGGAGCGGTAGGATGTGAAGCGAAAAATGAAGTTATGTGTTCTATTTTCATTTAAAATAAGATAGGTGGCAGGTTTTTGTTTTGGCCACGAAGCGTGCTTGAGGGATCTTAGTTCCCCGACCAGGGATTGAACCCAGCCCACGGCAGTGAAAGCGCAGAGTCCTAACCACTGGACTGCCAGGGAATTCCCTAGGTGGAAGTCTTAAAGCAGAGCCCCAAGATTCTTTGACATACTTCCCACTGAAAGATAAAAGGGAGGGGTTGACGTCCTCTCCCCCATTGAATCTGGGCTCTGTAACTGCTTGACCAACAGAATATGGCAGAACTGACACTGCTAGCTTCCAGGCTTAGTTTCCTTAAGTAACTGGCAGCTTCCATCTTCTTGCTCTCTTAGGTGCTCACTCTTGGCACCCAGCCACCATGCTGTGAGGAAGCCCAAGTGATCCTGTGGAGAGGCCCACGTGGAGAAGAACCAGAGCCAGCACCAACTTGCCAACCATGTGTGTGAGCCATCTTGAAAATGGATTCTTGAGTCCCAGTTGAGCTGCCCCAGTTGACGCAGCGTGGAGCAGAGGTGAGTTGTCTGCCAAGCCCTGCCCAGACTGCAGATTCTCGAGCAAAATAAATGCTTATTATTGTTTACGCCACTAAGCTTGGAGGTGGCTTTACACAGTAATAGATAAACAGAACAAAATATAACTTACACACAGTAAAGCGTACAGATCTTAAATGTACAGCCTGATGAATTTTTATATTTGTAAATAATCAAGTAGTCATCAATCAGGTTAGATATAGATATTTGCATCTCCCCAGAAGGTTCCCTAGTCAAACAGCTTCTTGAAATACTAACCGGGCACCCGAGCTATGAGCCCACAGTTCTGGGCAGCTCAGCATTTGTTTTTTCTCAGAGATGTTTCCAAACTTTACTGGATTAGAAACAGTCTCTTCAGCATCCATCGATGGAATAGAAACAGGCTCTGATGTGTAGGCCAGAAAAGAGCAAAGGCTCGAATAGAAGACGACCAGATTTCAGTCTGTAACCTCTGGGAAGTAGGTCAGCAGGAAAATGAGCTGATCTGCTCTTAAACCTCGCATCAGCGCATAGGGTGCTTTCTTAATACCTGTAGTAAGGCCTGTGAGGCCTGATTTAGTACTTACAGTCCTAACTCTGTCCGAAGCAACAGAGACCAAAAGGGCTTTGGGGAATCTTTAAGCTGGTTGGAGGAGATCCCCCCAAATCTGCTTCACCAACTGCTTTACTTCAAACTGTGGGCTGATTTCCATTAATCACACTTGGCCCTAATTACCCTGGAACAGCCTTTCTTCCTTAGGCCTGGAGCAGGAATTTTAAGGGGCTCCTGACAAAGCAGGTCCCTGAGACCGAACAATAGTGGTCTCCAGGAAAAGCCTGGGCGAGGAAGTGTCCATCCCCACTCCTGTCCTCCCTGGAGACCCAGGTTCTAGGCCTGCTTGTGATCTCCCCAGGTAGAAACCCGAGTTCCTCCACTAAATAGATTTTCCTTTTGTTGTCACATTAATTTGCAACTCATTAATAGTGACAGAAGTGAGGTACTGCACCGATGTCATTTGCATATTCATGAGTGACTTATTATTAAACAAATAAGATTTTCCTATCTTCGCGAGCACCCAAAGTAAGGCTGAACAGTACATTACGCCGGCCCCGATGCTTTATTCTCTCTTTAATATGTTAATAGATGCAGTTGATTTCTTTAAGTAAATACGCATCTGTAAAACAACACGTACTTTATAAAAGAGAAATCATTTAAGTAATAATCTATTAGCAAAGTTGGCAACAATTTAAGAGGAACAACCCGTTAATACCAACTCGTGAGAATCAATTTGTGAATTTTAACTCGGTTGGGTGGTGGGTTGCGGACGATCGAGGAGGAGGACCTGCGAGAGCGTGTGCGCGCTCAAAACCTCTATTTTAATGAGTTTCCGGAGACAAGCACTCGAATCCTTCGCATCTTTCGGGCGCCGGCTCCCAGTAGGTCGAAAACCGCCCGCGTCCTGACCCGGATCAGCGTTTTTACGACATCCGCAGGGCACTGGAATCGTGATCTGAAAGCAGGCCGGAGCGCCACGTCTACCCCGCCGCTTTCACCGTGCCCACCGGCCCCGCATTAGCACCGGGTTAAGCCGAGTGGGGGCGGGGCAGGGCTTGAGCTCCCGGCGAGACTCCTCCACCGGGCCGGGGCTGGTGGCCTCCCCTCCTATCCACCCCCGCTGCGGCACGGGTTTCGTCACAGCCGGTTCTTTCCTGCCGGGGTCAGGGCGGGTTCCCCCCGCGGCGGCGCGGAGCGCGGGGCCAACCGCGCACCCTTATCTCGGCCGAGTCAGACACTCGCCGCGCGGAATCTGTTGACATTTACTATTGTTCGCAGGAGTCCGGAGCACGGGGCGGGGGCGGGGGCGGGCGGGCCGAGACTGGGAGAGGGAGGGCGGCGAGTGTGGGGCCCGCGGCCGGCCGGGGTGTGTGTTTGTGTGAGCTCGCGAGGGGAAGGGGGGGCGATGCGCCGTCTCCACAGAAAAAAAAAGTGGCTCGCGGGCCCGGAAGCTTCCAAGCCGGCTCACTGGCCGGTGGTGGTTGGGAGACTGCAAGAAGAAAGACGGGGCAGCCGGCGGTGGGGCCCGCGGATGGAGGGGGTCGGCTCCAGCCGCACGGCCCCCGGTGACCCGCAGGACACAAGTGCATTTGTGCCCAGCCGTGGCGGGGATTAAAGTGCCATACGGCCCGAGCGAGGGGGGCGAGGCGAGTGGAAAACAACTCCCCGCGCGCACAAAGCGCGCATTGTTCCAGCCACCTCCATTATGCCGCGCTGCAGCCAAGAGCCCGTTTCGCAACTGCCCGCCCGGCGCTCGCGCGCGCGGGTGCGCGCGCGTACACACACACACACACACACACACACACACACACACGAATTCGCCTGGGCCTAGGCCGGGGGTGGGTGCGCTCCGCCGGGACTGGGAGAGGCCGCAGGGGCTGGGGGGCTGGGGGGAGAAGGGGCTAGCAGGCGTCTCTTTCAGCTCGGCTGTTTTGTCTATTCAGGGCTGGGCTTTTTAATGTCTTCTCTCCCTAATCTCCTCCCCGGCACTTTTCCTTTTCTCCGGTTCCTCGGGCCTGCCCCGAGCGCACCCCGGAGCCTGGAGCTCCCCGGGAGAGGCGGCGACAGTGGGGGGTTGGGGAGGGAGCGCTCTAAGCCGCTGTCACCCGCGGATCCGGATCGCAGCCCCAGGCACGCAGCGCTTGCCTGCTCTGCTGAGGACACGTGCTCGGGAGGAACCGGGGAAGCGTCCCGCCTTCCAAGGAGAGGCTCCCGGAGCGACTCCATCCCGGGCTCTCCAGGACTTCCCCGGGACCGGAGCGGGAGCTGCGGAATCCCGCGCCGCACTGACGGGCCTGCCGCCGGTGCGTGCCAAGTGGGACAGCCCGGCCGCCCCTACCCTCACCAGGCCAGTGCCTGGGCCCTGTTCTCCACTCTCCCCAGCCTTCACGGCACTAGATAGGCTCCCCGAGAGGAATTTAAAGCTTGCCAGCCCCTTAGGACCCTACCCTTTTCTCCCCCGGGAGCGGAGCTGGGGTGGGGATGGGGGGCAGGGAAAGAACCGAGACGCCCCACTCGCCTCCCGCCGCGCCCTCCTGGTGGGCAGGTGGGGAGCGTAGGAGCCCGAGCGCGGCGAGCCAGCGCGGTCTGGTTTCCTTTACGTTTACAAGCTATAAATAAACTTCCCCTTGGGCGGATGCGCGCTGCGTCCAAGGGTGGCTTCCCGCCGAATCAGGCGGGTGGTTTACCATCCAGGCCGGGAGCTGGTCCTAGCGCGGCCTGAGCCCAGGGTGGGGCGCTGGCTCCGGGAAAGCTCAGAGGTCGGCCAGGAGCGGCCGAGTGACCCACCATCCCTGCGGGCCTGGGGCGCCTCTGCGGTGTGGCCCGAGGGTGGGGCTGGGTGATTTATGAGCCGTCACCCACCCCGCCTCTCCCGTTTCACTTGTTTTCCTCGCCTTCTCCAGCTCAAACCCCATTCCCAGAGCCTCGCCCCCAACCCTGCCCGGCGACGATTTGGCAACTGCAGGCTGCTAGAGCGCCAACCCCGGCCCCGGCGGGGCGCGTGTCCGCAGGGCGTGGGTGAGGTCCTCGGTGCTTTCACCCCCGCGCCCCCGCCCGGCGCGAAGAGGGGGCGGCCTTGGCCGGAGAGGCGGGGAGGAAGGGCTGGCCGCGCCACTCCGGAAACCGCGGGCCTGCCGGGTGGATCACTGACCCTCAAGGTCACGGGGCGCGGGGAAACCACCGACCCACGCCAGAGCTGAGGCCAACGCTCCAGTCGTAACCCTCCTGGGGGGTGCGCAGCTCCGCAACGGAGCCCAGAGGACGAGATAGAAGACGTAGCGCAGAGGCCACCACGGGTCCCAACACTGCCCTCCATCAAAGGGGCGCCGTTTCAGTCGGCTCGGCGCCCACACTGCGAAGTCTGGGGCCGGGCCTCCTCGAGTCCCCAGCACACGTGTGTGTGTGTGTGGGGGGGGGGCAGTGTACAGGTACGGGCCTACGGGGACTCTAAAAGGAGTGGGGTGACTCTGGCAGCTGCTACGTTCGTTTCCGCTGAGACTTGGGAGGCCGCGGAGGAGAGGCGGCCAGCGGAGTGGGCGAGAGCCGGGCTTGGGAACGGGGAGGGGGCGTCTTCCCCCCGGGAGGCTCCGTAGCGAGCGCCCCCCAGCATCCTCTACCCTCCCGTCTCCGGGCCGCAGCCCCACACAGCCCCAGGCTCGCTCCTCTGCTCCGTGTTTATTTAACCCTCAACCCCTCCGCGGCAGCTGCGGGTAGAGGGATTCCCGGCGGCGCTGATCCCGGAGCTGGACCCCAACCTCGGGCCGCCGGGAGCGCCCCTCCCGTTCCCGAACCTCGAGGTCGAAGGTCCCAGTGGGCCGGCGCCTCCGCTACCTAAATGGGCCTGGGGACCGTAAGGGGTCGACAGAAGGGGACCCTTGGCAAGGTCCCCATTGTTCCCCGGGAGCTGGGAAGCTGACTCACGCCCCGAACACAGAGCGATGCCGAGTGTTTTCTCGGCAGCCTTCACCCGAGTGCTTTATTTAGACAGGCTTTATTGACAGTACACATGTTTTCGGCTCGTTATTCTGGAGGCGGGAGTGGAAACTGGGCAGAGCAGGAGTTCTCCCCGTGAGCCTCACGTTTTTTGAAGGGGCTGAGGCTCAGCGCAGTCGAAGGATCCCACTCCCGCTTGCTGTGTTGTTCCCTAGTGAGATGACGCGGAGGAAAACAGCGACCGGGTGGCAGTGGAGGGCGCTGTGTGTGGGGGGGGTCCACAGGGGGTCACCCCCTCCCACAGTGCCGCTCTTCAAAACGCATAGCATATCCGCAGGCCCACTGTACAGACTCGGGGTGGGGACAGAAATTCACACAGACGACACACACCAGCTTAGTGAGAAAAGCGTCTTTAACTCTTTTTCCTGGGCTTCTTCCTTCCGGTTTTGGACTTCTCGGGTTATCCAGGTCTTGGTCTCTCTGGATTCTGGGAAAGGCCTTGTCCAGATTCCTGAGTGGAGGGTACAGGCAGCTACTCGGTAAGTGGGGTGGTCCGGTCAGGGGCTGCAGGAAATTGTCTGAGCTAGGTGAAATAGTTTCCAAGACCTTTTGGGGGTTTTGACTCGAAGCTGGCGATGTTAAACCAAACCAAGGTTAATGAGTTCTCTCTCCTGACTTTTTAGGTGCACTTCAGAGAAAACTGGGGGTGGCGCTCTTTAGAGGAAGTAGGTTTAATGGCATTTCCTCTCATTTTTCTCCACTGCGAGGTGTTGCAGTCGTCCCCCCTGCTGCTTGCAGAGTTCAGTAGCCTCTCTCTGGTTGGGGGTGGCAGAAAGGCTTCTCTGGGGTCCCTCTTTGGGGGGGCCCGCAGCTGACTTGGTCTCTCATGGCCACTGAATTCGAAGTCTTAGCCTGTTTGCTTGCTTCTGACTCCTGCTAGGAGTGAAGGGCAGCCTGACCAGAGGTGCTCGGGCCCTAGGAAGTGCACAGGATACAATACAGACACCCTTCTCCTGGCCTTCCCCTAGCGCAGCCCCGGGTCTCTTCAGGAGTCAAGGCCTAAACAGCCTTTGCCTGGGTTTCTCTCCCCGTCTTGAGTCTCTGGCTGCAAATCCTCAGCTGCTTTCTGGGGTTTATCTGCAGCGCTTCCCTTCCTGAAGCCCACACCCTTTGGTCCCTGCCCCCTGGCTTGCGGGGCTGACTTTTCGCCTGCGCACATGCCCACCCCATTCCCGTTTTCAAGCCGCCGTGTTGGAGCTGTGCGGACCAGAGCTGAACTGTGGCCATGCGAGAGAAGGAGGTGGCTTGACCTTTGCAGGAAGGGAAGAGAAGGCGGATTCACAGCTCGCAGCGCTGCTGGGAGACCCGGGGCTGCACAGGGAGCCGCAGGCGTTGCTACAGCCCCAGAAGCTCTGACGGGAGCCTGTAAGAGGAAACCAGCTCCGGGAGGCCGAGAGCTTCTGTGCGATGTGTGTGTGTGTGTGTGTGTGTGTGTGTGTGTGTGTGTGTGTGTGTATGCGTGCACAAGCCGCTCATCGAGAGAGGAACTGCCTTTGTTGTGGGGAGGGGAGGGGGGAGGCTGAGGCTGCTGCCAGTGTAGGGCAGTCGGCAGTGGGGGGAGGCTCACAGGGAGGCTGGGGGCCAAGTTTGGGGCTGCAGTGATGGATGGGGCCTCCAGAGAAGACAACTGCTAAAAGAAGCTGCTCTTAAGAGGCCCAGGCACCTGGACACTGGCTCATCAGATGTTGGGGGGCATGGGGGGAAGGTATTCCAAGCAACTTAGGAAAGTCCAGCCTAGAGGGGCTAGAATTTAGAACTGCCAAAGGATAGAGAGCCTGGAGCCAGCTTGGGTTTTTAAACATTAAGATTTGGGGTGGCGTCTTTGAGACAGCACCTTCCCGGGGAAAAACAGCAGGCCCTTTACTTGGAAGTCCCCCGAGGCCCCAAGTACAATGAGCCGGCAGTCCAGGCTCACCCACAGGGGCGTGCGTCTGTGGAAGGGGCTACAGAAAGTGCAGCCCCCGCCGGTCGCTTCCCAGGCTCCGGGCGAGGGAGCGGGCAGCGGTGGGGCGGACCCACTGCACACCGAGACCGCTGCCACCGGGGGGTGAGGCGGGGCAGGTGCTGCTTAGCTGCTGGGAACCATTGTTTGAGTCTGCACCCAGCGCTTCTCCAGCCGGGCTAATTCTCCACGTGTCCAATTTTCATGTCTGAAAAAAAGCAGCAGTACAGAAACAAAACCATATGACAGGACTGGGCTGCAAACCTTGAAGAATCGAGAGGGTGGGAGAGGTGGCGGCTGGGAAGGGGGAGGGGAAAGAATGTGTGTGTGTGTGTGTGTGTGTGTGTCTGTGGGTGTGTGGTGGCGGCGTGGGGCGGGCGGCGGCGCACAGTCCAAAGTTTCGCCCATTTTCTACCCGATCTCACCTCCCGGCGTGCTCATCTGATGCCTTTCCAACTCCCTCAAACGATTCCGCAGCCCCAGCGCCCGCGGGAGTGTGGAATTACAGTCGGGAGGCAAGGCGCTGCCGCGAGCCGCGACGCGCAGAGCCGGGGGGTGCGGAAGCCCAGGCCCGCAGCAACGAGACGCCCCGGCTGGCTCGGGCTCGCGTACCCCCGCCCCTGCGGCTCCGTCCCCTTCCCGGTCCGGAGCGGGAAGGTTCGTCACCGCACACGCTCTGCTGGCTGCGGGACTGTGGGGAGGGGGAGGAGGGGTACGGGGCTTCTCCCGCCTACCTCTCCGGGGCGCGATGCCCCCTTTCCCCTTCCTGAGATCCATTTCCTTAAAAAATAGCCTAAGGGCCGAACGTTTAGCTACGGGTTCGGCCTTTCCCCACCCCCTGTGCCCTCTCCGCGTTCCCTAAACCCGCCAGGGCACTTTAGGCCCGGCTTCCCCCCCTCCCCCTCGCTTCCGCCCATGCACGAGCTAGTGGCGGTCACTCCTGCGACTCTTCGCAGGCCGACGGCCCGGAGCTTTGTTCTCCCGGGGCTTCCCCTCCCCCCCTAAGTCATCCCCGGCTCCACACTTTATCTGCCCCCCTTGCACGTCCGCGCACACAAACAACCCAGGTTCATAATCTCATTAGCATAGGCCTGGATCTGGGTGGCCGCGAGGCTCCGCGCGCGACCCGGCGCAGCGCTGTACTTCGCCGCGACCCGGAGTTTCCATCAGGCGTGAGCCCTGGGCGGGGGCGGGGATGTGGGCTTTGGGGCAGGATTGGGGCCGGCCGGGAGATGGAGGCCGCCCGGGGCAGCCGGAGCCGCGGGAGGAAGGCCCCTCCCAGCGCCCAGTTGCCGTGGTCCCCGGAGCAGATGGCAACTTTGTCTCCTGGTGTGCGCGCAGCGACTTTCAACACATTCAAAAGGCTGCGCTCAGCCTGTCGGGGAAGCCTCGCTGACATTCAGAACCGATTAAAGACCCGAGACGGTGCCAGGCGCAGTGGAGAGTTATGAATTAATCATGGGGGTTACCGATATCTGAGGCTCCCCAGGGCAGCCCCTCAATTATTAAGCAGCCCCCACTGCCCACTCCTGACCCCACCCCCAGCCGCAAAGCGGGTAGGCCCGGCGTCTTTTGCGCTGCCCCAATTAACAGCCACCGGGTAATGTGAAAAGTGTTTGCCCTGCCACCCGAAGTGCGGGCTCAGGCTGCGCCGCTGGGCCTGCCAGACGCACGCCGGGCAGAAAGCTCAGCCTCTGGGACAGGCCCCGCGTGAGCGTCGCACTCCCGCCCGGGAGTCGGGGGTGGAGTGAGGCGCGTTCTCAGGCTCTGTGCCCCAGGCGCGGCTCCCTTCACCTCTGCAGGTGGGGAGGCCCTGGCTAGAGGGCGACGCCGGGGGCCACCCTCCACAGGGTACATGTCCTGGGTCTCCGGAGTAGCGGCAGGCTCGTGGTTTTGTGTAGTGGCTCTGGCGATGTTCCAGGCATGGAAAAGCGAGGTTTGTGTGTCCTGTGAAACCCCGCACAATCCCTGGGCCTTCTAGGAGGCCCACTGGCTGGAACCCTCATGCCCCAAGCAGCCCAGAGTCCCCCTAAATGGGAACCTCCTCGACTACCGAACCCCTTGTCCGCATATTAAATCACGCACACCCTTCTAATCTTCCCTATTTATTTCCCGGGCCTGCCTGGCCACAGATTTCTGCAAGACAGAGCCGTCTTCGGGTTCCTCCTGCTTCCAGAGGGGCCATAAAAAACAGATGGTCTCATTAGGAACAATTTATGCATATATATTTCGAAAAGTTCAGCAGAGCCGGGGTAGGTTTGCAGCCCCTGCGTCAGGCAGGAGCAAAATATCACCACTTGCAAATGTTTCCAGTTTGCAGAGTAATGGTCTATCCAAAGCAGCTAAGCAACGAATTACTCAAACACTAGAAGGTTAGATGCCAACATTATCACATTCCTCGTGCTCCTTAAACCGTCCTCCTCCGCGGTCACTGGATTTCGGAGGGAGGCTCGCTGGCCGCGCACCCCTACGCCCGCGGCTTCCTTTCAACGACTATTTCCAATCTCCAAGTCAAATCACTTATTAATTATAGAGGCAACTCGAGCAAACCCAATTACCCGTAGGCAGCCCTTCCCAGATGGGAAGTCTGTCTCGCGGCTCCCACGGTGGCCCAATTTCTGGGGAGCCTTTTTTTGCGTACGATTTCTTTTTGTCAGTGGTCCGCCAGCGGCCCTGAAGGTTTCCTCTCCCTGGTTTTTCTTCCTAGAGGCAACTCCATTTTCTTACCCAGTTCCCTTTCCTTCCTCCAAGGAGACCTCCCCGCCCCTTAGGAGGCTCTGCCTTCAGGCTAAATTTACCGCCGCGCCAGGTTTAAGCCTTAGGCGTTGCAGACCTGGCGCTGGAATGGCGGAGGCTGTAGACAGAGCCCTATTCATTTGCAAAGGCGGAAGGCTGAGCGATTCGCTCGCTTGGCTGCCCTTCTACTCCTCAGTCTTCCCTTCAGGCCTAGCCGGTGTCTTGGACTCGCCATGATCTGTGAGTTGTGACCCTGGGCTCCGCAGGGGTTCACTCCAGGTCGGAAAAAGGCCACTTCACTTTTTAATGCCGCTACGGTTCTGGCCGTATGGTAATAATAATAATGCTAACCACCAGGACTTTTTGTGCCAAGCAGTTTATATATACATACATCTTCTTTAAACCTCGCTGTCGCGCATTTATATAGGCATCATTTCTCCCATTTTGCAGATAAGAAAACTGAGGTTGAGAAACTTGCCTCAGATCACGCTGTTACTTGGATATGAAGCCCTTAATCCAAAACCTGCGTTTTCATTCACGGCTTCAAAGACACCTTCCAGAATAGTGTAAGCCGTAGGGGGGAGGAGGGGCGGTTGGCGTACAGCAGAGGAGGCCTAGCAGCGCAAAGGCCTCGGAGTGGGCCGGGCGTCGAGTCGGCATTGGGACAGCACACCGGCTGGACGGGAGAGAGACCTGGAAAACCGAGGCGCGCCTGGGATTTCGAGCGCTAGGGTGGCTGCACTGGCTTGGGGCAGGGTTGCGGGGCAAAGCGCGGCTGCCAGGGTCTTGCGGCGCGTGGAGAGGGGTCCTGAAGGGACCGCGACAGCGGCTTCCGGGGCTGTGGCGCGAGTGGGACGTGTTGCGCGGTGCGGAGGACTGGTCCCGGCGACCTGGGGGGCGCGCAGCGTGCGAGAAGCCTCGGGAGATACCCAGGGGCCATTGGCCGCGGCCGCGCCTCCCGGCCGCGCTCACTAAGATGGAGCCAGCAGTTCCGCGGAGGAGGGGAGGAGAGGGGAGGGGAGGGAGGGGAGGGGAGGGGAGAAGAGGGGAGGGGAGGGGAGGAGGAGAGGGGAGGAAGGGATGGAGGGGAGGGAGGAGAGGGGAGGGGAGGAGAGGGGAGGAGGGGAGGGGAGGAGAGGGGAGGGAGGGAGGGGAGGGGAGGAGGGTAGGGAGGGAGGGGAGGGAGGAGAGGGGAGGGGAGGGAGGGAGGACAGGGGAGGGAGAAGAGGGGAGGGAGGAAGGGGAGGGAGGGAGGGGAGAGGGGAGGGGAGGGAGAGAGGGAGGGGAGGGAGGAGAGGGAGGAGAGGGGAGGGGAGGGGAGGGAGGGGAGCGGGCAGAGGGATGCGCGGGCGAGCTGGTAACCGTCTGCAGCGAGGAGTGTAATTGCCCCTGTGACCGCGGGCGACGAGGGCGGGGCGCGCGCCCGGCCTCCTCCCTCCCACTCCGCCGCCGGCGCGGAGCTGGCTTTTGGCTGGGAAGGCGCAGAGCACCTCGAGGGCCTGGCCGGCTCAGCGCAGGGCGAGTCGGGTGCTAGCTCTCGCCTCCTGGACAGCCGTCCTCGGCGCTCCCGCCTGGGGCCTTCCTCCTGCGCGCCGGCCACTTCCTTTGGCTCCCAGGCCCTTCCAGGCACCGGCTTCCCTCTTCCTTAGGGTGCGCCCCGGCCCGGGCCTGGGGTAGTCAGCCGCGCCCGGGTGACATTGGTCACTGGAGAGCGGCGTTCCCTGGAGGGGGCGCGGCGGTCAGCCTCGGGTGGTGGGTGACCTAGGAGACCCTACACCCCACCCTCGCCCCGGGCGAGCCCTGAAGCCCGCGGGCCTCGGGGGTCGCCCTGGGCCACCCCTGCTCGGCGAGGCCGAGCTTGGCTGCGCACACTTGGCCGCCTGTCCCCGGGTCGGAGGGGAGACGGACTTCGGGCACTCTCCGAGCCGCCGGATCTCCCCGCGCCGTCGGCTGGTGCGCTTTGCCCTTTGGTGGGTTCCTGGCCCTGCGCCGAGCAGAGGGGGCCGGGTCGGTGGTGGAGAAGGGGGCCCCGGCCGGCCAGGGATTCCGGAGTTTGTAACCCGTGTAGTTTCTGGCTTTCACGGCTCGTTTGAAATCCTCCCACAGGAAGATGTCTGCCTAGGAGGCCTGCGCGGCTCGGAGCCCCGCGCGGCCACCCGGGTGTGTGTGTGCGGGTGTGTGTGTGTGTGTGTGTATGTGTGTGCGCGCGCGCGCGCACGAGACCCGGGAGAAGGGAGAAGGAGCCGGCCTCAGCACTTTCTCAGCTGCAGCGCTGCGATCGCGTCGTGCGGCGCAGGGCCTGGCACCCGGGGCTCGCCCTCACCCCAGCCTCGGCCCGGCGGACGCCCCGGCGCCCCTCTTGAGCTTTCTCCCTGCCCCCTGGCAGGGGCTGTTAACACAAGCAGGTGATGGCGCCCTGGCGCCCGTCGTGCGTTGGTCTTTATACCTCGTGAGTTCAACACTAATGAGTTATGGGTTGGCCCACGAAAACATAATGTGTAAATTAGGAATTTAATGATGTGTAAGATTAAAAGCTGCGCAGGGTTGCATTTATTTAAGGCTGCCATCTTGTGTTCGCAGAGAAATTACTTGAACGACATTGACCCCCCTCGCCCGTAGGACTGGAAATGGCGCGGGGGCGGGGATGGGTTCTGGGGGCTTGAGGCCCTTCTCGCCTCTCTCGCGGGGCAGGTGGTGGTCTGTGACGAATGAGGGCTGATTTTGGGTGGGCGCATTCACAGGAGGGGCTGATTAAACTCTTTCCCCGTTTCTGGGGTCCGGGATTGGCAAGGCCCACAGAGGTTGCCAATTTCTGGGAAACTTATTGCTTCTTCCTGTCCTGATACGCTCACGCGTTTTAGGGGTTGTTTCCAGAATTCAAAAGCAACTATTTTTTGATTTTTTAAACCCATTTCCCTTCATTTGTCCAAGCTGCAAGTGTTGGGTCTGCCCTCACTGAACATGAACCCATCCCTTGGAGCAGCCAGGGGCCCCCAGGCCCAGGCAGGCCTGGAATCTGGATCCTCAACCCTCAGGTTCGTACAGATTCAGCTCACTTTTTGTAGGATTCTTTTCTTCTTTTGCAAATTCGCGGGGAAATGGAAAGCAGAGACTCCCTGTCTTTTTGCTCTGACATTGGGGCTCCCTGCTCTGTGCCACCATGCCTGTGTACAGGCCAGCTCTCACCTCAGTACTGTTTCCTGCAGTTTTCTTTTTCCAGCAAAAGCTTCTGGTGATGTATGTGGCCTGAGGCTCCCTCTCAGGTGCTCCTTAGACCCAGGTGAGGCACGTGATGCCATCTTGGGGAAGCTGCACCCAGCAGCCACCAGGCCGAGCTTTTCCATCTGGTTCTGTGGCCGGAGCGACTGGCAGGTGGGATGCCTTTTGTGGCCGCCAGACGTGAGGACTCTCTGACAGTCTCTGCCCAGCCCTGTGGTGGCTGAGGAGGGAATGAGGTAAGGCTGGGCATTCCTGGGATCCAGTCCAGAGCTGGCTGCTCACCCCCCTGGGAAATGAGGGCTCTCCTCCCAAAGGGACTGCTTTCCACCTGGAAGAATGTGATGGTCTGGAAGGGCCGGAGCTGTAGTGCTTAGGGGGCATGGGAGGAGTAAAAGCAAAGAAAGGATTGGATCATGAACTTTTATAGAGGGAACCAAGGCTTGTCTTGGTAAATTACAGAGCTCCAGGGCCTTGAGGGAACAGGGAGGCCTCCAACGTGTATTTTCTAGGCCTTGAAAGAGTTAATGGGAGAAATGTTGTTCCTGGTTTGTCTGTTTGCTCAGGCCCCACACTTATCTAACCAATCACGGAAAGGGTATAACTTTAGAAGTTTCGTTCTCTCTCTCGCTTGGCTGGGAATTTCAGAAAACCCTTGCTTAAGTAATCACGATAATCCTTTCAAATTCCTTAGGGTCTGAGGCCATTTGGTGTTCCTACTTGAGTCCTGTTTAAGGAAAAAAAAAAGACAAGGAGAGAAGAAGGCAGCCTGTAATAAAGAACATTGCAACAACATATCCCTCTGAAAACTACCCCCCCCCCCCACATGGCTTTTTTGCCCAGATAAGCTTCCTAAGTGGGTCCCTAGGTTTCTGAGAAATGGTACTGCCAGGTCTGGATGTTGGCGGCAAAGGGGAAGATCAAAGGGAAACCAGGTGAGGGGGCCACAGTTTCCCTTTTGGTGAAAACATGAAGGGGACACTTGACCTCCTTGGGGAGCTGGGGGAAGCATATCGCATTGTGGGGAGCAGGTCAGAGTTTGAGGTGCTGCTGATAAGATGTGCTGTTGGAATCAGAAAGAAGGTGTGTGTTGGGCTTCCCTGGTGGGGCAGCGGTTAAGAATCCGCCTGCCAGTGCAGGGGACACGGGTTCGAGCCCCGGTCCGGGAAGATCCCACATGGCGCGGAGCGACTAAGCCCGTGAGCCACAACTACTGAGCCCGTGTGCCACAACTACTGAAGCCCGCGCGCCTAGAGCCCGTGCTCCGCAACGAGAGAAGCCACCGCAATGAGAAGCCCGCACAGCGCGACAAAGAGTAGCCCCCGCTCGCCGCAACTAGAGAAAGCCCGCGCACAGCAACGAAGACCCAACCCGGCCAAAAATAAATTAATTAATTAAAAAAAAAAAAGAAAGGTGTGTGGTTTCTCGGAGCGCCTTCAGCCAACTCTTTTCATCAGTGTTTGTTGCATGATTGTTCCTAAGGGGTCCTCCAGCCCTGGACCTGCCCTCTGCAGCCCAGATCAGCCTGTCATGGAAAAATGCCATGCCACCACCTCTGTCCCTAGCCACACTGTCCCTGATCCAGGGCCTCGGGCCTCGGACGTCCTAGCTCTTTATGCAGCCTGGCCGCCTTCAGTCCGCGAGGATTACTGCCCCCCACCCCCACCCCAGAACGTCTTCATTGAGCTATCACAGCACGCTGGCCAGGCCTGTTCCCATTTCTGGTGACATTCTCCAGGGTTTTGTTTCGTCCTTTATACACCATTCCCAGAGAGGCTGCAGGAGGAAGTGAAAGAATGCTTGGCTGAATTTTTATAGGTCTTTCCTAGTCCATTCTGCAGCTGATCTAGCCCTACATGCTTAGGCAGGCCTCCCCTGCTCTGCGCCCTGGTGTGGGGGGGAGATGATTTCAAAGGGACTTTTCAGCTCAGACATTCTGGTAATTTCTTTGACAAGGCTGGAAGGAGGTAGGGTTCGCATCCTTAAGACACGATACAGGGGAAAGGCAAGTTTTGATTGATGGGGAGGTTTCGGTGTTTACGGCTTTGTTGGCCGATCCTCAGATGTGGTAGATGGCTTTGGCTTGTCTGCTCTACACTCGGTCCCGCTTCTAGATTCAGAACCCACACTTTGTTTGGAGGAACCACTTCTTTCTAAGTACGAGTGCTTTGTGGGAGGGGATTGGCTCCATTTCCCAGCTGCACAAGTGGGATGAGCGGGGCATTTGAACCTGCCCCCTCACCCCGCTTTGGTCACAGTGATTGGTTCAGAGATGGGTATGTGACCTGAGTGGGTCCCAGAGAGACAGTTTCAGAACTTGCTGTTTCTAGTGGAAAAGAGAATCATGCTTTCTACTGGGGTTACCAAAAAGATAGGCTATAAGCCTGGGCTGGCTGGCAGCCTGAGGAAGGAGCCAACAAGGACAGAGCAGAGCCAGGTGACAGAGTCTTCATTGTTTGAAGCCCTGGATCCCGTTGAACCTGAAGCCAGCCCTGCCCCAGGATATTTCAGTCATATGTGCCAATAAATTCCCTTTCTTTGCTTAACTCACTTGGACCTGGGTTTTCTGTCACTTGTAGTTGAGAGAGTCTTAATTTACCTGCCACCCTGGGGAAGCATAAAGGTCACTACCCCCTGACAGGTTCAGAAAAGTTAAATCCAAGAGGTACGGAACCAGGATGGGAACTCAGATCTCCCTCCACCACAGTGCTTGGCCCAAGGAGCTTTATCAACATCGTAGTTTTCTCTTTTTCTGGCCGCTTTACATCTTTCCAAAGGACCCACCCAGAAGTGACCCTAGTATGCTGGGGCATCTTCATCGTGGTTGGTGCCAGGGGAGAATGTTTGCTTTTATGTCTGGTGGAGCCTGTCCAGGGTTTCATGCTTTGCTCTCAAACCCTCTCCCGCGATTAACTTCCTTTCTTTTGGTTTTCTGTTTTGCTTTCTTTTCCTTGTTCCAAGGACATTTTCTTGACTCCCATCCATTCCCTTAATCTGATTTTCTATATTCTACTTTAAAGACACTTCCCAGGCCTGGGTCTGGAAACAGTGCTTAGAACATAGTAGTAAGTGCCTGGTAATTGTTAGTTTGCTGTGGCTTCAATTACATTACTTCCTTTCCCCTTTTCCACCAGGTATTGATACTTTGTCTCCCTTCTTTTGAACAGTTCCTAAGGCCCCAAGTCTTTCACGAAGCCTTAGCAGTATCTGAGAAAGAGGTGGCCATCTTCCCTGGCTCTAGCCTAGATAAACGTGTGTGGCCCCCTTTCCTCCCTACCCCAGCCCTGTCACAGTGTAAAATACCAAGAGCCCTGGACTAGGAGATAAGAGGAGACCCGGCGTCAGGCATAACTCTAGTTAGTCTCACTCACACCCATTCCAACTCTCTTCTGCTTTCTTATTCTCTACCATAGAGGCTAGATAGCGACGTTCTCAAATTGCAGGCTACTTTAGAGCTAGTGGTGGCCATGTGACTCAATTCTGGTCAAGGAGAGGTAAGCAGAAATCTCTGGGAAGGGTTTCCCTTCCCAAATAGGGCAAAACCTTGAACAGAGAAGAATTTTAATCCCTCTGTCTTCTTCCTGTCTGGAACTCAGATCCTGTGCCTGGAGGTGCAGCAACCATCTTGGGACCGTGGGGATGAAACCTGCATGCAGTGCAGGAAGACAGGAAGGGTCTGGGTCCTGGATAACTGGAGCAGATGCATGAGCCCTGGATACTGTATGTTCCTCTGGACTTCCCTTGCAAGAGAAAACTTAACCCCTTACTCAAGCCACTGTTTGTCAGGATTTCTGTTACTCGTGGCATTCATTTTTTTAATTAATTAATTTATTTATTTTTGGCTGCGTTGGGTTTTTGTTGCTGCATGCAGGCCTTCTCTAGTTGCGGTGAGCGGGGGCTACTCTTCATTGAGGTGCACGGGCTTCTCATTGTGGTGGCTTCTCTTGTTGCGGAGCACGGGCTCTAGGCACGCAGGCTTCAGTAGTTGTGGTGCACGGGCTCAGTAGTTGTGGCTCTCTGGCTCTAGAGTGAAGGCTCAGTAGTTGTGGCGCACGGGCTTTGTTGCTCTGCGGCATGTGGGATCTTCCCGGACCAGGGCTTGAACCTGTGTCCCCTGCACTTGCAGGCGGATTCTTAACCACTGTGCCACCAGGGAAGTCCCTCGTAGCATTCTTATAATTGACACAGCTGGGCTCTGTTCCCAGCTCTGCTCTAATTAACTGTGTGGTCTTGGGAAAGTGACTTCACCTCTCTGGGCCTCTGTTTCCTTATTTGGAAAATGAATATTTGTGAGTACATGCTTTAGAAGATTTTTCTTATATGTGTATATATAATATGTGTATCTCCACAAGACTATTATTTTAGCTATGACATTATGATGTGCTTAGGTGTGGATTTCTTTTATTTTTATGTTTTTATTTTTAAAAAATATTTATTTATTATTTATTTTTTATTTTTGGCTTCGTCAGGTCTTAGTTGCGGCATGCGGGATCTTTTCGTTGTGGTGTCTGGGCTCTTCGTTGTGGCGCATGGGGTTCTCTCTAGTTGTGGTGTGCGGGCTCAGTAGTTGCAGCACACAGGCTCTGTAGTTGTGGCACGCAGGATCCATAGCACGTGGGCTCTGTAGTTGCAGCACACGGGCTCTCTAGTCGTGGCACATGGGCTGAGTAGTTGTGGCTTGAGGGCTTAGTTGCCCCACTGCATGTGGGATCTTAGTTCCCCAACCAGGGATCAAACCCTTGTCCCCTGAATTGGAAGGCAGATTCTTAACCACTGGACCACCAGGGAAGTCCCAGAAGATTTTTTATAACTAACAGATTCTGATTTTATGAATGTAGCTTTGTGTCTTTTTCTGTTTTCTCTGCCTGTGTTTAGGTCTTATCTTCTCAGACTGCTACCTCGCCTCCTGACTTCCAGGTCTGCTCCACTTTCTTTTTTTTCTTTTAAATTGAAGTATAGTTGATTTATAATATTGTGTTAGTTTTAGGTGTACAGCAAAGTGATTCGGTTTTACATATATTAAATATATATATATTTATATATCTGTATCCTTTTGTTGGATTCTTTTCCATAATAGTTTGTTACAAGATATTGAACATAGTTCCACGTGCTATACAGTAAGTCCTTGTTGTTTATGTATTGCTTCATTTCTAAATTTCACTACCCCTGATTAACCCAAATTATAGGAAGACTGCTTTGTTATGCTTGAAAATTGCTAATGGTCCTTCTTACCCACAAAGTAGAATACTGAGTCCTTTTAAAAAATTCCCTACAAATGTCAAGGGGTGAGTATACTACCGTGATAACGAAGATCCTGTGTAATTGTCTCTACAACAGAGAACTGATCAACTGCATAGGGAAGATTGTAGAAAGAGATTGAAAACAGCACGAGAACTTAATCCATGACAAACAAAGCAACCGAATCACATTATTTAATATTTAATACTTATTTCAGAAATGCCATTAGCACCAATTATTGGTCTAGAGAAGAACTAACTTGGATTTGGATCTCACACCAGACCCTGCTCCCACCCACCAAAAAAAAGAGAGATTCTGGATGGGTTAGAGTTAAATATAAAAACATAACAAAAAAGTGAACAACATAACAAAAAAAAAAACTTAGAAGAAAATAGAAGCATATTTATAACATCTACAGGAGGGTAAAGTGGACTTCATAGAAAATGACAAGAACAAAATGCTATGTTTCAACATAAGAATAAAGAAAGCTTTTACACAATAAAGGTGTGGGTCTATTTTGGGTTCTGTATTCTTTCCCTTTGATGTATGCATCTGGCCCTCCATCAACACCACACAATCTTGATGATGGTAGCTGTATAGCAAGCCCTCATATCAGATGGAGCGAGAACTCAGAGTCTTTTGACCTTGAAAGCCTCTGTGAGCTGACTCAGTTTACCGTTCCCTCTAACCAGTCTGCTCCGTGCACTCTCCCTTACACACACGAGCACACTTGAACTCTTCGTTGCCTGCCTGGAATGTTGGGCTCCAGCCTGCGTCTGAGACCAACTCTTCCTTTAAGGTTTCCCTCAGTTTCTTCCTTTTTCCTGAAAACTTTCTTGGTTCCCACTGCTTCTCACTCCAATCTTTTTTTTTTTTTTTGCGGTACGCGGGCCTCTCACTGTTGTGGCCTCTCCCGTTGCGGAGCACAGGCTCCGGACGCACAGGCTCAGCGGCCATGGCTCACGGGCCCAGCCGCTCCGCGGCACGTGGGGTCTTCCCGGACCGGGGCACGAACCTGCATCCCCTGCATTGGCAGGTGGACTCTTAACCACTGTGCCACCAGGGAAGCCCCTCACTCCAATCTTAAAAGTGATCATTCTTTCCCACTTGAGTTCCCAGCACTCTTTATCTGTATCATTTACTCGGGCTTTAAAATGTTATCCTTTTTACGTATTCGTGTTCCCCATGTGTAACCGTAGCCTTCTTGATTATGGGTTCCAGGTCCCTGACACACACACTGCCGGTATACGATAGGTACTTAGCAAATGGCTCACTGTTGGAGAAAAAGAATAAACCAAACTCCATCGCTAATTCAGGAAGGCACAGGTGTGTGGAATTACAGGTGGCCAAAAGTACGCATGCATCCTTTAAGTATGGGTACACTTGGAAGTTGATTTGCAAGAAGGTCTCTGACATCTTATTGGTGGGAAGCTAAGTCTTCTGCAGAAATAAGTTGATAAAGGCTCTATATTTAAACATAACCTGAAGTGGGTGTTATAACTAGCGCTACAACCCAGCTGCATAACAAACAGCCCCCAAATCCCAGTGACTTACCACAAACACTTATTTCTCACCCATGGATGGCTGTGGCTTCTCTGCTCCAGGCTAGGGGTTGGATTTAGGTCAGCTCCACGCATCTCTCATTCCAGGGTGTCAGGTTGAAGCAGCAGCAGCTACCTGGAGGCATGTTCTTCTCCTGGTGATGGCAGGAGTGCAGGAGGCCAGGCCAAACCAAGTAAGCACATTTCAAACCTCTGCTTGTGTCGCATTTACTTGTCTGCCATTGACCACAGCGAGTCACATGGCCGAACTGACATCAGTGGGGCCCGGAAGTATATTCCTGCCCTGGAGGGAGTGCAGAGAGGGGTTGCAGTGGGGAAGGGGAGTGAATATTTGCTGAGCGATGCTGCTGTCTAGCATAGCGTATACAGTGCACGAACAAAGGCCTGAAGCCGGAGGGGTGGAACTGAGCCACTTGGGACCACACAAAAAGATCCAGGAGGAAGCAGGGCTAGGGAGGGGCTCTCACCGGGTTCTCGGTTGGAGGCTGGTATCAGAACCCGCCACGTGTGCTTTACAGCTTGCGCTTAAAGTGCTCGCAGTGCGCACAGCTCTGAAAAAAATCCAATCCGGCAGAAGTGGAGGACTCATCCAGGTGCACGTAAGGACATTGAATCTGCTGTGGACGTCGCAAATCAATTTTTCCCCCTCAGTGATTTTTCCGCCTCTCCTTCCACCATTCATCCTTAGTGGGGAAGAATTTGGATTCCCATTTTCTTATTATGAAATATCGGACGGTGGGAAGGCATAACCTTTTCAAAGCAATTGCAATTAAGCTTCTGGAACGGGGAGTCTCTTCTCTCAGGTGTCTGCTGTTGGAGTCCTTCGAAAGCCAGAAGAGAGAGAAGCTGGAAATCTTTTCTAGATGAGGGGGAAGAGCTGCGGTTTGACGGGAAGCTCTCCAGGTTCTACTCGCTGTTCCTCGTGGGAACAGATTCTAGGTGGGGAGCAGGGCGACCCAGCGTGTTCCCACCTCTTAGAGAGACTTGGCCCCCGACAGCTGAAGAGCACACTCCCACCCTTCCCCTCAGCTTTGCCCAATGCATTTGTTGCAGGCTTGCTTCTCAAGGGGAATGCAGGAGCTGGTGCTCAACAACCGAAGAGAACCAATGTTACACATCTCTTCCCAACTCTCCTGTCCGTGATGGAAAGGTGGTAGCTTGAAATCGACCAGGGTGGGAGTATTAACACTACAGAAATCGGCAAACACTGCAAGCAGGTTTTTTTTTTTTTTTTTTCCTGGAGAGCCAGTTGTTAAACATTTACCTGCATATCACTGCTGCTGAGGAAAAGTCCAGGCCATTGCACCTTAGATGGACCTTTCTCGAGGTTTCTCGGAAGTCCACTGTCCTCCTGGTAAAGGCAAAAGGAAAGTTTGTGAGATAGGGGTTGGGGGTAGACATAGGAGAACCAAGGTGTGTGTGTGTGTGTGTGTGTGTGTGTGTGTGTGTGTGTGTGTGTGTGTAGAAATGGAGTTGTACTCTCCCGTGTTTGTTCAGCTCTTAAAATAGAAAAGGAGCCTTCAAACATTTTATTTTTAAATTCAGCCAGTCCTGCACGAGGCTGATGGGCTGCCACCTGGACAGAGGCAGACCCGCGGTGGGACGGATGGGAGGAAGTGGCCGAATCTGCAGGGGCCGCCCAGGTCTATCCTTTTTCATCGAGCACACGCCTGTCATCCATCACCTGAAAAGGTTATAAATCTACCCAGTGTTGAAAAGCCCCAGAATGAACTGAGTGGAATTAAACGTGTGCCACGTGAGAGGGCTCGGCTGGCGGACTCCCCTTCATCTTGCGTCGGATGTTGAGGGCTTTGAGAGCTCAAGAGACATTTACTGAATGAAGGAGTGAATGAATGAACGAGTGAGTGAAGGCGGAAGTTGTTTTTCGTGCCTCTGCTCCTTTCCTTCTGTATTTTCATTCAGCAAATATGTTTTGAGCACCCAACTTGTGCAGGGCACCATGTCCCCAAGACTCAGCGTGGCTTGTGGCCTCAGCTACTTGATCTGTGATCTGAGGGCTGGGTCTGGGTTTTCTACCTCCTGATCCCCTGCCCTGCCCACACGAACCCCATCATTAATTCCTGCTGGTGCGGCCGCCCCCGTCGCCCCTTTGGCATGGTGTTGGCAATCTCTGAAGGAGAAAGGGATAATTTTGTCTCCTGTCACGTAGCAAAATAAAATTTTTTGGCAAGCACGAAGCCTGGGAGGCCTTTACTGCCACACGTATAATTAGAACTTTGGGCTAAACCCATCCCTGAGGAGCAAAACATTTCATTTTAAGGCACATGCTTTTTGATTTGTTTATTAAAAAAAATTTTTTTTTCCAAAAAAGCAGTTCCCTTCATTCCCTCTGATGACATCACAGCTGAACACAGCACAGAGCTCTTCACCACTGTAAAGGGGGAACAGTTTGCATGCCGTATTTGACTTCAAACCCTTATGACCCATGACTAGAGCATTCCAGACCTGCACTCGGAGCCTGGGATGGACATTTTTCTTCAGGTGCAAGGATTATTACAAGGAATGCATTCTTAAACCAGGCCGGCTCCCAGCACACCATTTCCGCATATGGATATTAATTTATGTGATCACTTGAATGCAAACGCTCAGCTGTCTCCATAAGTTATAGAAGCAATCATCCCAGGAAGCATCGGAGACACCGAGAGTCAATTCTTGTGTAATAATTTCATATTCGAGCCAGGGATGCCAAATTACGGCCCCTTTGGATAAAATGTGAGCCTGTGGAAACTCTCCCCTCCCCCTTTTTATTATTGTGCATTTTATTTCCCCATAAAATATGTTTATGCCCTGGAAAAACAAACCAACCCAGGGGGCCAGGCTGACAGTGTGATGCAGGGGGTGCCTTCTCGGCACTGCCCGAAGCTTCTGACTCAGCCTCTAGCAGGCACCATGACCGGGGCGTGTGTCTGGGCACTGCTGAGAAAGCCCTCCTTGGGCCCAAACCTTGAGTGGGGGAGGCATCAGAAGATCCCCAAGTTTTCAATGGAAATCACCCAACCTCAGAATGGAAGGAGGTCATCCGGCCCCAGTTCCCAAGCCTCTATTCCTTTTTTATTAAAACGAAACAAAACAAAACAACCAGCTTTATTGAGATACAATTCACATACCATAAAATCCACCCATTTAAAGTGTACAATTCAGTAGTTTTTAGTACATTCACAGAGAAATGCAGCCATCACCGCTTTTTATCATCCCCCAAAGAAACACTGTACCCCTTAACAGTCACTCCCCATTTCCCTCCAACCCCACCCCTCAGCCCTGGCAACCATGAATCTCCTTTCTGTTTCTATAGGTTTGCCCATTGTGGGTAGTTTATATAAATGGAGTCATACAGTATGTGGTCTTTTGTGACTGGCTTCTTCACTCAGCATTATGTTTTCAAGATCCATCCACGTTGTAGCAGGTGTAGTAATTCATTTTTTTTTTTTATTGCCGATGAATATTCCAGTGTCTGGATAGACCACATTTTGTTTCTCCATTCATCTGTTGCTGGACATTTGGGCTGGTTCCACCTTTTGGCTGTTATGAATTATGCTGTCGTGAACACTCGTGGACATATGTTTTCATTGGAATTGCTGGGTCATATGGTAACTCCGTGTTCAACTTTACTGAGAAACTGTCAGACTGTTTTCCACAGTGGTTGCACCATTTTATATCCCCACCAGCAGTGTATTGGGTTCCAATTCCCTTTTTGTTTATTTTTATTAAAAAATTTTTTGGGGCCGTGCTGCTCGGCTTGTGGGATCTTAGTTCCCCGACCAGGGATCAAACCCAGGCTCCCTGCAGTGGAAGGGTGGAGTCCTAACCACTGGACCACCAGGGAATTCCCTTTTTGATTTTATAAATTGTGGTAAAAAAAATACATAACATAAACTTTACCATTTTAACCATTTTAAGTGTATAATCAGTGGCATTAAGTATACTGACAGTGTTGTATAACCATCACCACTATCTATTTCCAGAACTCTTCCATCGTCCTAAACAAAAACTCTGTACCCGACAGGTACTACTCCTCATCACCCCACCCCCAACCCCTGGTAACCTTTCTTCTACTTTCTATCTCTGTGAATTTACCCTGTCCTAGGGTTCCAGTTCCTTTTACAGTTTTCTCAACAGATTTTTTTTTTTCTGGTACGCGGGCCTCTCACTGTTGTGCCTCTCCCGTTGCGGAGCACAGGCTCCGGACGCGCAGGCGCAGCGGCCATGGCTCACGGGCCCAGCCGCTCCATGGAATGTGGGATCCCCCCGGACCGGGGCATGAACCCGTGTGCCCTGCATCGGCAGGAGAACTCTCCACCACTGCGCCACCAGGGAAGCCCTCAACAGATGTTTATTACAACTTCCGCCCCAATCAGCTCCCATCTCCTGACCTTAGTACTGCCGTCTGGATAGAAGACATCTTGGACAAGTTGATTTCCCCATCCACAAGATAAGCTGTAAGGGAAAACCCCACTCCTTTTTCAAACAAAACCTAGGGCCTCTAGGATATAAGTCTGGAAAGACTCTCTTAGCGGGATGAGAAGTGAGCAGCTCTGACCTTGTGCCCCCGCCCCCGGCCCAGAGTCTCCTTCCCTTGGGGGACCCTCATTTCGAGGCCTGCTGATTCCATTATATTAGTCCACAGTGTTGTCCCCTCTTCATTTTACATGGGAGTCCCCTGCATGGACACACTCTTCCCCCCCCCCCCCCCCCCCCCCCCCCCCCCCCCCCCCCCCCCCCCCCCCCGCTTGGCTCCTCTATGCTCAGCTGAGACCTCTAAATACAAGGGAGGACAAAAGGGAAATTGACAGGGAATACACAAAACATGGCAGCCTGGGTTACAAAGTGGGGGGGCCCACCCAGCCTCAGGGAGCCTGCCCTTCCCAGCACAGTCCTAGGCCACAAGGGCTGGGGTGGTTGCCAGGCTCTTTCCCTCTGCCTTCTCCAGTCTTTCTGTCTGAAAATCCTGTTATTCCTCACATGTTGGACTTCCCAGACTGATTCTTAATATCTCTTATCTTCTCTCTTATATTTTCTGTCTCTTTCATCGTGCTTTACGTCCTGGAAGAGGCTCTTGCTTTTTTTCTTTTAGGACTTCAATTGATTTCTTTCATTCTGTCCCCTTATTTTCAGTTTCCAAGTTCTCTTACTTTCGGTAATCGTTAGTATCACTTTCTTGTTTTATGGATGCAACCGATTCTCGCATCTCTCTGAGGGTAAAGCTTTCTCCTCCTCCTCTAACTCTTCCTTCTTCTTCTCCTCTGTTGACTAAATGATCTCGCTTTCCTCCAGGATCCATTTTTCTGTTGTTCTTTTCCATCGTTCTCTTCGATGGTGCAGGTCTTCTTTAGATGAACTACCAGGGAGGGCGTCTCTTCCTGCATAGTGAGTGGAGGCACGTGGACCATCAGTGTCGTTTGCGTGGTGGGTGAGCTCCCTTTTAGGCGAGCAGGGGGGAGCTGAGGTCTCCCAAATGCTGAATCGCGGAGTGCGGGCTTTACTTTCAAGGCACTAATATCCACACAAGCTGCTCCGGTTCTCCTCAGAAAATGTGTTCCATCTCTTCAGAAGACACTTTCCCCCCTTTTGTTGTTCTGGTTGTTAAGAAATGCAGGCATGAAGCCAGTGTCAACTCTAAGAAACCAAGAAGTGTGCCCTTGGCTCTTCTACCCACAGAGGCGGGGAGAGTGGCGGTGGGGGGCAGTTGTCCGGCTGCTGACCCTCAATCAATCCCATTTCCAGCCACATTTTCCCCTCCTGCCCTGAGGGACCCCCACCCCCCACCCCAGTCTCAGCCTGGAGCCTTTTCCTTGGGCCTCCTTGCCTGGGAGGGTTCCAGCTGTGACCCCTCTGCTCTGCGTCACCTGTCACCACCCTGCCTTCTGCTCTCTGTCTTTCAGAAATGTGTTGAAATCCCTCATCTGCTGACGCCCTGCCCCCCTTCCTTATTGTGGGTTTATACCTTTTTTTGTTCCTTCACCATCATATGAAAGGGAGCTTGGGAGGAAGGGGAGATAAGTACACGTGCTCGAAGTATGTAAAACAGATAATCTACACAAAGCATTCTGCCTAGTATCTGCTCAACAAATGTCAGCTCCTCTTAAAATGATCACCTGCTCATGTCGCATCTTGGGGTGTGTGGGGAGAGGTTTGGGGGTCAGTGGACAGTGATGGGGCGTGGGAGAGTTTGTCCGTGGTCTTTCTCAGTGAATCTTCTAATTGTGGTTTTTCCTTTTAAAAATTTTCTTATTTTAAAAAAAAATTTATTTATCTTTGACTGCATTGGGTCTTCGTTGCTGTGCGCGGGCTTTCCCTAGTTGCGGCGAGCGGGGGCTACTCTTCGTTGCGGTGCGCGGACTTCTCATTGCGGTGGCTTCTCTTGCTGCGGAGCACGGGCTCTAGGCTCGAGGGCTTCAGTAGTTGTGGCACGCGGGCTCAGTAGCTGCGGCTCACGGGCTCTAGAGTGCAGGCCTAGTAGTTGTGGCGCACGGGCTTAGTTGCTCCACGGCATGTGGGATCTTCCCGGAACCAAGGCTCGAACCCGTGTCCCCTGCATTGGCAGGCGGATTCTCAACCACTGCGCCACTAGGGAAGCCCCCGAATTTTCTTATTTAAAATTGATTATTAATTGCATTAATAATAAATGAATACATCCCTTTGTAAAAAACCTAAAACCTGTAACGACTTCACTTCGCTTCCCATCAGCTGCCTCTTTCTGTCTCAGCTTGGGTCCTGGAAGCAGGCCCTGACACAGGGAAGTGGGGGCCAGTCCTTTATTTGGGAGGTGGCCCCAGGAAGCCCCAGGAGAGGGGTGCAGAGATGAGCCAGGGAAGGGAAGGGAAGAAAACTAATAAAGGGATAGTTATCAAGCAAGTTATTCCTGTGGGCGGCTGGGGCTTAATCACACTGGGGACCTCTGGGAGTCAGTGGAGAGTGACCCTCCCAGGGAGCCAGGGTGCTGGGGGATTTCACTACCATGCTTGCTTCCCAGCTGGGCTCTGAGACAGGGAACTTTGCCATGGCTCCCAAGACCACAGCTTGTATGTTTCACTTCGCCCCTGGACATTCCTCTTGGAGGCGAGAGGGTGCCGGTCACTTCCACTCCTGGAGCACGTATCATCCTGTCTCCTCCACACTCTTGGGGATGAGAGTGGGGAGGTTCTTTAAGTCTTTCTCCTTATAGTCTCCTCTACCTCCTCCCCTTGAAAAGCCTCATCCCATCCATCAGGCAGTGTGTACTGGAACTGGTTCGTCCTGGTTTGAGTTGGCAGACTGTGCTCATCTCTTTCTAACTCTGAATTCAGGGATATCGCATTGGTGGCTTGAAATCAGCCATAGTGGAAGTATTTACACCACGGATATTGGCCAGTGCCCCCGATCCCAGCTTTTCCCCCAGAGAGCCAGGTGTTAAACATTTGCCACCGCACCAGTGTATAACTTCCAGTTGAGAGGAAATACAGGGGATAGAGAAACAAGCTAGTGACATCACAAGGAAGCCACTTGATAAATCTAGAAGGTGGGACATTTTTCAGAACAGCATTGCAGTGTTGGGCCTGGACTGGATATTGGTTTGTAAAGACATTTTTGAGCCCATTGAAGGAATCTGAATACGTTCTGGGTATTGGTTGAGATGAATATTTACTGAAACGGAAAGGTGGAGATCTTTGACCGGAAAAAGTAGGCTGCTTATTGTATCTACAATACGAATGTGTCTTCTTTTAAAAAAATTAATTAATTAATTTATTTTTTGGCTGAGTTGGGTCTTTGTTGTTGTGCGTGGGCTTTCTCTAGTTGCGGCGGGTCGGGGGGGGCTACTCTTCGTTGTGGTGCGTGGGCTTCTCACTGTGGTGGCTTCTCTTGTTGCAGAGCACGGGCTCTAGGCACGCAGGCTCAGTAGTTGTGGCTCGCGGGCTCTAGAGCACAGGCTCAGTAGTTGTGGTGCACGGGCCTAGTCGCTCCATGGCATGCGGGATCTTCCCGGACCAGGGCTGAAACCCGTGTCCCCTGCATAGGCAGGCGGATTCTTAACGACTGCACCACCAGGGAAGCCCCAAATATGTCTTTATAAATATTTGTACAGAGAATGATCCAGAAAGATATTGTGGTAGGCAGAGTTCTAAACACATGGTCCCTCAAGATTTCATGCCTTAATCTTGGAACCTGTGAATCACATCACATGTGATGAGATTTCACTCATGTGATTGTGTCATGTTACCTGGCACAGTTGACCATAAAGTAGGGAGATTATCTGGGTGGGCCTAATCTAATCACACAAGCTCTTTAAGAGCAGAGTGCTTTCCCTGACTGGTGGCAAAAGAGACAGGCAGGCGAAGTCAGAGAGATTTGAACCACGAGAAGGGTTAGATGTGCTGTTCCTGGCTTGAAGATGTACAGGAACCAGAGAACAGCCCGCGAGGAAATGGGGACCTCAGTCCTATAACCACAAGGACTTAGATTCTTGTAATAACCTGAATGAGCTTGGAAGTGGATTCTCCCCCAGACCTTCTAGATAAAAGCCCAGCCTGGCTGACACCTTGACTTTAGCTTTGGGAGACCCAGAGCAGAGAACCAAGTCCACCTGGACTTCTGAGCTGCAGAAGTGGTGGGTGATAAATGGGGTGCTTTAAGCTGCTAAATTTGTGGTGATATGATGCACAGCAATAGAAAACCAAGATAGATACGCACTTACGTGTTAATGGTGGTGATATCTGGAAGGTGAGAGTGTGAGATTTTTAACATTTTTGGTGGTCTGTATTTTCCAATGTTCTACAGCGTGCCTGTTCCGTCCATTGTATTAAGAGGATATTTAGGGCTTCCCTGGTGGCGCAGTGGTTTAGAGTCCACCTGCTGATGCAGGGGACACGGGTTCGTGCCCCGGTCCGGGAAGATCCCACATGCCGCGGAGCGGCTGGGCCCGTGAGCCATGGCCGCTGAGCCTGCGCGTCCGGAGCATGTGCTCCGCAACGGGAGAGGCCACAACAGTGAGAGGCCCGTGTACCACAAAAAAAAAAAGAGGATATTTAACAAAAACCCTTTTGGATTGCTGGGGTGGGGGAAAGCCCTTCCCTTCATTTCCTCTCCATCTGAGACAACCTACCACGGCATTATTCTGTATCTCTTCCATGATATTCACAGTATTTTGTACCACTTATGTTATTATTAACATAATATTTTAAATTTAAATCATCCTTTTTCTCTTTTTTAAAAAAAACACCCTAAATGTTTTAGCCTTCTCCTGAGCAATAATATTCATGAAGCCATGGGTTGGCTGTGCCAGTTTTCTTTTTCCTAGCACATCAAAATACATAACCATAATTGTTTAAAAAAATACGGGTCTGTGTACCTCCAGCGGTATACAAAACAGGCTCTGGGAACAGCTGATCCCATATAATCCTTCCACAGCTTTGGCTTCAGTTGAAAACAAAAGCCTGGGAGGGGGTTGGCCCCTGGGTGCCTGGCAACTTCAGCCGTGGCTCTGCCCACAAAAGCCCGAAGGCTGGGGACGCCAAGGCCTGGCTACTGTCTGGGCCATGGAGGGGAAAGAAATCTACCCCAGGAGTAGGTAAATCCCGGATTTGTGCTTGTGGAAAATGCCCTGCCCATGGGTGGGTGTCAGAGCCTGGGCTCAGCCCAGCCCATCCGACTCTTCGACCCAGACTGATGCTACGTTGCTTCCTAAAGAAAAGACCAGAAGCTTGAGAAGTCCCAGAAAGGATCAGACATCAACCCAAAGACCAGCAGATGACATAGGGCTTTTTTTTTTTTTTTTTTTTGCGGTACGCTGGCCTCTCACTGTTGTGGCCTCTCCCGTTGCGGAGCGCAGGCTCAGCGGCCATGGCTCACGGGCCCAGCCGCTCCGCGGCATGTGGGATCTTCCCGGACCGGGGCACGAACCCGTGTCCCCCGCATCGGCAGGCGGACTCTCAACCACTGCGCCACCAGGGAAGCCCGACATACGGCTTTTTGCCCACTTCTCATTTTACCCAAAGGAAGGAGGGAGTGGCAGAAAGAAGGAGTTAGATAAATTTGAGTTTTAACATGGCTAGGCCTCATGGGAGCTCTGTATCAGGTGGTTCCTGGTCAAAGAGCTTACCAACTGGGTAACCTGAATAAGTTACTTAACTTCTAACTGAGTCTCCTTCTTTATCTTTGAAGTGGGAATAACGAACAAGGTGGGTTTTGCAGAACGTTGTTGACGAGGTTGAAATCAATTCCTACTGAAATAATATTTACTACATTTGTGGTCCTCAGTATTCGGATATGGAGAATCACTGATTGTGTAGTATTTTCCCTGGTGTGCCCCCTTCTGCCCTCACATGTCTACAGTCTGCTCTGAAAACAACAACCAAGAGGAATCCTCTAAAACCTCAGTCAGATCTTGTCCCTTTTGGCACAGAATCCTCCAGAGCCTTCCTACGGTACCAAGAGTGAAAGCCGAGGGTGCCAGGAAGGCCTTGCTTGGTATGGTAACCGCCCGCCTCACTTCTCTGAGCTCCTGGCCTGTTGCTTCCCCCTTCTCCACTCCAGTCACTCTGGCCTCTTTGCAGGTTCTGGAATACACCAAGCCACTGCCACCTCAGGCGGTCTGCTCTTTCGCCATTGTCCACAGTGCTCCCTCCTGTCCCTCCCCAAGGTCTTTGTAGAAGTGTCCACTTCTCAGCATGTACTCTTTTGAAACCTGCAACCTTCCCCCTGCCCCTGGCCCTAGGTTCCCCATTCCCTTCCCTGCCCAATTTTTCTCCTTCCCACTTCCCACCATAAAATACACTGCCTGTTTTGCTTATTTATTTGTTTTCTACCTTTCTCCCCCACAAGAATGTAAGCTCCATGACTACAGGGATTTTTAAAAAATCTGTTGTGTTCACAACAGTTTCCCAGGGCCTAGAACAGCGAGTGACATATGGCGAGTGCTTAGTGATTATTCGTTGCATAATGAACGAATGAGCGAGTGAATGACAGGTTGGGAGGATTAAGTGGGGCCACGAGTGTGAGACCCAGAGTGGGTGCACAGGGACCTGACTTGCAGAGGGTATCACCTCAGGCTCATGCCGGCCTTGGCCTGGGGAGCCTGTTTCTTTCCCAGGACCCCTTGCGGTTTGAAGGCCAGTGGCCAGGCTGTCGGCTTTTCAGCAGCCATCCGGAGCAGTCCTGGGCTGGCTACGCTTTTGCTGGATTTTCAATACGTGACTTCCCCCCAAGGACAGAGCAAGAATCATCGAAAATCATTCACGAGAAACTCGCGGCTGTGCGTTCTGCAGGCGGCTTTGCAGGCCACCAGCGCCTGGTAGGGAAGGTGCAAAACAGGGAGGGCAGAACATTCTGCCCGCTTGCCCATCGCCTCTCCCCTCCCAGTGTTTCCTGAGGCCTGGGACAGAAGAGCTGCCGTTCGGGGCAGGAAAAGCTGCTTGGGTGAAGGCTGAGACCTGGCCACGCTTAGATGGGAAGCACGCTGCCACCCCTCCCCATGGCCCCCCCTGCTTCCCAGGCTCGGAAGCTGCTTCCCCAAGGCTCAGCCTGGAGCCTGGGGCCTGCCCCGGTTCCTGGCCGAGGCCACAGTCCGGGCTCCTCTTCTGCCCAGTGGCAGGGGTAGATGTGTCCCCATTCTGCCCTCCAGCGGCCCCTCCATGGGGATCCCGTGTTCTGCCCTCATGGGCTCCTTTTGTTCTGTCTCGAATGGTGACGGGTGGCCCCTGGGGTTCATCTATGTAGTCCGAGTGCCTCGCAGCCCTTTACTAGTGGCTAAACCGGGGGGGTTGGAATTCTGTCACTGGGCAGCTCGGCTACTCCCACTGGCTCGCCTTGGCCTGTCCCGTGTGGCAGCCACTTTCAGGGCCCCACGTACCCACCTGCCTGTAGCCTCACCTCGAAGCTCAGAAGACTGCTTACTGCCAACACCTCTGACTCTGCCCGAGGGACTTTTTTGGTTTTTTCTTTTTTCGGCCCTGCTGCCTGGCCTGCGGGATCTTAGTTCCCCGACCAGGGATCGAACCCGTGCCCCCTGCAGTGGAAGCGCGGAGTCCTAACCACAGGACCACCAGAGAAGTCCCTGAGGGAGGCTTTTTTAAAAAAAAATATTTATTTATTCATTTGGTTGCACCGGGTCTCAGTTGCAGCTCGTGGGCTCCTTAGTTGCGGCGTGCATGTGGGATCTAGTTCCCTGACCCAGGATCGAACCTGGGCCCCCTGCATTGGGAATGCAGAGTCTTAACCACTGCATCACCGGGGAAGTCCCGGGAAACTTTGAGGCTTCTCCTACGCTGTCCCCCAAGGTCCTCAGTGGGATTGAATCCCCACCCCCCGCCCCATCCCCCCCGTTGCCCACAGTAACAGCTGCTGTGATAACATAAACGTTATGGCTTCTTTCCCTTCCGGCTCGCTGCCTCATTTCCCTTCCCGTTGTCATCACTCAGATTGTGGGAGGGTTAAAGATGGCTGCGAAGCTCTTGTCATTCCCCCTATCAAGAAGTGGGGTATTGTTACAGAATGAACCGTGAACTTCTCCCTACCCCGCACCAGAGACCTGTTAAAGTCCCAACCCCCAATACCTATGAATGCGACCTTGTTTGGAAGCAGGGTGCTTGCAGATGTAATCAAGTTAAGATGAGGACAGAATTCCCTGGCGGTCCAGTGGTTAGGACTTGGTACTTTCACTGCTGTGGCCCGAGTTCAATCCCTGGTCGGGGAGCTAAGATCCCACAAGCTGCGTGGCGTGGCCAAAAAAAAGAAATGAGGCCACACTGGATTAGGGTGGGCCCCAGATCCAATGACAAGTGTCCTTTTAAGAAGAGGGAATGAAGACACAGAGACAGACAGACAGGCATGCCATGTCACAGCAGAGGTAGAGATCAAGAGGATGTAGCACATGACGAAGAGCACCAAGGATTGCCGGCAACCCCCAGAAGCCAGGAGAGGGGTCCGGTACAGATTTTTCCCTCTGAGCCTCCAAGAAGGAACGAACTCTGCCGAGACATTGATTTTGGACTTCTGGGCTTCAGGGCTGTGAGATGATGAATTTCTGAGCTGGCGGACAGCAGGCTGTATCAACTTGCCGGCTCTTTAGGAAATGGGTCTTCCAGCTGATCCTCAGATTACAAGACTGTGAGCAAATAAATGATTGTTATTTATTTTAAGCAACCGAATATGGAGGTGGTTCGTTGCCCGGCAGTAGCTACCTGAAACACACGTGAACCTCTGGCCCTGGGAGGCTTGTCTTAAAAATCTACCTGTGGGGGAACCACCCAAACAAACCATGTTCTATCTTCCTTCTGGCAGACTGGGCCCCACTTCAAACACAATTTGGTCTTTTTTTTTTGGCCGCGCTGTGCAGCTTGTGTGATCTTAGTTCTCCGACCAGGGATCGAATCCTGGCCCTTGGCAGTGAAAGCGTGGGGTCCTAACTACTGGCCCGCCAGGGAAGTCCCTCAATCTGGTTCTTATCATCCACTTTTCCGGGCCCTCTGGAGAGCGCTCCTGCACTCAACTGCCCGAATACTGACACCTGGCTCCCTTGCCTGATACTAGGTGTCCCCTGCAGGTCTTTCCCAAAGGTAGGGCTAGGACCCGGTTACCCTCGCCCCCTTCCCCAACATGTACACCATCCTCAGCCCTCCCGGCTGCCCTGGGGAGCCAGCCTCCGTGGACTGGTCAGGGTGCCCCTGGGGGAAGTTGGTCTCTGCCCTTTCTGGTTTATAGCCCTTCTCAGCATGCTTCCCATCCCCACAGCCCAGCATTCTCCTGGAGTGGCCATTCTGGGTCCCTGTTCTTTGTCACATGTAGCCCTGTCACCTCTGCTGGAAACCTCAAGACATCAATTTTGTGTTTCTTGGCTGGTATCCATAACGAGGGCCTGCCCCTCTGGGCTGGCGGAGGCTACAGTGGCCGATCCCTGCTCTCTGTCACTCCACTGGGTGGTCAGTCTATTTCCCTGGCTAGGGATTGGGTCAGGAACGGACTTGTGGCTCAGTCCTGACCAATGAGGTCTGAAGGGATGTCTGCTGGGGGCTTCTGGGGAATATTGACTTACTCCTAAGAAAGGTGCTCAGAGTGTAGCCTGCTTTTTTCTTCCTCTGGACTTGGTGTCTGCCTAGATGTGTCATCTGGGACAGCCAGGAGCTCCTTACGACCCCCAGAGAAACTAGTCTTAGCGTGCGGCTGACATGGGGCCAGCTGAGTGTCCCTGACCTGGAGCCAGCCCTACCTCTGCACTCCCTGTTACTGACATCACCAGTTCCCATAGTGTTTAAGCCAGTATTTTTCCAACTGTGGATCAGAACCCCTTAGTGGGCCATGGAATCAATTGAGTGGGTCACAATCAATAACGAAAAAAATGAGTTCCAGTAGGGAGGAACAGAATCGAAAATATCAGAGTGCATCCCATGCCGTAGTGCTTTGTGAAACTTTGTCTGGTGACATGGACGTGTGTGTACAGAGCCAAGATGGAAAGGGTATTTCTTACTGTGGACCGTGGTCAAAGAGTTCTAAAGCCACTGGCTGAAGCCAGTTTGAGTTGAGGTTTTCTGTAACTTGTAGTCAGAAGTGTCCACGACACCCTCTTTTTCCATCCCCCACTTGACACAAACTCTTTCCTTTTTTTAAAATATTTTCTCTTTATTGAAGTATAGTTGCTTACACTGCTGTGTTCGTTTCAGGTGTACAGCAAAGTGATTCAGTTTTATATACATATCCTTTTTTATATTCTCACAAACTCTTTTCTCTCTGTCCTTCCCAACAAGCCACGTGGTACTCATTTCTGCCCTAAGTCTTCATTCACATTCTTGCCCCCACCTGCAAAGCCCTTTCCCTCTCTCCCACTCCCCCCACCTGCCCGATCAGATCCTTCGAGTCCGGTCCAACTGAGTCCCTTCCTTCTGTGAAGCCCCTGGCAAGTATTATCTGCAGTGGGTAGGAGTGTGGGCTCTGCAGCCCCACTCCCTGGGTTTGAGCTCTCATTCTGCCACCCCCTTGCTCTGTGACCTTGGACAAGTTAATGAACCTCTCGGAGCCTCACTTGCCTCACCGGTAAAATGGGGATCATTACAGTTTCTGTCTCATGGGGTGGTTATGAGGATTAAATGAAGTCATGGTTGTAAACTGTTGGAACAGTGCCCGGCATAGCCAAAATGCTTTATTAAGTGTCTGTGAAATAAATAACTGAAAGTTGTCATCGGGTAGGGTATTTGCTATTGCATGTGTCTGCTCGTGAGCCCATGCCAGGGCACCAGCCTCTCCCCAGGACTGGCCTTGGATCTCACTCTTCCCAGATCTTGAACTTTCCTCTAGGTTCCTGGCTGGCCTTGTCCTCAGCCTGCCTCCCCGACCCGCTTCCAACTGGCTGCTCTCCCTCCCACCAGGTAGCCGTGCCCACCCCCTGATTGCTCACTGCTCAAAGCTGCCCCTTCTACCCTCAGCCTCAGCCCGGGGGCCTTTCCCGCCCATCTGGGTGGGAACCCCAGAGGTGGCTTTCACAAGCTGATTTAGTGTAGAACTCATCTTTTCAGTCGCAAGGGGAGAAAAAGGGCTGCAAGAGCCCTTGAGCACCGTTTCATTGCTGGGCAGGTGGCATGAGGGATCCTTCCGGCTGCCTGAGGTTTGAGAAGGATGGTGATAATACTAGTGATAGTAAGAAGATGATAATGGTACCTTCGAGCAGCCCCTGAGTATGGCATGTGTAGCGCTGACCTGCCGGCCCTGGCCAGAGACTCTGTACAGAGCTATGTCACCAAAGTCACTCGAGACCCCTGCAGAGTAGGGACCATGATCCCTGCTTTAAAGATGATGGAAGCGAGGCACAGAGGGGGCATGGGAAGTTGGAGGAAGCTCAGGTTTGACTTTTCCCAAAGCCCACTGTCTTTCCTCCCCCTCCTGTAGAGACCTTCCTTGTCCACTGGTCCGAAGCCTCCTGAAAGTGGGGAGCCCACCGTGGCACCCCGGCACCCCCTCACTGGCTCCAAGCCTGGCCTGGGCCGTCCCTTCCCAGGCCAGCTGGGTTTTGCTCAAGAAAATGTGATTAAAGTTGGTCTCTCCAGAGAGGGTCTGTTTTAAAGAATCAAAGCCTTGAAGCGAGAGGAATGTTCATAATTTTCATGGCGGTCTTTGCTGCCGGGTTTATTTCCAACTGGCCCTGTGCTTGGGCAGCCGTGGAAATATTAGACCTCCCGGCAAAACCTGCAGGGTTGTCAATTCAGAAATGGAGAGGAGAAAAATGAGAATAAAAACAAAAGCCCATCTCCAGCAAATGTTAGAATTCTGATGGCAACCAGCTACCTGGAATCCTTACCATGTGAATTCAGAATGAGAAAAAATCCATATCTGGGAAAGCAGGAGCGTCTCCAGCCCACTTTTAATTGCACCTGGAAAGGGGCTTAATATCTCAGCCAATTTCTCCATCATCTTTTGCAAATCTTGGGCTGCTTAGGTCCCCAGGGGGTTTGTGTAATAAAACGGGATGGTTAAAGGGCATGTTTCTGTATTAACGAATCTTTCTGCACTGGCTGGGCCCGAGCATTATGTAAATGTTTACTGTAATTAAGAGATGAAGTTGTCACGGTGCAGGATTTTGGTTGCTGGTGTGGAGTTCCTGCCATGCCCCAGCCGTGGATAGCCACCCGAGAAGGAAGAAGCAGAAAGGGGAAAAGGTGGAAATGCATGCCTTATACGTGGCTAACCCCGGGAGTAATCGTCTTGTTATAACGTGCCCCTCAGTTTACAGTACAAGCAGGTGCTGGAGCCATGTCTCGGGAAGGCAGCTCTGGGCTCAGACATGTCGATTTGCTCTCCTGCCTCTGCTGTGGCGTGGTGGCCATGCTTCTGTCACACTGCCTTGGGCTTAAAGTAGGATTTCTCTTGCTTGATCCCAAAGATGAGAGGATACGTAGAATTCCAAGAACCCATATTTGTTGTATGAGTTTGTTTGTTTTTTTTTTCTTTGTGGGGGGAGGAGGGAGTGGTGGTGAATTCCAGCATTAAAAAAAAAATCTTGAAGTACGATTTTCATGCAGTGAAACACACATCTTTTAAAAAATACAGCTTTATCGAGGTATAATTGACATACAATAAACTGCACTTGTTTAAATTATACAATTTGATACGTTTTGACTTATGCATCCACCCGCGAAACCGTCACCGTAATCAAGATCGTGAATATATCCGTTGCTCCCCAAGGCTTCCCTCATTCTCCCCCCACCTCTCGTCATCCCTCCTGGCTGCCTCTCCCTGGCCCCCATCCCCTGGCAACCACTGATTTGCTTCCTGTCACTGTAGAATGGTTTTTGTTTTCTACAGTTTAATATAAATGGAATCATGCCATAAGTACGCTCTGGCTCCTTTCGGCATGATTATTTTGAGATTCATCCATGTCGCGTGTATGAGTCGTCTTCTACTGCGTGGATGCACCACAATTTGTTTATCCGTTCACCTGCTGGTGGATATTTGGGTTGTTTCCAGTTTGGGGCTATGACAGATAAAGCTGTGATGAACTCTCACGTACATATACTTTCATTTCTCTTGGGTAAATACCAGGCTAGGTCATGTGGCAGGTATCTATTTAACTTTATAAGAGACTGCCAAATCATTTTCCCAAGTGGTTGTACCATTTTCCACTCCTATCGGAGATGGATGGGAATTCCCATTGTTCTACCTCCTTGCCAACATTTGGTATTATCATTCTTTTTAATTTTAGCTATTCCAGCTAGTGTGTGTGTTTTAATTAAAATTTCTTTTCTATGGTCCTTAAAATTTTATGAGGCACATACATATGTAAAAATTCAAGTTGTACACTTAAGATTTCTGCATTTTCCTGGATGTAAATTATTTCTCAATAAAATACTATAAAAAACTTTATAGGGAGAAGATTCCCTGGAAGTTAAATCATCTTCTATTTACATTCCTCTAAGTGGCTTTCCCAACCGAGTCAGGGACCCAGCTCTGGTAACTAACCGCTCCTTTAAGAACGCCTGCTAGTTGCTGGCGGTGAGGTGAGGTTTAGGGCCTAGTAACCGTGGTTCAGGTCAAGGAACCCCAGGTCGGTGCCAGCACAGGTGAGTCATCCGGTTTCCTGGAGCCTGGAAAACTGTGCCCGGGGCTTTTTGGTGAGGCAGTTCTTTGATGTCGAAAAGATGAAAGCTTTACAAGCCGGGGCCCCTCCCTCCGCAGCTGGAGGTGGCAGCCCACTCCCAGCAGAGGAGGGTTGAGAAGGGCAGTGCAGGCCGATGCCCTGGGGTGGGGGTGGGGTATGGGCGGGGGCAGGTTATCCCTTTGGCTCACTCTGTGGAAGCCAGTCCCAGACTCTGTTGCCTTCCCAAACGCCCCAGTGTGAGTGTGGCTCGGCTCTGCTGGCCTGGCCTGGCGCCTGCGTCATTTCTGAGTTTCCTTTGCACCTCTGCACCTGCCTCACGTCGGTGACCCCGTGCGACTGGACTGGGGGTTCCCAGCCCTGGGGCTGAGCCACCCAGCCCCCTGGCGGGGGGCGGGTTTGGAAATGGGTCCTCGCGTTTTGTTGTTGTTTTGTTTTTTTTTAAACTAACATCATATTGTATGTCAACTATACGTCAATGTTTTAAAAAATAGGATCTTTAGTTCCCTGACCAGGCATGGAACCCGGGCCCCTGGCAAGTGAAAGCACGGAGTCCTAACCACTGGACCGCCAGGGAATTCCCCCACTCTTCCTTATCTTAAAGGTTACGCTTCTGCCTTACCCTACTTTTAAACTTCCTGGCATCTGAGCACAGAGTATTAGAGACGTTTAAGGAACAGGGTTGATTTCAAAGCAATAACATCCTTCCTGAGTCTTATTTTTATTTTTAAAATCTTTATTTTATTTATTTATTTTTGGCCGAGTCGGGTCTTAGTTGCAGCGTGTGGGATCTTTCGTTGAGGTGTGCGGACTTCTCTCTAGTTGTGGCACGCGGGTTCTCTCTCTCTAGTTGTGGCGCGCGTGGGTTCTGTAGTTTGCGGCACGCGGACTTTCTCGTTGAGGTGCACGGGCTTAGTTGCTCCGCAGCATGTGGGGTCTTAGTTCCCCAATCCAGGGATCGAACCTCGTCCCCTGCATCGGAAGGCGGATTCTTTACCGCTGGATCACCAGGGAAGTCCCTCTGAGTCTTACTTAATTTTAATTTTCTGTTTTTAGGATTCATTGGGCATCCGGTATTTTAAGCAAACCTAAACCTCTCTGCGGATCTTCACACGCAGCTAGAGGGGTGCCGAGATGGAAAAGTTCTGGTTGGCGTGACCCGTGCTGGTCTGGTGATGATGAAGAGAAGGGAGCTGCAGTTTTCTGTCATTAAATATTAACACTGGGTATTAATAATGAAGGCTGACAGTTCTTTTCGCAGTGCTGTTTCTGAGCGTGTCTCTCCCCAGCGCGCAAGGCCAGCAGGCCCGGGCCCTTCCCCTGCCCGAGCAATGTGGCTGGAGCCCCCTGCTCTCTGAGGTCAGGAGAGGTAAGGTAAACAACCGTGTGTTGTCACCCACAGAGGCAGGATTGCCTTCCTGGGCTCCGTGTCCTCCCTTGCGACAGGAAAGCAGCTGGTGGCGAAAGGAAAAGCAGGAGGTGGATGCGGGAAGTGGAACGGACCTGGGGTGGGGGCACCCCCGGGGAGGAGGAGGCAACTGCCTTCCTGCTCAGAGGTCCCGGATGGACCTGTCACCCCGGGGGAGCGCTCAGATCCATCCCCACACCTCCCCAGCGTGGTCTCCACTCCCACCGCCTGAGGGCTTTGTTAGAAGCTGAGCAGTGACTCCCTCTTCTGGGTCAGGAGGCCTCAGACTAGTTAAAGGGGTGGCAACGTGGGTGCCACACAGACCCAGGCCACACGGGCTCTGATGGTGCAGATCTTGGCCAGAAAGAACCTGGCCAGGTAGACCTGGGCTATGCAAACCCGGGCCACGCAGAACCCCGTCTTGCAGACACAGGCCGCGTAAACTTGCCGGGCTACCCCAGCTTTCCCCGTCTGCTCCAGGGGCTCAGACGCGCTAGCCTCCGGGCTGGCTTAGCTCTGGTGACCTGTGTGCAAAGGCACGGATGCCAAGGCAGCCTTGAACTTACGTCCAGGGAGCCCACGCTTGGAGCTGGAAAATGAAACACGCAGTGAGCTCTTATGCCATAAAATGTACAAGGAATCAAATGTGAAATAGCCCCCATTTGCCACCATCCATTTATGGATGATTGCACGTTCACTTTGCTTTAATAAGACCACGTCCTCCTGTATGTACATTCTCTCCTTTTCCTCCCCGCCCTGCGTTTGATTGTGGTGAGTTTAAATACGGTCCTTGGAGTGGTTGGTCTTTGCAGACATTCTTGGGGGATCCAAGTCCACTTTAAAGCAGAGGCCAGAGTTTGAGAAGTGTCTCAGCTTGGCACTAGTACCTCACTCTGAGGGAAAAGGCATATAATCTGAGGAAGACTCATACTAGAGCCATTTTCTCTGAGGAAAATGGTGAGATCCAGAAAACCTTCAGTGACTCTGATTGATCATGGCGCCCTGCCATGGGGAGCCGAGGCCCTGGCCAGGATCTCTGGCTCACCCGCTGGCTTTTCACCCCCCGCCCCGCCCCCACCTCAGTCAGAGCTTGCCTGCCTTTGCCCTGAGATAGGGCCAGGCAGCTGAAATAAAAGAGGGGGTGGGGCCAGAAGCCTCCATCAATGGTGGTAATTCGTTGGGCTTGTGGTCGCCTTACACCTCTCATTTGAGGCTGTACAGGTGCTCCACAGACATGAATTAATTAGACCTCCCGCGCCTCCTGTGGGGTTTGGACAGATGTTCGATTCCAGAGGCCCTGCCTTCCGCATCTTCAGGGCAGAGCATGAGGAGTTTGGTTGGACGGTGACAAAAGCACCGTGCCACCTGACCCGTCCCTGCCAGGGAAGGCTGGGCAGGTGGGAATTCACTGGAAACACAGTTGTTTGGCATTCTCAAGCTAAAACTTCATTCCCAGAGTCCTCTGTGGAGTGCTACAATTAGGCCTCATCCAGTGATCGCCTGCTGGCTTTGGCATCCGAATGGAGGCTACTACCTTCCCAGTCACCGACTCACCAATGCAGTGCAAACATGGAGGGTAGAGTCCTTCTCTGGGTGGCAAGCCATGCAGGAGGAGGAAAAGGTTCTTTTCCCAAGCAAAAAAGTTAATGAGCAATGGTTTCTGGAATTTCTCCTCAGAGAATATAACCTCGTCAGCTCTAGTCTTCTGGCTTCTGAATAATTGTTCTCAGTAATAATACAGAGCCCCTTCATAATAATACATCTTTCTCTGCATTCAAGAAAGTAGCAATTTATTCCAGGCAAGACTGGAGAAAAAAAAAAAAAAGAGGTTGCTTTTATTCATCTTGATACCTGCCCACCTCAGAGATCAAGCAGCGAGGAGGCCGGTTAATGAGCTTAGGCCTTTTGGAGGTCTTTAATGAGCGCCTATGGCATGCCCAGAAGTGGGGGGAGGTGCCATGTGGGAGACAATAAAAAGAAGCTGTAAGAGCTGAGAATATTTTCTGGGAAGATAAGCCCTAAAACATGCTGAACTGGCTTTCCTTAAGTGCACTTTTGAGAAAGATGCGATGAACTGAGGTGTGGCATCCATTTCAACCTCTGTTAGAGAGCTAAATAGGACATTTCCCAGACTCCCTTGCAGCTAGGGTTCCAGGTATGATGAGGTTCAGCCAATCAGACATTCATGTGTGAAACTTGGCTTTGGGTCTCAGTGCTGATGAGGATCATGGCTGAGGCCACGTTGTTCTCAAACTGGTAGTGGTGGCTTCTGATTAGGTAATGGCTTCCTGATCATGGCAGCTCAGTTCTGTGGTGTGGCTTTGGGGGACTTTCCTGAAAACTCAGCATTGAGTGGGTCTCTTCAGCCCTCCAAATAAGCTTGTTAGCCTCTTAACACCCTACAAGGAATCCTTCTGTTGCAAGTAGCTGGAGGGGATCCTATTCTCTGCAACTGACCCCTGACTCACTCAGGCTTCCACTGTCACTGCCTTCCAGTTCCTCCCCCACGCCTCCCCCACCATCCCATCCCATCCCAGTCCATCTCATCTTTCTTATGCAGGTAACTCCTACTCATTCTTCAAGGCTCAGTTTAGATATCACCTCCTCCACGAAGCTTTCCTTGATATGTATGTCACCTCTACATCCTTCTTGCCCCATAGCACCCCCAATGCTTCCCTTCACAGCCTCTTTTTCTTTGCCTTCCTCCCCCACTGGACTGTGAGCTGCTTGAAGCTAAGGACTGTCTTTTCTTGAGGTACCTGGTGCCTAGCACAGGTTCATGCATGTAGTAGGTGCTCAAGAAAACATTTTTTGTTGAATTAGAAAACAACATACTGGACCTAGGGGGTCGTCATACTAAGTGAAGGAAGCCAGACAGAGAAAGGCAAATATCATATGATGTCACTTATATGTGGAATCTAAAAAAATGCTACAAATGAACTCATTTACAAAACAGAAACAGACTCACAGACATAGGAAACAAACTTACGGTTACCAAAGGGGAAGGGGAGAGGGGAAGGATAAATCAGGAGCTTGGGATTAACAGATACACACTACTGTATATAAAATAGATAAACAACAATGTCCTATTGTATAGCACGGGGAACTATGGTTAATATCTTTTTTTTCTCTTTTTGGCCGTGTGGGATCTTAGTTCCCCGACCAGGGATCGAACCTGTGCGCTCTGTAGTGGAAGTGGGGAGTCTTAACCACTGGACCGCCAGGGAAGTCCCCAATACTTAATATCTTGTAATAACCTATAATGGAAAAGAATCCGAAAAAGAATAGATTTAGATAAATATGTATTTATAACTGAATCACTTTGCTGTACAGCTGAAACTAACACAACATTGTAAATCAGCTATACTTCAAAAAAAGAAAGAAAGAAAGGAAGGAAGAAAACAACATACAGCACATAGTCAAATGTGAAGTTGTGTGGTTCAGACTTCAATTCAGCAAAGGGAGAGACCACCAGTGCCTAGAGGAAGAGGGAATATCACCGAGGGGAAGAAATTGTGACCCAGAAGCCAGGAGATCCTCCTTTCTGGGTCTGGTTTCCTCATCTATAAAGCGAGGGATGAGAGTTCATTAGTGTTTCCTGCTGTGCATTCCTCTGAACGTGACTTCTTTAAGGTGTTACCTGGGAGACAAGGGTTCCATGAGCAAATGAGTTTGGGAAATGTTAGGTTCAGCAAAATTAAACAGGTTTCGCTACTACAGAATTTCCCAGGGCCTTTAATATGCTAGAGTGCGTTGTGACTCTGGAAAATTCTAGTATGCAGTGTTGTATCAGTTTTCTTTTTTTTTTTTAACATCTTTATTGGAGTATAATTGCTTTACAACGGTGTGTTAGTTTCTGCTTTATAACAAAGTGAATCAGCTATACGTATACGTATATCCCCATATCTCAGTTTTCGTTTGCTTCAACAATGCTACAAGGGGCTTCCCTGGTGGTGCAGTGGTTGCAAGTCCGCCTACCGATGCAGGGGACACGGGTTCGAGCCCTGGTCCGGGAAGATCCCACATGCCACGGAGCAACTTAGCCTGTGCGCCGCAGCTACTGAGCCTGCGCTCTAGAGCCCACGAGCCACAACTGCTGAGCCCACATGCTGCAACTACTGAAGCCCGTGCGCCTAGAGCCCGTGCTCTGCAACAAGAGAAGTCACCACGATGAGAAGCCCGCGCACCGCAACGAAGAGTAGCCCCCGCTTGCCGCAACTAAAGAAAGCCCGCGTGCAGCAACGAAAATCCAACACAGCCAAAGATAAATAAAGAAAGAAACAAAACAAAACAATGCTACAAAACCTCAATGGCCTACAGTGATACATATTTCTTGCTCAAGTGTCTTGAATCAGCTGGGGATTGGCTGGGCACCCTCATGTGTCCCGTGGGGGCTGGCTGGAGGGCCATCTGAGCTGGTCCTGGTTGGGATGAGTCTTGGCTTTTGGGGGTGGTGGTAGGTGGGCTCGAGTTCCCTTTGTATCTCATCCTCCAGCAGCTTACCTGCTCATGTTCTCGTGGTGTCGGCAGAGGCTCAAGGGAGCAAAGTCCCAGCTCGCTGCAAGCCTCTGCTTCCCTCAGGTCTGCTAGCCAGCTGGCCATCCTATTGGCCAGCTGACCGAGGGCCGAGCAGGTCACCTGCCTGCCATGGGGGGACACTGTGAAGCTCCATGGCAAAGGGTGTGGATTTCAGGAGAGGTCAAGAATAGGGGTCACTGAGGCCCTCTACCACACAGTGTTTCCCAAAGTCACCTGACCACGGAACTCCTTTGTACATCCCGCTGGCTTTCACAGCACACACTTTGGGAAACACCTGAGTAGCAATGCTTAAAATCTTGCGATTCTGATGCCCTGATTCTGCACTCTGGCTTCAGGAAGGAGTTGATAGCAAATCTGGATCATGCCCAGTAGATGGGATTTGACCAGAAGCCGCAGAAGGCGTGGCTAGAGGCGGGTACCTGGGAACCACACTCCAGCGGGGAAGTCTCAGTCAGAAGGGATCCCTACCAGCTGTTCCCATGATGCCCTTCTGCTTCACCTTCACCTCCTCTCCCCAGCCAGTCTTTTGTCCAGCCCTTGCTGGGGATGAGCAGAACCCTCCCGGAGGCATTACTTCCTGAGAGGCGTAGTTTTAGGAACCGTATGGCCGGGCCGGGAAATTCATTTTTCCTGTGTTCTGTTGCTCCAGGAAGACACTGCCCGGAGGCTTGAGTGAGGGACAGCCTTCCTGGGCATGGACATGCGGCCTCTGGCCTTTCCCTGTGGCTCTAGGCTGGAGGCCAGGTTCCTGCCATCGAGGAGTCAGGGCTTTGAGAGCTGGGACTACTCTCCTCCCCAAAGTATCTGGATGCCCGCGCTACCCACTTACAGACTCCCTGGGCTGGGGCTGGGGTGTCTGCCTGTCCCCTCTCTGCTGAGCCCTGGACTTCACCCAACTGCCAAGTCCAAGTAGCAACTTAGCAACGACAACCAGAACGCTGCAGGGTGACAGCGCTATGGCTGAGGTGACCCTGAGCGCTCACCAGTGCGTCTTTTATTTTTCAGACTTGAATCCATCCAGCAGCCCCGCCTGCCTTCCAGTAGGCGCGGTGGAAATGCTTCCTGTTTATGACTCCCTGTCTTGTGTCCCCAGAGCTCAGAGAGGTGGAGTTTCCGACCTGACACCAGGGACTGCTTCAGTTTTATCAAAGCTCACCCGACCCCCTTGTAAATGCCCTGTGGCTTTTGGGGGTGGTGGTAGGTGGGCTCGGGCTCCCTTTGGGGCACATAAATTTGGCCTTGTTAAGGAAAGCTGCAGGGATGCGGGGGATGAAGGTGATCAGGTTACAAAAGCACACCAGGCCCCCCGATGGCTTCAGGGGAGGCCTGGGGCACACAAAAGGCCCCGGGGCCTGGGGTGGGTTAGGTGGGGGAGGAGCTGAGGCCGAGCCAGCCTCCTCGATAGGCCCTAAAAGGGCCCGCCCACCCAGAGGACAGCCTTCATCTTAAGCAGATGGGAAGGGCAGGGGCCCAGGTAAAATCCCACCAGAAACACCCAGTGTCCCTCTCTGGGTGGAGAGCATCTGGAAGTGTGGTGAGCTTGTGATTTTATCAGAAATGAATGCAGCGAAATTCACGCATAGGAAAAAATACCGAAAGAAAACACAGGGCTATGTTACCACTGGAAAATCCTTAGCTTGCGATTATAGGTAATTTACATTTCTTTTTTATACTCTTTTTGGTAATTTCCAAATTTTCTACAGTGACTACAAGTTATTGTTAAATCCGAACAAAAAATGACGGAAAAAAGAATGGAGGGAATGGTATATTCAAGTTTTTTGAGAAATAATTGTTCTATATACAATATTTCTTTGTACTGTATATTCAATAGACTCTCCGTTTAGTAAAACAGAAAAGTATAAGCGGTGGAAAGGAAAGACAGAAAACTTTTATCAGTGCTTATCTCTAGAAATATGACTGACTTAATTTTAACATCTTCTAAAAGAATGTATTATGTTTTAAAATTAGGAAAAAGTAATTGAAAATGAACATATTTTAATTTCTACCTTTATTCCCTCAATAAATATGTATCGGGCACCTACCAGGTAGGTGGTAGTGAATGGCACTGGGCCTACACAGATGAAGCAAACAGACCCTGTCCCTGGGTTCCTGGAACTGAAAACCTAAGGGAGACACAGTCACCAGGTAACCTACGAGTGTACAAGCTTGCCATCTGCCACGCGACCATGACATTGGGATGTCTGAGAGGGTATAAGCGCCCTGACTTGGTCTGAGGCATCCAAGAAGTCTGTCCCGCAGAAGCCACATTTGAATTGAAATGGAAAGAGTAAGAAGGGGTTAACTAGATGAGCCCTGTGGGAATGGATTTCCAGGCTGGAGGGATCCTGCAAAGGCCCTGTGGCTGGATGGAGGGGCCTGGAGTGGGGTAGAGCCTATCCTGCCAGGGTCTCAGGGCCCTTTTCAGGACAACGGTTTGGAAAAGGAAGACAGAAAGCAGAGAGATCTGTTAGGAGGCCTCTGAGGCCTGGACCAGGGTTGGGAGGGAAGGCAGTGGTATGCGGGGTCTGGAGACCCGGCTGCATTTCCACGTGCAAAGGGGCTTCCGAGTGGTTGGTGGATGTGTGCCCGGGGATGTTTTGCTGACTACGTGGTGACCGGTGACCTGGTTCTCTCTTGGTGGCTCAATGGCCAGGCCCAACTCAGCCCTAGCTGATCTGAGCAGAAGAAGCGCCCTTCAGCATGGAAGCTCGTCTGAGCTGTAGGCCCTGAGAACGTGTGTGCGTGCGTGTGTATGTGTGTGCGCACGCGAGTGTGTGCTGGGGAGGTGTGGAGGATGGGGTGAGGACAGAGCACCTTTTAGAAGGGGACGTTCGTTAATCAAGAGACTATAAAATGCATCATGCCACAGCCTCATTACCTGGTTTTGGACCTTTTTGGACAGATTAAGTGCAATCTCACACCTCTCCCAAGAGGGCTTTTGGAGGCCATTTTCTCCAGCCTGACCCCTGGCTGCAGTGTTGGCTTCTCTCTGATGGCTACTCTGTCTTTCTCAGCTATTACCCCGTGAGACTTCTCCCTCCCTCAGCTCCTGGAATTCTGTGGCATCTGACTTCCGTTACTTAATACCTAGGCTGTCTGGTTATAGTACTGTGTCCTCCAATCTATATCTGGGCCAGGTAGTCTGCGTACGTAGACTTGGACAAATATTCTCTCTCACACGTGGTAATACTATTTTCCAAATGTCTACGGTGCTGCTGTGATGAGGAAAATACCGCATTACCAAGCTTTACAGAATTCCTCGTTGCTTTATGTCATTATGTGCTGTTTTTGAGAGATACTGAAAGCGCAGCAAAAGGAGAACTTTTGGGACCTTTTCGAAAGTGGGCCTGGTGTATGAGAAGTTTGGGCAGCATGGTTCTGAGAGCTGACCCCTTTTGCACGGGGACTGAACCACTTTTGTGAGCCTGCGTGTCAGGTCAGCCAACAGCTGTGGTCTGGGAGGGTGTTCAGAGATGCCAGTTGGTTCTTTGTGGCCGGGGCCACTTCTGCTACAGTCCAACACCTTCGAATGTCCCCAGCTCTTGGCTGGCAACTGCAGATTTTGAATGCTCTCCTGGTATGCTGGGACGGGGTTTCACAACTCCCCTTGTAGGATCTGGAGTCTCTGCTTGTGACCCCAGCCTCGAAGGGGAGGAGGGGGTGGAATCAGATTCAAGGATGCTCACACTTGTCTCTGCAACTCTCCAATCTAACCAGGGGTGGGGAAATGCTGGTGTAGGCTTTAGAGCAATCACAGTAACTCAAGTGGGTGGGGATACACATAAGATCCCATGCTTTGTCCGAAACGTTTTCTTCCACAAAATGAACTTGGGAAAACATTTATTAAATACTCTCTCTCTCTCTCTTTTTTTTTTTTAAACAACTGGGCTCTGCTTGAAGTTTTGGCCTATCTGAAATGGCGGACACGGTGGACTGGCTATACACTGCCTTCTCCCTTATTTTCCTCTACTTTAGAGGCTGGAAAGCACGATTCTGTGATCTCCCAGACTTCCTTGCAGCTGGTGGTACCCATGTGACTCAGATCCAGCCAATGGCCGTAAGAGGAAGTTTTTGGCAAAGGGCCGTTTCAGCTGGCATGGCCCTTTAGCCCTTTGTCCTCCTCCCCACTTCCTGTCTGGAATGCAGGCTCATGCCTGGAGGTGCAGAAGCCATATTGTGGTCATGAGGACCACATGCTGAGGACGCTAGAGAAGGCAGGAGAGATTTGGTCTTCAGGGATATTTTGGGGCTGCCATACTAGTCCTACATAGTC